>NC_132980.1:2525000-2842765 GCF_047496725.1 Anoplolepis gracilipes | reverse complement strand
TTATATTTGAGACACAACCTTTAAATATACGATGAAATATTAATACGTTTACATGTATCATTGGCTGCGTTCAGGAAGAAAAGCTGCTTTGCAACTGTGTAAAATGCGTGAATCTAATTAGTGTATGCTCTTAATTTTGGCTAAATCTAACAGCATACGCCAATCAGATTCATTAATTTTACAACAATTGTAAAGCAGCAGGCTCGAATTCATAGTCGTTTCTCAAATCTTAAGATTAAAGAATTTCTTAAATCTATCCTAATGCGACCATTTCATTGGTTGAATAGAATAGCTTAACCAATGAAATGGTCTTAGGATAGATTAAGAAATTCTCTAGTCTTAAAATTTGAGAAACTATTATGGTCCATATTCTGAATCCTCTTTTATCGATAAAAGGGCTTTTAAAAGTGGCATGCAGCATGCAGCCAATCAGATTTAAGGCTGGTTTATAGAGGCCGTAACTGTTAACTTATGACGGAACCGGTAAAGTTCAATATTGGAATTTCAATGTTTTTGTTCATGCTGAAAGCAAAAGAGAATATGGGCCTATGAATTCGGACCTTAAGGCGTAAGAGTTAAGAAATTGACCAATCCCAGTTGAAATTCAGAAGAATAATCAACTGTGATTGATCAATTTTCTTATGACTTTATAGTTACGACTAAAATTTGTGTACGTGCAAAGACCTTTAGAAGAAGACAAAGAGAGTAAGTAAGCTAAGATTAAAGTTAAACGACATTGGTTGGAGTTTTGTAAGTGAGGGTTGTAAATTTTCACATACTATTTTCGGTTAATAGATTCTTTATTTAACACTTGGTGTAAGAGAGGACTCGGCCTTTCGATATATAAGATAGGACTCGGCCTTGATATAAAAGAGAACTCGGCCTCGTTACAAGAGAGGACTCGGCCTCTTGATATATAAAGAGATTTATAAAGAACTGAATTTAGTCGTATCGATATTTCACCGACAAAAAAAACTCTCTGATCTGTCGATCTCGGGTCGAAGCGGCAGAGTGATATCGAGTCTCCTCACCTCGGGTGAGAGATGCCGTCGCGGGCGTCCCCGATTGGCTCTCGATCTTGCGCGTGCGGGTTTCGTCGGTGGATTATAGTGCTCGTTTAGCGGCATATTTAAAATGACGCATGTTAGCATTCGACGAATGCGTCGAACGTCGAAATCGGTAGTGGGCCCACTAATATTATTATTTCTCGTCGCACCATTGGTAGAAACGGCCATAAAAGTGACATGTAAACGTATTCATTGAGTTTTATCTCTTGCAAATTTATTTTTTCGGCGCGCCGCATTAATTTCGGCGGCGGCGGCGTTTGGCAAAAATTTTAAGATTGGCGGCGGCGGAATCGACGAATGATTATTTATTGGCGGTGGCGGCGTGGCGCGGCGGCGCAAGGGTCTACACTGAACTTTACGAATACATTACTAGGTACAATCAACACTCAACACGTTGGTGTTGCACTGAAATGAGACTAGTGTCGACCGGACCTAGTGCTGCATTCGTACAGTTTAGTGCAACCACAGACTTCTATATAATACTAGACAGCTAACTCCTTATGTATAAGGCAGCTCTAATTTTATGTACAAACAAGTATGTATGACATCCCTTTCTGCGCATGCGCTGTGAAGGCGCGTGTTGCACGCATGTATATACATACTAAATATAATAAACAAGCTTATATAAAAGATATAAAATAACTGCACATTTGTATCTCATAATTTAATATTTATATTTCTTATTTTTTTTACTAACACGACATGTGTTCTGACAAGAATTAGAGACCGAAAGCAGGTTAGAAGTACATGTACTGATCATAATGGCGTCGGCACATGTCAGCGCATGCACAGAAAGGGTCACCTTAGCGCTAATAGTATCTCTTCGAACGCGCTCTTAGTACATAAAATTCGAGGACACTTTATATAAGCAAAATCTAGGGAGTTAGCAGTCTAGTATTATATAGAAGTCTGTGAGTGCAACACGAGTTCAGTGAACGAGATATAAATATTGCATGTAATTATATATATAAGTAAAATTATATGTATTTAGAATATAATTATATAGCATAAAATATTATATATTATATATAATATATGCATATAATAATTATATACAGTTAAATATTATATAATAGAAATATAAAATTGTTTATATACTTCTCGAGTTATAAGGCTTAAATGTTGCAATATTTTGACATAAAATACAAGATATCTCGTAAAATATTTATTTTTCGATTATCTTACCTTAATACTTTTATACACAGAATAATGAGACGAATCAATTGGTGTAAAGAAAACACATAGTTATCTTTAAGAAAAAATCTGAATTTGCAACTAGCAGTTACACATTTTTACTTAAACATAATTATGTGTTTTCTTTACACCAATTGATTCGTCTCATTATTCTGTGCATAAAAGTATTAGAGTAAGATAATAAAAAATGAATATTTCAAAAAGTGTTTAATGAAAAAACATTTTATTATAATGTTTTAGAAAGCTCTCGAGATAAGCTACAAGAATATGCAAAAATATATAGGGTGTTCCATTTAAGAAATTTAAAATGACCTTCACGTGACTCTTCAAGGTCAAACCAATGGCACCATCTTATAAACCCTTCGAAACCATGCAACACATGTTTGAACCATTTTTCGATATTTCGCTTAGTTTACGAGAAAATTGACCGTATTGTTTAAAATGGGCCACCCTGTATGTATATACTTATATATAAATATATATAATATATAAATATTTACTTCTTTATTCGAATACTCATTTATAACTTGTAAACAATTTTTTATTTTTGGTCTTTCTACTTTTGAATTTAAAATTAAATTGATTTCTTCCTCATCACTACTGCTACTTTCTAATATTTCGTTTAAAAACATAAATCGCTCCATTATTATTCCTACCTAACCGTTATTTGCTCGATAATAATTGCACTGTCAAAATTAGTTGTGCAATAAACTTTGCACTTGTATAGTTTAGTTTATATGTCCGAATATAAGTCAGCACTACACTAGAGTAGTGCGACACTCATCGAACATACCATAAGGTGTGTACTATAATAGTACAATATAATCGAATACGAAGAGTACAGCACACTGAACAGGAATTGTCGATCGAACACGTTGCACTGAAAACATTTGCGCTCAGTGTATGTACACTAGTGCAGGCGACCTAATTCGCTATTTGTTTGTTGTTTATGTTTCATCATACTGCAATGAAAACTCAATTCAATTTTGGCGCCCGTGAGCGGCCATCTTGAGGTACCTACTTTTATACAGGGTGTCCCCGACTTGGCGGATCAACTCTCGTGGGTAGATAGAGCGTGTTGAACTGAAGAGAAAAATCTTATATCATTTTGCTAAATTCGCAATAATTAATGAGATATAAATTAATAAAGATCGGCCAATCCGTGCCAGTATAAGCGCGCGGTGCGAAGAAACCTCCCAGTTGTTACTTGATACTAGGCGCGCGACGAGACAGTAGGCGGAGCGCTCTACAAAGGACGTACAAAAGGCGTACTGAAAGAGACACGTACAGTGCGCTCTGCATTTATGTCTTGCCGCGTGCCTAGTATCAAGTAACAACTGGGAGGTTTCTTCGCGCCGCGCGCTTATACTGGCACGGATTGGCCGATCTTTATTAATTTATATCTCATTAATGATTGCGAATTTAGCAAAATGATATAAGATTTTTTTCTTCAGTTTAACACGCTCTATCTGCCCACGAGAGTTGATCCGCCAATTCGGAGACACCCTGTATATCCGTCCCCATTTTTTATGAAAATTCATATTTTGATTTTCAATCATAATATCGCCGTTCACGATACGTATTGTAAGAAGATAGGACGGAAACCGGTGAGGTTAATGGAGAGCGGTTGGAAATTCGGGTGGTTAGGTCAAACACTTGATTCACGGTGTGAATTATTTCGGATATGAATGGCAGCGATCAATCACCTTTATCTTTGTGACACGCATATATAAAAAAACACGACCGAGCAGTGGCGTAACGGAAACGAGTCTGTCTCTTTGTTTTTACAAAACCCGGGAACGAGTCTGGCTCGGAAGTCCCACATGATCGTGGATAGCCAATCACAGGTTGGCACGTTATGCTGACGCAACGTGTTGGCGCTAGTCTCACGTTGCTGACCAATGCGCATGAGCAGTAATGCGCATGAGTGGTATAAAATGGTGGCGGGAAGTAAGGTTATATTTTACAGTATAGGACAAATAGAAAGACGCTTTCTTTATATATCAAATACAAGTTATCGATTAATCTAGTTAGAACTTGATCCGTTCAGCGGTTATTTCACACTGATAATCTCAAGTACTTTTAAACTAACCAACTCGGGTAAAGAGACACGGTGAATCGTTTCTTGCTTACGCTGGGATTTAGCTAAGCCACTACCGTGTTTCTTAATGCCACTATTTGACTTTAAATAATTGTTTGACGGTCACATAAAAGTCACTTTTAATTTTTTTAATCAAATCCCTCATTTTTTATTGCACATTCTTGTAACTTACCTCGAGAATTTTTTAAAATATTATAATAAGCCATTTTTTTATTAAGTACTTTCCGAGTTATGAGATTCAAAAGTTACAATATTTTGACACAAAATACAAAATATCTTGCGAAACATTCACTTTCCGGTAATCTTATCTAATACTTAGACACAGAATAATGAGACGAATCAATTGGTGTAAAGAAAACACATGGTTGTCTTAAAGAAAAAAATATGTAGCTGTTCGTTGCAGATGCATATTTTTTTTCTTTAAGATAACTACATGTTTTCTTTACACCAATTGATTCATCTCTTATTCTGTGCATAAATATTACGATAAGATTATCAAAAACTAAATGTTTTATAAGATATTTTGTATTTTATATCAAAATATTGGAACTTTTGAGCCTTATATAATTCGAAAAGTACTTAATGAAAAAATACTTTATTATAGTGTTTTGAAAAGCTCTCGAGGTAAGCTACAAGAATGTGCAATGAAAAATGAAGGCCCTATTTAAGAAATTAAAGGTGACCTATATGTGACCTTCAAACAATTATTTAAGGTCAAATCAGTAGCATCATCTTATATCCTCCTCGAAACCATATAACTTTTATTTGAAACATTTTTTATAACTCGTAATTTTCGAGACATTTGGATGTCTCAAGTTAAATGGTTTACCCTGTATGTCTATACCCGTGTGTGTGTGTGCATGCGTGCGCGCGTGCATACGCGTATTATGTTTTTTATTGTATTGTATTATATTTTTTAGATGGATGATATTGCAGTACTTGCTCACATCGCAAATCAAGATGTTACACCACGTGTTGTTAAACTTGAAAAAGAAAATCAGGATCTGCGAAATAGTATGTATATTATGTTATTATAATTATTAAAAACTTTTATCTATATAAAAATATGAATTATAACAAAAAAAAATGAGAAAAATGTATAAGTAACAATTTGATATATGTTATACTTCAATAATTCTAATTTTTTTCTACAAAATACTTCTATATACAAATGTACAGATCTACTCACCTTGACATGTCAAGATCATGACCCTTATAATCTAGTATTTTAAAGATCTCAAACTTAATGTTATTTTCAAATTAGATATAAATTCGTGTTAAGCTAGAATTTCTCAGGATCGGAATGCAAAAGGTATGTGTATATATACCCAGATAGACAAATCTGTCGAAAACAGATTATGTCAAGTGTCTGCTATTAACTGTCGTCAGCAAAAAAGATACAAATTTGGTATAGAAATTGTTATGACCGATTAAATCGTCAAATTGATGTAAAAAATCAAGCAGATCCTACACTCACAGACTCTGACAGCAGATTGGCGACAGAAACCGAGCAGGATCTGCTAACATGAGTTCACTTCAGATTGTCACCAAAAATTAAGCAAGATCTGCGAGTGCGCAATCTGACGACAGACTGCAGAAACTGAGCAGAATCTGCTGCTTTAGACCATTCGTATAAAATGAGACATTTAAGTTATTTAAAAAGTCAACTCATGTTAGCAGATCCTGCTCGGTTTCTGTCGCCAATCTGCTGTTGGAGTCTGTGAGCAGGATCTGCTAGCAAACCATAAGCTTAATACGGACATAACAGATGTCAATTTGCTAGCAACTTACGTAATTCTGTTGCCAATTTGTTAGCATATTGCGCGCATTTTGTTTACTGGCTATATATATTTTTTTAAACATGTTTTTTATTTTTTTAAATGTTTTTTTAACAAGAAATATCAGATTTTTTTGTTTTTATAAGATATATTTTTTCATGGAGAAATGCATCTTCCACTTATCTGTTATGAAAATCAATAGGGCAATATTTTTACAATCTTAGTACATTCCAAAAGATTTTTCAGAGTTTTCCATGTTGTTTTTATTATTCTCTCTCTCTCTCTCTCTCTCTCTCTCTCTCTCTCTCTCTCTCTCTCCCTCTCTTCCTTCCCTCCCTCCCTCTCTCTCTTTTTTCCTCTCCCTCTCTCTCTCTCTCCCTCTCTCTCCCTCTCTCTCTCCCTCTCCTTCTCTCTCTCTCTCTCTCTCTCTCTCTCTCGCGCGCGCGCGCGCGCACACACACAAAATATAAAAACTCAAATATTTTCTGTTTTAAATCCAAACTAACAATTGTATTTTTTAAAAAACTTTTTGAGTTTTGGATTGTAGAATCCAAATCTAAAGGAAAAAAATCTAATTTCGAAGATTCATTATGGTGAGATCCAATATGACAAAGTAAAATTTTTATAGTTTTCTTATCGTTTTGAATCTCAGGTTCTGAAGATTATTTAGATCACTGAATTCGAATCTAAAGTCAATAATTTATAGTTTTCAAAATTTAAGACAGTGGACTTTTTTTGTATTTCGACTATATTGAACCCGCCATCTTCAATTTTTTTAAATCAAAAATTTTTGTCGGATTCAACAACTAAAAAAATCCCCAGAAAATTAATTTACAAAACTTGAATGTAAAGAAAAATATATGGTTAAAAGGATTAAAAATATGTTCGTACATTTACATCTTTATGCCAAGAATAATAAATTCAAAAAATAAATTTAAAATATCAATTCTTTTTATGTAACTGTCCAGATAAAAAAATATCAGTAACATGTTGGCAGTATGACAACAAATCATTTTGATCCATCATAACAGATATAATACTTTATTATTTTCTATCAAAATGTAGCGAACAGTATGTACTCGATTTTTACCGTCTTTTTACTATCATACTATTTTGGCAAGTGCTGCCAAAAATTAAGCTTAATAAGGACGCAGCATATCAGAATCTGCTGCGAAGTCATGATTTCTTAACATATTAACACATTGCTAACATTTATCTAGGTTTATACAAAATGTAAACAAAAAATGGTACATTATTCTTCAGCATACTTCTACGTCTAAAGCAAGCTGAAAAATTCTTTCTTTATCATATAATTGAATAATGAAATATTATAAATAATAAAAGTGAAAAGTTATACTAAACACAAGCCCTTAATAAACAATTTTCTACAGTGAGTTTAATGCATTTACGAATACGATTATATTGCACCATCTCACTGTAAAATACGACAAATATGTGAAATGAAATTGTTTTTGTAACAATGAAATTGAATCTGGAAAAAATCATACTTCTAAACTATTTGTATTGTACCTTGAAAACAATTTATTATGCTTTTAAATTTATAATTTACACTGACTATTCATGCACATCACATTATTGGTCAAATTTTATAATTTTTAATTTATAATATTTCGATAATTGTATAGAGGAAAATAAATTCGACTTGATTTAGTGTTAGAAATATGTTGTTAAAAATATATATATATATATATTTAAAAAATAAACACGAATCCTTTACTTTACCAAATCATTTATTAACAAATATATGTATATATAGATACTTGTATAAATCTTAGATTTCAATCCACTTATATCTTAGTAATAAAAGCAAAGTTATTACAATATTTTTATTTTATTTTTATTTTGGTAATTATTTACTATAGGGGAGGCAGCTCTGATAACCTTGACTTTGACATATGTTGTCGAGGTCACTGTCCTGAGTAATGTTCAAAAGGTTTTAGCCGTCATTCGTTGTTTTTTAAAAAGTTATCAAAAAAAGTTTCATAAATAGGACAATTTTTGCACATCATGCATATTTAATGAAACGTATTCTTAACGGATCTATTTATATTATACGTATTACATTAAATGCATGGGCGAGGGAGAGGCTCCACCTTTCTCCTTGCACCCCAAACCCACAAAAACAATAACCCAAACTGTGTTATTCTTAAATCTATATATATCTTAAACGTATAGTAGATTTAACGTAATATATCTAAACGTAAAGTAGATTTTGCTTTGTAACGCAGGTTGGATTGGATTAGTTTTTTGTGGGGTGAGAGTGCAAGGGAAGGGGCAAAGTCCCTCTCCCCTCCACACATTCAACGTATCACGTTATTATAGGTGTATGTATAAATAGATCCGTTAAAAGTACAGAGCCTTTTCCTGTCTAGTAGTCTACTGTCTATTAATTGGGTTTATTTATTTATGTATATTAAATCAATCGGGTGAGCGGAGTGGTACATATATGTGAAATAAAGTATGAATTTTATTTATTTATTATGTTCTATTTCGTCATTGATAGGATACAACATAGCCATAACTTCAAAAAATTTATTAATATCGAACGTTCATGATATTGATATTTCTGTTTAAATATAAATTCAGCTATATATAGTATATATAGTGTTTTTCGCGAGTACCAAATCGTGGAATTCCACGTCTAATATCACTCCACAAACTTCAATATTCTGTGTGTGTACTCTTGTATTTGGATCCACAAAATTCTTAGTAATTACTTACGCTTCATTAAATATACATGATGTGCGAAAATTATGTCGTATTTATTAAATTTTTTTTTATAATAACTTTTTAAAAAACAACGCGCAACGGCTAAAACCTTTTGAACATTACTGAGTGACACCCGTTTGGACACGGAACGATTGGATACTAAACGATTGGACACTGAACGATTGGACATCGCACGATTGGACACCGCACGATTGGACATACACTTTGCACGATTGGACACACACTTTGCACGATTGAAACTCGCCGCTTCGCATGTACATTGCAAGACAAAGCAAAGTTTACATAGGTTTGCAACTTTCCACGCAAAGCGAGGTGGACAGGGTGGGTGCGGGAGGGGAAGGGCCGGAGGCCCCCCTTTCACTCCCCCCCCATGTGTGTGTGTGTGTGTGTATTATGAAAATATTGAAAATATATATCAAGATAAAGTTTCCATGTACGGTGTCTAATCGTTCAATGTCCAATCGTGCAGTGTCCAATCGTGCAAAGTGTGTGTCCAATCGTGCGGTGTCCAATCGTGCGGTGTCCAATCGTGCAAAGTGTGTGTCCAATCGTGCAGTGTCCAATCGTGCAAAGTGTGTGTCCAATCGTGCAGTGTCCAATCGTGCAAAGTGTGTGTCCAATCGTGCAGTGTTCAATCATACGGTGTCCAATCGTGCGCTGTCCAATCGTGCGGGGTCCAATCTGAACGTGTCCAATACTGCGCGTCCAATTGTTTGGTGTCCAATCGTTCCGTGTCCAAACGGGATCCTCCCACATTACTCAGGACAGTGCCCTTGACAATATATGTCAAGGTCGTCGGAGCTGCCTCCTATAGTAAATAATTACCTTTATTTTTAGCAAAATATAAAAATAAATATAAATATATGTTTAGCAAAAATAATTAACATAATAAACATATAGTTATTCCCCTATTAGTCATTTTATATCAGCATAGATAAAATACTATTAAAGACTTAGTATCTAAATCGTTTATAATTGTCAAACTTTGTTACTGCTTGCAGATTTTTCCGTTATTGATACTAAAATCGTTATTTGGTTGGATAAAACATTTGTCTAATTATAAATATGAATGAAATATTATAAATAAAATATTAAAAAATATTAATGTGAAAGGAATATTGATGACTTGAATAAAATATTAATATGAATTTTAATTGTACACTGTTATACAGTTTTTAAATTATGTTACATTATCTTTAAAGTGAATATACATATAAGTTAATGCAAAAAGTCTTCTTAAATTGTCTTATAATAATCTCTAATGTATATCAATCTAAAAACTTATCTTAAAAAAAAAAAAAGATAAAGATGCTAAATACACTCGCGAGTTGTGAAAACCTGTTTTACAGAATAGTGTTATTTTAATTTGTATAAAACAGTGTTATTTTAGTTTGAAAAAAAATAATTGTGTAAAACAGTTGTCCTAATTTCCTACAAAAATAATGATATAAATATAAAGAAATTGCGCTAACTAATAACAAAAACTTATGTAATTTTAAATAAAAATATTTTAATTGAAAAATTGTTGTAGGAAATAATTATTTTAATTTCCTATAAAAATAATAATATTACAAATTAAAAATTTATCCAAAAATGGTCCAAAAAACTGAAAATTAAAACAAAATTTAAAAATTTTTTAAATTTTAATTAAAAAACTTTGTTAAACTGAACAATATGCTAATGAAATTTCAACGTATTTCTTACATTTAATTTGCAGCTATTGATGTAATTAAACTAAATTTAATTTTAATTTTATTTTATTTGATGCAAGACACTACTGTATCTCAAACAATTTATAAAGATTATAATAATTAAAAATTGTAAGGAATGAATTTTTCAGTTTTTTGGATCATTTTTGGATAAATTTTTAATTTGTAATATTATTATTTTTACAGGAAATTAAAATAATTACTTTTTACAACAATTTTTTTAATTAAAGTATTTTTATTTAAAGACTATATGATATGAAAGATAAATATATAATTGAAAAAATTTATAAAACTTTAACAATATTTTTAAATGGATTTTTTTATTTCAATAGTGATTCAAGATATGAAGAGTTCTTTTGAAAAATTGATGCAACATGTAAAAAGTTTTGAAACATTGGAGCAACGTGTGAAAAGCCTTGAAGTATGTATGCCCTACTTAGCAATTTGTCCTGCAAAACCCAAGGAATCGTCGGATACAGAGCAAGAATCAGAGCACCAGAAGCAAAACAAAGAAAAAGACGATGATGATGAAGATATTGATCTATTTGGTTCAGATTCAGAGGCAAGTGTGCAAAAATAGTATTAAACCAATACTAATGGTCTCTTCATTTAAGGCAAATATTTAAGTTTAATTTTGTATAAAATATAAGTAATTGAACATCACTTGTTGATATTTGATAATTAACGCGAGTGCTAGGAGATATGCGAATATATATTTATGACATTTATTAATTTGGCATACACCAGATATTCCCATAATACTGATTCATCATACTAAGTGTATATAATGTTAGTTACATTCTAATATGATACTAGTACACTCATGGAAATTGAAAAAAAAGAACTTTTTATTTCGAATGGAAATTAATCTAAAAGGATTAACATCTAATGAATATATTCACAGCATAATAAAATTATTTTAAGGAAGTGTAAGGTTTGTTAAAAATTTTGGATTTCAATATATTATATACTTTCCTCAAGAGTAGTAATACAAACTTGCACTTTTACATACATCTTATAAACAATTATAAAAATGACGAATATTATTCTTGGCGATATTATTTCATACATTTCTTCTGGAAAATGTAGCATAATTGAACAAATCTATTGCTACTAAAGGATGAATGAGACGTTATCAATGTTGTTAGACTTCCTAGATCCCTTGAAGGTTAAACGCTATGATCTTTTTACAGTTTGATAATACATTTCTTAGGCATAAGGACTACTTTCATTATAATATTGTAACACACTAGTAGTAGTAATGAAAAGAAACGGATGGTGTTAGAACAATTCTCAATGTCATTTAAATCAAAAACGTTCCTAACTTGCTGATGACTTGAGATTAAGAAAGCAGTCATAATTTATTTAAGGTTATTTACTCTTATGTTCCAACCCAAATTCCTAGGCTTAGGAAACAACTGGCCCAAGAGTTTGTATCATGTACAAGTGAAAACTAAGCAGTAACATATTTATATGTACTGACAATGAGTTGTCTCCTCCACATAGTTGGCATTCTTTCTGTTCGAATAGTTTGAGGTTGTATAAATGTGCTTTTAATGCAACATGGCCTATAAAGAGGCCGATGCTGATTTTCAGTTTCTCTCTCTGTTCATTGTCAAGAATTTGTTAGTTCTACTTGATAGAGGTTAATTAATTAGTAGCTAGAAGCGTAAATTCGTGCGCCTATGCGCCCGTTTATACTTAATTTATCTGTGTACTATACATCCATGTACTAAATCCTGTCTAATTTTTAGAAATCAAACTGTTTGTTTCTAATCTCTTCTCTTAATCTTTTTATTAATATAGGCGTAGACTGTATAAGGTTGACCTCAGTTTTATCTTTTTATAATCTAACATTTAATACCTCCCATTTTTTATGATTGGTACACTAATTTTCTTTCTTTCCCTCTATCTTCCAGTCATCTTTTATTTTCCACACGCTGTTTTTTTTTCTTTTCAATTATGTGGAGGAAATGCCTTTACATATACCCGCCGCTCCAAGTAAAGAGACAACAGGTTATGTAGGACTCACCTTATTTAATGGGGTGGCCTTCTCGGATGCTTGTTGCTTGGGACCTCCCGGAAATCTGACGATTGCATTTTCGAGAGATCCCAGTGCTTTATGTCTCATCAGCTCCGGTTCACTCACGTTATTGAAGTGGATAGGACTCTTCAACCGTACTTCGCTATCAACTTAATAGAGGAACAGATTCGTCGCCCTATTTGCGACGAATGGGAACCGCCACTCCTCTGCTGTACCCTCTTCGTTATTGTATGGGGGAAGTGATCAAATCCGTGCTTCCTCGGCATCCCTTCAACTGTCGAAGGAAAAGACGCGTTGTTCACCCTCCACCTTTGGTAAAAGTCCCAATTTCGCGTTAAGCCGCGTGCAAAGCGGACGAAGCGAGCGTTAATAAGTCACTCACACGCTCCCCCCTATCCTCCCCCGTCGTTTTTGGGAAAAATAGAGAGCGAAAAATATTTTCTTTACCTCCAATATGTATTCTCCAGTGTATTCCTCTTCTTTATTTCCCATTACTATTTAAAATATTCCATTATAAATATTTTAACCCAATTAAAGTTTTTTGGATGTTTTCGCCAGCAGTGAATTAAATCAGGAAATGCAATAGTTAGGCGACCAAACTGGCAATATTTAGCTTTTATTCAATTAAACAAGCCTTTCAATACAGTGAGTGTTCAAAGACAACGTTTCGACCTTTGGTTCAGGTCCTTATCGAATCTTTTTAGATGATAAGTAATAATTATTATGGTTGTCAATTACATCTTCACAAGCACACGTCAAAAAGTAGACGTAATACATATTTTAACATTTAATCAAGCTTCTTCTCTTTTTATTAATTTTCTTGTTTTTTACTTTTTTTTTCATCTTTCTCTTTTCTTCATCTTTTTTTAAATCTATTCCACTCTTTCTTCTGATTTTGTGTCAAAATCTCTATCTAATTTCTATCAATATTTCGCTTTTTTTCTTTATTTATTTTTTTAGTATATATTTTCAACTTTTTTTTTCTTCTCATAAACAATACAATACAAACTTCTGTTATTTTCTGTTTTCTAACTTTTATTCTTTTTGTTATTATTTCCTTCTCCACTACCTTCAAATTTTGTTTTTTATAATTCAGATTATTTTTTATTTCTATGATTATGCCTCTCATGGCTTTTCCCTTTTTGTTCCTTCTTTTTACTAATTGCTTTTCTTATACCTATGTATCCTTCTAGTAATTTTTCTTTTTATTCTTTTTCATCTTTTCTTTATCTATGTTTCTATCAACATCACCATATTTTGCTTTCCAATTCTCTTCCTTTTCAAAATCCTTTGTCTTTCCTTTTAATTTCGCTACATTGCAAAATACTATTTTTTATATTCCATTGCCTTCCTTTCTCGTCTGTTTTTCCTCTCCCCCTAGCTCGTTTTTTTTCCTGTTGCTTATTTTGTTTGTTTTTCTTCCTTTTCTCTCTCTTCCCTATTCCCTCCTGAAACTTGATAATAGAAGAAATTATTTGCTGAAAAAAATCAATATTTTATAAATAAATTTTAAATTTACTAATACTAATTTTTTATAATTAAAAATATAATAAATCATAATTAAAAATATAAAACATTTTATATTTACTTAGAGGACCCCCCCCCCCGTACGGGAGCGTCCCGTTTGACCACGTCACGATTGACCACAGCTACTTATATCGGCCGATGTTTAGGGTTATCAGCAACGATTAACCAATCAGACAGCCTCATTTTAAACTGGCCAATCGGCGACGTGGTCAATACACTCCCACTCCTCCCCCGTACAGGGTGCTTCCGCAACATACAGATTAGTAAGTTGGATTGCCTAACGATTGGCAGGAGCATGTTTTACCGACCTCACATAATCGAAAAATAATAAAATCAGGGGATCAATCATGTAATTTTTTCTTTGTGAAAAGTGAAAAAATTATATGATTGATACGTTAAATTCAAATCCGGTAGGGAATGAGGAAACTGAAATTGGGTTTTAAAATACATTATAATTGTAATATTTAATAATATAAATAAAATAACATATAATTATATAATAAAATAACATATTATTATGTGGTACATAATAACTGTGGACAGTAAATTACGTCAATTTTTATAGTTTTACATGGCATTTAACTTGGAATGTTCCTAATAATCCACAGTTACTATATGCCATAGTAATTTTTAATATAAAATTTTCTTCGTGTAGATAACACAATTAAAATATAATAACAGATAAAATAAGAAATAAAATATAATAAATTTAAACAAAAAACCTTTACAAACTAATGAGATTCTTTAAGCATAAAGAGCTAAGGCCAACATAATACGAATAAAAATATGTATATTAATAATTTGTAGATACAAACTAAGAACCATCTTTAATATTTAAAAAGAAAAATAAAAATAAAAAATCAGAAACCAGAAATAAAACATGTAGTTGTAAGCAAAAATTAGCAAAAAGTGCGTAAGTGAGGACGTTTCGACTTATTTTTAAGTCGAAACGTCTTCAGCGCAAAGAATTGACATATGGTAAGTAAAATTCGCAGAAAATTTTGCAAACAATAATAAATCTATTAAATATGTATACATTTTTTATAATCAAGAGGAGAACAATTTAAAAAACGACAAATATTCATCATTAGTTGTGATAAGTTCACGATTTTATCCCAAATATAACCATCTCTAATTCGTGGGTTTAAAGGCCCAATTTTGAAATTAGTTCAATTGAATGTCTGTAAGCAATGTAAGCGTTATATAAAAAAGTCAAATGACAAATTAAAAGTTATTTATTGTAGTTAAAATTTAAAATTTAAAGTGATAGCAGAATGAAAACTAAATAATAAAATAAAAATTAAATAAATTAAATAAATCAATTCAGTCAAATAATAAAAATAACATAAAAAATAAAAAGACTAAATAAATATGGAAAAAGTCAAAAGGTTAAAAAATATATATATATAAATTAAGGAAATTAAAATTAAAAATTTTTTAAGAAATTTTCCCAAAAAGCATAAACAAGTAGTAACTTACATTGCCATGTGAAACAAAATATTGAACATGTATAGCGTTGAAATTTCAAATCTGCTATTTAATAACTGCTCTCCATAAAAGTAAAAATATAAATGACTAAAATAACAGTTTAACTATATTGATTTCCAAGTATGACCCTCAAATCTTAGGAAGCTTATCTATTACATCATTATATATGTCGGGTAAACATTCCGTATCTGTTTGTAAATTCAAGCCATTATGTTGTCGTTTAATATACAGCATTTCGGAAATTAACCTATTATTATAAAATGTCTCTTTATCTAATATTTTGACGTCATCCCATTTAAATTCATGATTAAAATTCAATCTATGTTCAGTGATAACAGACTTATTCGTTGTATTTTTATTAATATGCTTCTTATGTTCGTTAATCCTTGCGCTTAATTTTCTACAAGTTTGTCCGACATAGGATGCGTCGCAATCATTACAGTCAATTTTATAAACGACATTAGTATTTAAGGCTTTCGGAATTATGTCCTTATGGGTTTTAACAATGGAGTTAAGTTTGTTAAGGCTATAGTATGACAAAGAGGTATTCGTGTCCTTGAGAATGTTTTTTAATTTTTTTGTTAAAGACGGTAAAAAAGGAACTGTAAAATACGATACAGGTTCTTTTCTATTTTCCGAGTTGTTAACTTTATTGTTAGATTTATGTATCAGATAATGAAGTCTGATTAATGGTGTCAAATATAAATTTTAATGGATAACCATTCTTGAGTAAAATATTAATAATAAGCATAATATTCTTGCGATGGAATTTAGGACGTGACAATATAAACGTTCTGTCAATCAGGCTAAAAATTGTGCCTCTTTTTTGGCAATCAGGATGTTGTGATAAAAAGTTCAAATATCTATCAGAATATGTCGGTTTATGGTGCCAGTCAAAATAAAATTTATTATTTTTTGATATAATAGTGATTTCAAGAAAACTAAAAGTATTATTGTTTTCAACCTCAAGCGTAAACTGTAGTCTTGGATTAAATGAATTAAAAATAGTTAATACATCATCAATAAGGTTACTAGGAAATGCGGTGATTATATCATCAACAAATCTAAAATAGAATGGTGGCGTAAACTTAATCGTGTTTAAAGTTATATTCTCTATATTCTGCATTATTATATCTGCTATAATCGGTGACAGGGGAAACCCATAGGTGCCAAATAATTGTCGGTAAAAGACATTATTAAATACAAAGAAAGTAGAGTTCAATACAAATTTCACACCAGATAAAAACTCTGATTTCGGAAGATCAGTGTTATCTTTAATATAATTCCATCTGTTTGAAACACTCTCCATGGCAAGATCAATCAGAATTAGTGAAAAGTGACACTACGTCAAGAGAAATAAGTTTGTAATCAATTTCTAAGTGAACATTACTCAACCTATTGGCCAATTCAAAATTATCTTCTACAAAACTATGAGCTGTAGAGAAACTTTTTATCATAATTTTGTATAGAAACACTGCTTATATCGTGGGCTATTCACTGACGAAACGATAAGTCTAAACGGACAATTTTGTTTGTAGATTTTTGGTAAACCATAGGCTCGAGAAAGAGTGCCTTCGCTAAATGATAATGAGCGATAAGATGCTAGTATAATATAATCATTATTTCTCCATCTCGTAAGTAATTCGCGTAAATTAGAAATTAGTTTATTGGTAGGATCTCTATTTACTACAGCATATGTTTCATCATCTTTTGGCAGCTCTTCCACTTTTCTGATATATTCATCTTTATCAAGTGCAACTGTGATGTTATCCTTATCAGCTCGTGTGATGATGAGATTCTGATTTTCTTCAAGAAATTGTCTTGTGATAACGTTAAGATGTAGCCATTTCTTGTGGGCCTTAGTAAGTGGATATTGATAAGATGGTAAAGAATTAATAATATTAGTAGATTTACTCCGGATAACAGCACGTTTAACTATTGGTAGTTTTCTAAGATTATTTTCATAATTGACAATGAAATCTGTTGTTAATTTAGTTTTATTTGTCAACGGTAAGCTGAAATTTCCCCTAACTGTAAAAAACATTTAATATTATCAGAAACATGGATTGAAGACATATTAATAAACTAATTGTTATTTATCTCTGAAATATCATATTTAACTTCAGAAAATAAGGATGGTTCAATGTCAATAATAATTCTGTCAATATTGTGTGTTTTGGAGATTGTCGATTACATCTGAAAATATTCAGATTAGGAGATATTGTTTTACGTTAGGAATCACTGGCAATTCATGCAGTCTAAAGTAGTGAATAGGTCTAATATAAGGTCTGTTGTGCCCATCTACTCTAAGGTAGAGTGCAAAAGGGATTCTGGCTGCAAAGGATTGGAACCCACGCACTGAAGGAAAACACTCCGTACTTTAATCCAATCTTCGCGACGTCTTTATATATTTAACTTTTTTCCGTAGGTAGGAAAGACAGCGGTTCTGATCGGAGCACGTATTGCGTTTGTTTTCATTGTCGGTTCCGCTTACACAGCATCCTTGCTCTCTGCTCTGTCGTACTCTAATTTTCGTCACGTATGTTTAGCCTTTTGTAATCCTTTTTATCTTTCTCAATATCCTTATTTATTCATTCGTGACTTTCTTTTAAACTTTTATATATTTAATATTTTTACTTGATTATTATACTCCGATATTTCTTTAGCTACTTTTTTATTATTGCTTCTTCCGTCCTTAATCCTTTCTTCAAACTGTTTTCATTTTAATATTTCATATCTGATCTGGCTGTGACAGGTCTATTGTTCTGTTTTTTTCATAATTAATTTGAACTTTCTATCAAAAAACCTTTTTTTTACACTTATAATATATGTTCAATGTTAACTTCCATTTTCTTCTAAATATAAAGTAATCTTCCGCATAAAATTTTTCCTCACTGTAATCATGGGAGAAGTGATTTCCGCACACGCGTTACAAGTTATATTTTTTAATTCTTCTGGATCTTGCGGCAGAGTCTCATATACTTTATGTCGCAAGAAGCTTCACGCGAAAAAATCCATGAGCGTAAGAAATTTTTGATTGCATTCTTACAAAAAAATCCTTAATGATTTTTACAAAAAAAGTGTGGGCAGGATGTCTATCTCATGTTGCAATACCATTACAACATATTTGCTAGTAGCATATTCTTAAGTAGTTTGTCAAACCAATGGAAAAGAAAATTTGAATTGATAATGTGAATTCACATTTTTCTGTAGAAATTCGAATGATATAATATCCTATAATTTTAAGCCACACATTCACAGTCCATTTGCCATGAATGTTTCTTTTATGCTCTGCAATGAACATATAAACATAAAAAAGAGATTTTTTTGTTTAAATTTATTATATTTTATTTTTTATTTGATCTGTTATTATGTAATTGTGTTAATTGTGTTATTATATTTTAATTGTGTTATTTATGTTATTTTATATATATTATTAAATATTATAATTATACTGTATATTAAAAGCTGATTTCAGTTTCCTCATTCTCTACCGGATTTGCATTTAAAGTATCAATCATGTAATTTTTTCACTTTTCACAAAGAAAAAATGACAAGATCGATCCCCTTATTTTATTATATTATTTTTTGATTATGTGAGGTTGGCAAAGTATGCCCCTACCGATCGTCAGATAGGTAACCCAACTTACTGATCTATATGTTACGGAAGCACTCTGTACATTTTATAGGTATAAAACTTTTCCGGATCAAATTGACTGAAATTTTAATATGTCGTAATTTAGTTGCTGCTGATGAAAAATCTACGGGTATAGACCCAAAAAATCAAAATTATAAAAGATGCGATAGCTTAAAGTGAGTAAAACTGAAGTTTCAAAAATGCCTGTTTCTCAATACATATTATGTGTATTAATAAGATAATATATGTATATAAATGCTTGAAATATACAATATACAGGGTGTCCCATAATTCGCGAACCACCCGTCAGGTGCAGGTAGAGTAGGCTAAACTGAGTAAAAAAGTTATGTTCCATTTTGCAATTTTCGCAATAGTTAATGAGATATTAATTATAAGAAATCAGCCAATCGGCGCCTGGCAGGAGCGCGCGGCACGAAGAAGCCTCCCACTGTTACTTGATACTAGGCGCGCCGATATGTGTGTGACTATGTGTATGACTCTTCAAGTTGTCAATGCAGAGCGTTCCTCTCACCGCTTCGTGCGAATTGCAAAAATGTACGTTTCGGCTTGTCTTCAAGCCATCTTCAGCGCTAAACAATTACAAACTAAATCGAAACGGAAGATATCTCTAATGAACAGTAGTTAGTTTTCAGACGGTATATATTTATGATTTTTTAAAAAGACAATTCAAATTTATCACGGAACAAATAACGCAATTTACTTATTATCGTTTGGTGTGGTACGCTCACCAATGATTTCCGAATAACGTGGTCCATTGTTCGTTGTTAATGTTTTGGAGTCTACGATAAAACGTTGGAGTAATTGATATTTAATTCCGTAGATTTGTATCTATAATATGACAATCAAACACTCGGTGTGTATGTCGAATCAAGTCGATGTCACAATAATGTTTGATGTATATCAAAAACGCGTGTTTTTTTTTAAAGTTTAACAATCTTTCTCAAGCAATGAAAATGAGAAGAAGAGAATGTCAGACGTTAATTATAAAATAACGGTATCATTAAGTAAAGATTATGTTAAAATAACGGTATCATTAAGTAAAGATTACGTTAAAATGAGAGTATGAGTCATATTGAATAAAGTTGAGTATTCTGTGTTAAAATTGCAAAATTACAGTTAAAAGTTATGAGAAGTCATGAAATGTCAAGTGTTAAGATGTAATAAGTAAGTTCGTTATATTCGTCTTAAAAGTGTATCTGTCTTAATAGTACAAATTGTTATACGTTAAAACAACTTACATTTTTTGAGAAATCTCGTCAGAAGTGATGTCAATACAATTAGCTCGTTTTCAAAAAACAGTGTCTTGTCGGAGTTACGGTTGACAAATAAATGGTAGAAACCAACAACAGTTTACGATATTTATTTACTTCTGTGTATGACTTTCAAAGTTTTGGTAGATTTTTAATGACATCGTTATATATTTCCGGTAGGCATTCTGTATCTGTTTGTAAGTTAATGCTATTGCGTTGTCTTTTTATACGAAGCATTTCGGAGATTAATCTTTTATTATAGATCATTTCTTTATTGAGGATCCTAACGTTGTCCCATTTAAATTCATGTTTGTTGTTAAGTCTGTGCTCGGTAATGACAGACTGATTATTGATGTTGCAATTAATATTTCTTTTATGTTTTTTGATTCTAGTTGATAGCTTCTTATAATTAATATCTCATTAACTATTGTGAAAATTGCAAAATGGTAGATAAATTTTTTACTCAGTTTAACCTACTTTACCTGCACCTAACGGGTGGTTCGCGAATTATGGGATACCCTGTATAATGTATGTGTATTATACAGAGTGTTCCGTTATAATCTATTATTCCTTTTATTATATCTTCGCAGAATAAAATTTAATCAAAAATATGTTCAGACAAAATTATTTGGTTTGAAGAGAGCCCTAACTTCTATTGGTTTGATCTTGAATAGTCATTTGAAGGTTATATAAAGGTTACTTTCAATTTCTTAAGTGGAACACCTATCTTTTATTAGATATTCTTGTAGTTTATATCGAGAGCTTTCCAAAACAAAATATTTTTTCATTAAAAGCTAGTTGAGTTATAACGCTTAAAAGTTCCAGTATTTTGATGTAAAATATAAAATATCTTGTAAAATATTTATTTCTCGATAATCTTATCTTAATACTTATCTTCAAACCAAACAACTTTTGTCTGAACATATTTTTAATTAAGATTTTATTCTGCGAAGATATAATAAAAGGATTAATAGATTAAAATGGGACACCCTGTATAACACACTATACATATATAGGGTCCCATTTTAAGTGTGCACCCCAAATAACTTTCTTATTTTTGATTTTAGAGAAAAATATTTTAGACAAAGTTGTATGGTTTTGAGAGAGCCATAAAATGGTACCATTGGTTTGACCTTGGATAGTCATTTGAAGGTCACATGAACGTCACCTTTAATTTCTTAAAATAATATTTTATTTCTTAAATGGAACTTACTATTTTTTTATTACATATTCTTGTAGCTTACCTCGAGAGCTTTCTAAAACACTATAATAAAGTATTTTTTCATTAAGTATTTTTCGAGTTATGAGGCTTGAAAGTTCCGATATTTCGAAATCAAATACGAAATATCTCATAAAATATTAATTTTAATTTTTCAAGTATCAATAAATAAGAGAGAGAACAACAGTAGAAAACAAGAGTAAGCGAAAGAAAAGATTAAATGACCGTTACTGGGCAACTCGCTTATTTCGCGCATGCGCGCTCCACTTTGGCCAACACTAACTTCAAAAGTGCCGACAGAGAGTTGCGCTACTGGATATACTGTGTCGCCGGTCCGCCCATTCCAACAAAATTGGGCGGATGGTTTCGACAGCGCCAAGGCCCCTTTGGACTTCCCTCCATTTTTCCAATTTGCGTCGCCGAACCTGGAGCCTTAACCTCTGTCATAATCCTTGGTGACAGGGGCCTCAGCGTTTCCGAACCCCTACGACGAGCGAGCTTTAGTTTTACTCACTCTAAACTATCGTATCTTTTATAACCTTGATTTTTGAGCTTTTTGTCCATAGATTTTTCATCAGCACTATCTAAATTACAAAATATTAAAATTTCAGTCAATTTGACCGGAAAAAGTTTTATACTTATAAAATATGCGGAATTCTTTTATAGAAGTAGAGATAATCTTGTTATACGATTCAGAGTCAATACATTATTACGAGGTCCTTTGCTGTATATGTTATGCGTTTTATTGGAAAATGTACTTGAAGAAACAAAAATTTCTTTGACCTATTAAACGCTACTTTAACGAATAGATTTTCAAATGAATAATTTACAAATACAGGTGGATCAAAGTGCCAATTAAAAATTGTTATCTTAATTCTAACTCTTACTTAAAATCTTATGGTTACGAGCACCGCTAACGCAACCTTGTAATAGGACTTATAGTGATAATTTTTTTCGACATTTTTTTATCAATGAAAATTTTTACATTGAGATTTTGCATTTTCTGTTCGTAGTATACGTAATAATAAAGATTTTTCTCGTGCAAAATGGAAAAGAAATAACGGAATACTACAATATTTCAAATAAATTTTAGAAAAAATATTTAATATGAAAGTTGTAGAATTTTAAATAGTACATTATTAATAAAATTCCGTTGTATGCGTGTCATATAGAAATCAGTACTCCGTAGTTTTTAATAACTATAAAGCCTCGTCTACAATGGCATTTTCGAAAATGCTTGATTGTCATTGGTCAATTTGCTTGCGACCTTACGTTCTACGGCCATTGTAGATGACCCATAATATTTAATAATACCTTGAATCATGATAGTATTAGCAGTATCGAAAATTCGGCGTTTTATAAAAGCAACTTTTTAATAGAAAAAGAAAATTATTTATTTTATAATAAAAACATGAGTTGTCTTAAATTAGCTATAAAAGTTTCTAATAAAAAATTGAAATTTTTAATTAAAAATTTCAAGATGACAATATGATTTGGATAATATTATCCAAAGTCATACTAACATTATTAAATAATATTTTTTGCATTGCTTAAGATCTTACAACTTTTTTATGGAACATTTTTTTATGAAATAATTTTCGAAATAAAATCAAAACGTTTCTTTTTTAACTTTATATAATTAAAACTTAAACTATGAATTAAGCTTATTAAGAACTAGGTTCAAGTCGTTACTCTGAGATCCGATGATCGTAAGATATTTTCAACTGAACATAGCTCACATATAAATATATACGATTTATTTTGCTGTTGCTGTGCGTGATTTGACGTGAAACATTACTGCATCTCTTGATTCCAGAATGATCTTTTCCAACAATATTTTTCATAGTGTTCTTTTTTCAATATCTATGAGTGTATTCTTACATTTATATAGATATTTATATTCTCACATTTATGTAGATATAATACATATATTCTTTCTTCTTGATTTATTAATTTGTCTTTTAATTATTATTGTTTTCGACAAAAGCTTTTACTGTATTTTATAGGGAGAGGATAATGAAGCTGCTAAAATTAGAGAAGAACGACTTGCCGAATATGCTGCCAAGAAGTCCAAAAGTATGTAATATAAATCAGTAAATTTAAAAAATACATTATTATCAATTTTTATATTACAGAACCAGCTTTAATAGCCAAATCAAATATTATTTTGGATGTGAAACCATGGGATGATGAGACAGATATGAAAGAAATGGAAAATGCAGTACGAAAAATTGAGACTGATGGTCTTCTTTGGGGTGCTTGTAAGTTTTTCAATTTAATATCGCGTGCACAACAATGTGATATGATATGATTAATGCCTACTTGTCTTTTGTAGCTAAACTTGTACCGCTTGCCTTTGGAATTCACAAGCTACAGATTTCGTGTGTTGTGGAAGATGACAAAGTTTCTGTGGATTGGTTGGTGGAACAAATCCAAGAATTTGAAGATTATGTGCAAAGCGTCGATATTGCAGCTTTTAATAAAGTATAAAAAAGTTAAATGTTAAATTATAAAAAATGTATGGCGATATAATGAAAAATAAGTATAAGTTTATGTGCCATTTCTGCATTCCATTAGTAATATTTGTAATTGGAAATTATCTTAAATTCATATCTCGCTCTATTGTTTGGCCAAAAGATAATAATATTCTAAGAAAATTCGATGTTACAATTTAGCTATTCAAAAGCAGAATATAACATTTATTTATTAATTAAATAAATGAATTAAATGAATGAATGACGGAGTTAATAAAAAACATGCATTATGGTATTTGATAGCATTTTAAATGTCAAAATGAGATCCATTTTTCATTCCTCTAAATTTTTTTTCTTTTTTTTATTTATAAAAACTTGCATCAAATTAGATAGATAAATTTATTCAAGTTGTTTCCCTTAGGGTTACAGCTCATTTTCCTTTACATTCTCAAACCGCCACTTTACATCTTCTTACATCTAACTTATTCTAACTTAACCTATTTAAAATTATTAAAACTATCTCCTCCCCGGAGACTGCGCGGCTGTCGCCAGCCCCCCAATCCCCTGGCTCTCACACACACATACACCTCCCTATCCTGGGCTCCCGCTTCCTCTTGCCTTTAATCTCCATTGTAAAACAATACATATCCCTTTCCTTTCTCTCCTCCCTTTCTCTTTCTTTCTCCATTTCCCTCATCCATCCTTCCCCAGCACCCATCTCACCTCCTGCCAACTTTCCCCTCCCTCCTTCCATTCATGTTATCTATCGTCCCCATCCCTCTCCTAAATCTCGTCTGATTTGGTGATATAATACCCTTCTCGACCTCCTCCCTCAGTCTTTCCTCCAACACCGCCATATAAACTTTGTATAAGGTGGGCGTCACTCCCCTGTAGTCCCTCACTTCCTCTCCTTCCCCCTTCTTTACTATTATTCCCTCTCTCCATTCCTCCGGCCACCCCTCCCCTCCATATCCTTCTACAAAACTCCCATGCCCAATTTTCCAGCCCCTCCCTCCCCGTACTTCCATACCTCCCCTGCTATCCCGTCTATTCCCATTGTCTTCCGATTCTTTAGCTTTTTTACTGCCCTCCTCACTTCCTCCATTCCTAGTTCCTCCTCTTCGTCCTCTCTTTGTTCCTCATGCCCCTAACCACCCTGTGTTCCAGCCCCCCAGTATCTCCATAAAATACTCCCTCCACTCCTCCATCCTAATACCCTTATTTATCCTTTTCCTCCTTTCCCTATTTACAATCTCCCACACCTCACTTTCTCTTCTAGCCTCCATTGCCTTCCTTTCCTATCTCTCATTCTCCTCTTTCTTGTTCCCTTTACACATGTTCTTGTATTCCCTCTTCTCCCTTCTATACTCTCCTACCTTCTTCCATCTTCTCAGCTCTTTCTACACTCCTTTTTTTTTCTCTCTACATTCCCTGTCCCACCACCCCGTATCTATCCCTCTCCCTCTCCTTTTCCTTTCCATCTTTTTTATTCCTTCTTTAATCTTCCCTTTTACCTCATTTCATTCCTCTTCTAAGCTTTTCCTTCCCCACTTCACCTCCCTCATCCTCTCATTGAACTGCTTTCTTCCTTCCTCATCCGATATCCCTCTTCCCCTTTTTCTCTCTTTCTGCACTCCCACTTCCTCCCCATTTCTCTCTCACCCACACTTCCATCGGCTGATGGCCGAGTCTACATTATCCCCTACTCTCAACCTCTCTATCCTCTCCTCTACTTTCTCATCCCCAATAACGTAGTCTATCACCGTATTTCCCCTTCCCCCCTGTAAACGTAAATTCTCCCTCTTCATCTCTCCTGACCTTGCCATTAAGTATCCCTAAACCCCATTCTTCCATAAAACTTACTAATAATCTACCTTCCCTGTTTATCTTTTTATTCTTCGACCTCCTTCCTCTTTCCCTCCCTTCCCCCCACTCTTCTCCCTCCCTTTCTACTTCTTCCTCATTCGCTGTCCTTGCATTGAAGTCCATTCCGATTATTGTTTTTATCTCCTCCTTTCTTTGACCCACCCACTTTTCCAACCTCTCTAACATATTTTCCATCCCTCCATTCCTATAAACCCCGATCACCCTCCATCTCTCTTCTTCACACTACCCTTCCCACCACCACACCCTCTTTATTTTCTATTCCACACCCTTCCTCTATTAGCTCCCTCCTGATGCCCATCATCATTCCCCCTTTCGGTCTTCCTTTCTTACCTTCCCTTCTGGCCCACTGCACTCCCCATTCCCATTCTCCTGCTAGTCTCCTTTATCTTGTGCCACCCCTTCCTATCTACCCATGTCTTCAATAGCACCACTACATCTCATTCTCTTAGCCCCCTCCAGAACTCCTCATCCTTTCCTCCACGTTCCAAAACGCTGTCTTCCATATCCTCGCCTCCCCCTCCTTCTTCCTTCTGCCCTCCCCTTTTCTGCCTTCTCTTCCCTATTCCATTCTCTCTATCCCCTTTTTCTCCCCTCCCTCTCTTCACCTCCTGTTCCACCTCTCTCACCCTCCCCTCTTCATTCCTCAGCACCCCCTCTCCCTCATCCCATCGCCACCACTGGCCATCTATTCTCATTCTCCCATAACTCATGCACACCCTCCTTCCCATTCTATTCTCCTCCCTCGCCATCTCCAGGTTCCATTTCATTCTCCTTTCCTCCCATGTCCAATCCTCCGCAATCCTTTTTCCTCCTCTCTCTCAGATTCCTTTTCCTTATCAACACTTCCCTCTTTTGTTCTTCATTCTCCAGCCTTGCCCATATCATCTCCCCTTTTTTCTCCCTTTCTCCTCCAATTCTCTTCATCTCCCTCACTCTCGCATCTGCTCCTATCACTCTAATGATTTCCTCCACTGCCTCTCTTCTCTCCTCTTTAACTTCTACTTCCCTAATTATAATGTTCCTCTTCCTCTCCTCTCTCTCCTTCATCTCCATTCTCCTCTCCATCTCTTTCACTTTTCTCTCTACCTCCCTCCCCTCTTTCTCTCCCCTAATATTCTTTAGCTCTCTAACTTCCTCTTCCAATTCCTTTATACACCCCTTCATCTCCTCCCTTTCCACTCTCCATCTCTCTTCCCTCTCTCTAAATTCCCTCCTTATCCTTTCTATTTCCTCTCTAATTAAGTTCCCCTGCTCCCTCATCCCTTCCTTTATTTCCTCCTTGATCTCTTTTTTCATTCCCTTAAAACCTTCCCTCATCATCTCCTCAATCTCCACTCTCCAGTTCCCCATCGCTGCCTCTATTTCTTCCTCCCTGCTCTCCTTCGGCGATCTTATTGTCTTTCTACTTTTATTAAATATTTTCTCCCCTTCCTCTCCCCTCGACTCCTCTCTTCCTCTTTAATAGCTCTTCTATATTCCCATAGCTACCTCTCCTTTCCTTACCGTCCGTCAGTTTCCCGAACTTACTCTCCGCCATTCTCTCTTTCCGCGCCACCTATTTCTCTCGATTCCCTAGCGCCTAGTTTCCTCTCTACACACTACGTCTTCCCTGTCCCAATTGTCATTACGCTCTCTGCCGTATTTTCCTCTCCTTTTCCCTCTCTTATTCCTCTCCTGCAATCTTCCTTCTTATTACTCTCTCACCCTCTTCTACTCCCCCTCACCCTCCACTCACTCACTCCACTTATTCCATTCTGTCGTACCTCTCACACCGTTCATTCACGAGCTCACTCTTTCCACGTGTCACCTGTCTACGCACTGAAAGCAGAAGCCCAATGCAGCAAATTATATATGTTAACTTTTTTGTTATGACGATTTTCCGCCTCAGAACGCTACTGCTGAATGAGACGTCAAAAATGTATACATTGCGCGCGGACAGTCTCCGGTATTTACTTTTTACGCTTAGAAGAGTGGCTTTGACGATACTTTTTGGAAGAGAAAGAACTTTAAGGGAATGCCGAATTACCAACCGATTCTAACCTAAAAAGTATTCGCCTGAAAAAAATGTTTTTGCTGCACATTTTTTTCAAGCAAATACTTTTTATTTAGGCTTCTAAGTTTATTTCTAAAAGTTTACAAATATTCTTTCATGTAATTCTGAGAGGCAAAAACCTATTTTATTTTATGTTTATAATATGTAACTTTTATATTAAGCAAGTATATTGTTTTGTTAGGTTAGAACTTGGTTGGTAATGCGGCATCCCTGCCGACTATAACGAATATAGAGGGTGATCACAGCTTTCCAGAAAGTAGGAGAGTGGGAGTTCAGAGAATCGGGTGCATCTGCGAGTCGAGTGAGCGAGCGCGAGCACTCTCAAGTCGAGCAAATAGCAAGATAGATGTATTTTTACAGTAAGAGAGTCTTGTCGAATTAAATAGATACTTTTGTAACAGTTGAGTTATTATTTTTTTTAAATGTATCTTTATTGTACTTTATTATATTTATTGTACTTTATTATATTATTACTTGTAATAATTGCCGAAATTCGTGATCCTCGATTCTTTACATCTCAGAAGTGGGATTGATTTATTTTTTTTCTTTGCTCTCTTTCAACCTCACCGTTTCGGTGTCCTTTCCAAGGAGATCTGTTATTTTGTTGCCGTTTTGCCGAAGTGCCGAATAATCTGGAACAGGAAGATCATAAGAGAACAATCAGATAAAATGTCGATGGAGCAGCTACGAGAGAAGGTTGGATCCGGTCTCTGATTTATTGGAAACAAGCGAAGGGGCGTCAAGAGTCACGCGAAATAGAGTTGCATCCGTCGTCAGAAGACTTACCTTTGCCAGAGGACGATCAGCCGATTACTTCACAATGTTGCGGCAGGTTTTGATCTCAGTGACGGCCGACCTTTACAAATGACAAAACGAGATGTGGAGACAGCAGCAACAATTTTTCCAGCAGCAGCTCCAGCAATTCGCGCACCCTGGTCCAGATGCTGAGCGAGAGAAATGAGGCAGCCGGCAGATCAACCCAGAAGGTTCTTGTAGTAGAGAATGTTGCGCAGTGCCTGCAGGGTCTTTTTCTCATTCCTCGCCGTTGGGTTTCGGATAAGCTTAATACAGGCAGGTTGCGTGCTAACTGAAAACATGGTTACATAGTTGGCGTCGCCGATTCCGGAATTTGAAGATATGGGCACGAAGAAAATGTTCTTATCTGAATTAAAAGAGTCAAGAAGGTGTCTCAGATCTACGGGACATCAGACGGAGTCACCCTATTAGCCGCTTCGAGCCGCCTGGTCAAATCGGTCGTCGGTGATACGAGGTGCAGAGTAGAGCGACATTGGAATTCTGGATCGGTCTCCGAAATGAACTCGTCAAGATGTTCCAGCGGAAGGTGCCATTCTACAAGGCGATGCAAAAGGTCGAGGCAAGAAAAATGGATGCCGAGCAAGGAGTTATTCGACCAGTACGCCATCGATAATATAGCACTGATGCACCTACTCGACTTCCCAACGAACGTCATCAATTTGTTGATTGGAGGAATCTTGCACAGTTCCTTGTGGGCGGTTGCACTCTCTGTCAAGGCGGAAACCCTGGATGAATTCCTACAGACTGAGACAGGTATGTGAGGGTGTTTCAGACAAAAAACAATCGGGATTATCCGAGACACAGAGGATGAAAGGGTGTCGAAATTGTAGCAAAAAGGAGCACTCGCATAAGGAATGTCGGGCCGAGACGACGTGCTTCTACTGTAAGTCGAAGGGACATCGCCAATTCGATTGCCCCATCCTAAAAAAAAAGGCGCCGAAAAATACTCCGGCGCAAGCCACAACGACCCAGACGTCAGCTAACGTATCTGCGGACTCATCATCTTTGAGCTCGGTGGCTACAATACAAGAAATACAAAATAAGTTAATTTTAGAGAATAAGCTAGAAATAACTCGTTTATAAATATATTTCGGATAAATAATAGAAATTGCGAATTGATTGCGTTAATTGACACGGGGAGTCCTGTATCATTCGTTAAAAGTACTGTATATAAAAAATATATTGAGCTGTTTAGTCAAAAAATAACGCTGTCAAAAAGAAATCTAAAAAATTTAAGTAATCTTTTGTTAAATATTTTGGGAGTAATTCGACCTATATTGTCGTTAAAGTCGTTAGAAAATTTTATTTTTGTCATTAATCTAAATATTCCAGAAGAAAATATTGTCAAAAGCAATTTGATATTAGGTCGTGACTTTTTAGACAAAGAAAAACCTTACCTTAATTTATAGACCTAACATTAGAGGTGAGCAAGTCAACTTGTTTTCGATCCTTTCCTATTGTATGGAGGATAAATCATCTGGTGACCTAAAACATATAGAAAGTATAGAAATAGATTATAATCATAACACAGAGTTGATTAAAAGATTAAATAACAAATATTTACAATAGCATTACATTCGAATATTGTGTCGATAGATGACGGTTACTTGGTCAGAAAGTAAACCTCAAGGACTCCTCAGTTTATGTATATGCTTCGCGTCGTTTTGCGTATGGCGAGCGAATAGCAATACGAAAAATCACCGACGATTTATTATGGGTCATCTACAATGGCCGTAGAACGTAAGGTCGCAAGCAAATTGACCAATAACAGTCAAGCATTTTCGAAAATCGGCAGTCATAAGCGATGGCATTGACTAAATGCCATCTCTTATGATCTACGACTTAGGATTAGGTTATGACTGACCAATGACCACATAGATAATACATAGCACTTGGTCTCCCGCCACGAAAATTATTTTATCTCTGATTGGTTGAACTATTGTGATATGGTTATCTGATACGATAAATTGTGGATGCAAATTTCTTACGGTTAACGACTTATGACTTTCAACTTATGACCGAGCATGTTACGATTACGACTAATGACTCATTGTAGACTGGGCTTATGAAATATTTTTTATTTGCCACGCCGGACGGCCAATATGAATATAATTATTTACCTTTCGATTACTTAGAAGCAGCGGCAAATTTCAGAATAGTTATGTCAAATTCTAAATTCATTACTCCAGCAAAATAAAATAATGGTGTACAAGGACGATATTTTAATTGCCACTGCAACTGTCGATGAAAACTTAGAAATTCTTGAGAAAATAATTTTGAGAAAATTTTAAATTAAATTTCAATAAACGTCAATTTTTAAGAAAGAAAATAGAATTCTTAGGCTATATTATTTGAGTGAGTATAAAATGGTCACGTATCTGATTGGCCAATTCAAAATAGGACTCTCTGATTGACTAATCGTTGCTGGTGACCTTAAGTATCGGTCGATATGATTGGTGGTGTCCATTCCGAACGTGGCCATTTCGGACGCTCCCATATTATTTTGGAAGAAGGTATTACTTTAAGTCATAAACATACAGAAGCAATAGACAAATTCAAATAACCGATAAACGTACACGAGGTTCAACGATTTTTAGGCTTAAGGAATTACTTTAGGAAATTCATTAAACTGAATTATACTACGATGCGTGTAATTTAGGCCGTGAAGCGATATTATTGCAGAAGCAAAAGGATAATACGTAAGCGCCGATCGCATAGCCAATCGACAAACCGAAGTAAACTACCTTTTCTTTGAACTAACAATGTTAATAATTGTTGGAGCCGTAGAACGTTTCCATTTATATTTGTATGAGATTTAGTTTAACGGGCTGCCAAAGACAACGGCATCTGTATTACCGACGAAATCAATAATTTAGTTTTAGGTTTTAAAATTATTGTGTTGTTTGCACTGAATGAAAAATGCTCTACGATTAAAGTAAATACAGTAATAAAGGAGGCAATCTCAATTTTCAGTTAAAACAAAAAATTATAATTTAATGTTATTGACTCCTAGCATCAAGTTATATTCACTAAATATAAAAATTTAGCAGTTTGCATGTACAAATAAGATAGCACCCTCTCTCAAAAATGCATGAAGGAATATAAGTCAACTTTTAAAAATGAGTTTTGAAGGCTAATAAAAACATTTTAACCTAAAACCACTTTTGCATATGCGAGTGTTCAAAATCGAGGTCTAAGGATAAAACAATACCGTAAATTAATTAATGTGGGCGCTTTTGTGTATCGCTTGTGTGGTTCAGGCCTCGCTTGGCCCGTTGCAAAAGGATGGCGGTTTGACAGGTCTAGACTTTGACACTGCGTAGTAGCTTGAATTCGTTTATTATTTAAAATATGTACAGTATTGTGTTTGATGTTGTTTGTGTGGCCCGCAGGCGGGCCGTTTAGGCGCGGATGTTACGCCTAACGTCGACGCTCACGCCATATTAGGTGAGGCGACGTTTTCGTGTCTTTGGGAGGCTTCCAACGCTCTAATACGTTGTTGTCGTCGGTGCGGTACTTTTGCGTGGGCGAAAGTTCGACGTCTATCTGTGTTCCCTGAAAGACGGTGTTGAGTTCTCAGTCGCTGTCGTACTTGATGCGTACTGGTTGATGTTGCACAGCTCGCTCGACACTGGACACGGAGCTCTGCGTACCGCGGCTTATATGGTTCCGAGTGCTGGTTGCGTGGCTTGATCTCTGCTTGTTTTGTCGGCTGGTGATGGCAGCAGTGGCGACAGCAGCGTGAGATATGCCCACGGTAGTGATGGCGACGTATACGAGAGCGTCCCGTTTGATCACGTCACGATTAACCACAGCCACTTATATCGACTGATGCCTAGGGTTATCAGCAACGATTAACCAATCAGAGAGCCTCATTTTAAACTGGCCAATCGGCGACGTAGTCAATAGACTCCCACCCATGTAAACCGCTGTATCCGCACGTCTCACGGTAATAATAGGCCTCTCATTCGTCTTGTTGGAAGTAGCTCGATCCTGATGAATTTCCACGGCAGTAGGGAAAATCCTACCCGTTTTGGCGGAGATGCCGACGAATCCCGGAGTCTCCTGCGGCCTCCTCGTCGGCTCTGGTGATCGGGGCGATGGAAGAGGTCTTGGGTCTACTCCTTCTCACGGACAGTTTACTGCTTCAAAATGCTTGACGCTTTTCTATTCGGTGCTTCGCTCGTAACGTAGAATCATAGTACTCAGCCCGTACTGTCTCGGTGCGCAGCCTTATATCTTACTATAAGGCATAAGCCCACAGACTTCTATATAATACTAGACTGCTAACTCCTTATGTATAAGACAGCTCTAATTTTATGTACGAACAAGTATGTATAACATCGCTTTCTGCGCATGCGCTGTGACGGCGCATGTGCACGCATGTATATACATACTACAATAAGTATGATAGACAAGCTTATATAAAAGATATAAAATAACTACACATTTGTATCCCATAATTTAATATTTATATTTCTTACTTTTTTTATTAACACGACATGTGTTCTAACAAGAATTAGAGACCGAAAGCAGGTTAGAAGTACATGTACTGATCATAATGGCGTCGGCACATGTCAGCGCATGCGCAGAAAGGGTCACCTTAGGGCGCGTTTGGGGAGACACTATTAGCGCTAACAGCATCGTTGTTTAACTTTTAATAAGTAACAAAGACAGAACGACACTGTTAGCGCTAATAGTACCTCTCCGAACGCGCCTTTAGTACATAAAATTCGAGGACACTTTATATAAGCAAAATCTAGAGAGTAGCAGTCTAGTATTATATAGAAGTCTGTGCATAAAGGTGCAGTCCCATTAAGCACGGATCGGAATGACGGATCGAATTCTGCTAGGGAATTGTAGTAAATTCTTGTTCCTGCTATTCCTTCCGATCGGAACGCGTATATCTTCTCAATTCCGAACGGATCGGGTAAATACCGTACTTTAAAAACGTCATTGTGTTATTGTCAATTGTCACAATCTCGCACGTAACAAGCTGAAATTCGACATAAGTACCAACAATAATAAAAAAGGCCCGGTATAATAATAAGAATATATATATATATATATATATATATATAGATATATATATATAAGATATTAATAATAATGAGATATTAAATAGACATTGTTTATCATATTCATTAATTATTAGTCAGAACATCACAAAATTATATGTCGCGTATAGGTTATATGATTAGTTTTGTTTGTTTATCAAAGAATATTTGAAATTACACCTTTATTGAAAAATAGTGTATGGAAACCACGTCGACAAACCACATAGTAGCAATACTATTTCTTCTATATTATTGAACTTGGAATATTTATATGTGTCGATTTTGTTTATAATGTGGTTTCATCACATTTTTTATATGATTTTTATCGCATGGTTTTCAGCACATAGATTTGTTCAATACATATTGGGGGCTCGATTCTTGAATTTATTTGAGAAACGTATACGCAAATTCAGCTCTTACAGAAAAATTGCAAATTGATTGATTATTGCATGACTTTCGACTAAACAACTTGCAACTTTTCTGTAAAAGCCGAATTTGCATACGTTTCTCTAGTATAAATGAATTCAAGAATTGAACCCCATAAATATATTATGCGATTTATATTACATGTGTTCATATTTGCAGGTTGTAAAATGTGGTTACTGTGGATGGATAATGTGCGAACATTGTATCCCATGACTGCTTCAAAAACTATGATGAATGTATCCATGTTCTCGTTGTCTTGTCGACGAGAAGGGGCGTGCTACAATGAGTAATTTTATTTGCAAGCAAATATTTTTTAACATTTATCTGCAAATATTAAACACATTTAACTCATTTATGTATAAACAGGAGTGAAGGAAGTAGAAAAGAATACGCAGAGAGACGAACCATCAGAGAGTAGCAATGAGTCTACTCCGCATTCGGCAGACATTATGGACGAGATGCTCATCGATGCCGTAGAACAGAGACCAGGTCTATGGAATCAAAAGTTGCCAGTTCAAAGGCGAAATCCCTCTATACGAGGAGAATTGTAAGATAAAGTTTTTAATAATCTTGGTAATATATAATTACTTTATGTTTTATATATTCATGAATATATATTTAATCTGAACTCGCAAGTGGGCTAATGTACATTCGTATTCATATTGCTTGCGTTCGTTTTTTACTGCCAGTATTGGAAATCTATAGTTCACGTTACATTATAGATTTTCAGTTACCAGTAAACATTGAGATGTATACTATACTGGAGAAATGTATGTAACAAAGCGGTCAGGCGAAATCGTCTTTTAGAAAGAGATAGCTATGTTTTTTCTCTATTCTTGTCTGAATCAAGGTTTAGAAAAGGACAAAGATGGTCCCAAATATATCTATCTCTTTCTAAAAAACGATTTCGCCTGACTGCCTGTTTTACATGGAGTGAGCTCTCCAGTATAGTATGTAGCTCAGTGCTAGTAAAAAACGAACGCAGGCATAAACGAGCTGAATTCATAATTTGAACTAGGGATTTTCAGGTTTTAAGGACGTAGCATGGCTGAAATTTCGATGGACATACCTGAGGGACTGCTATTCAAAAGCTCGTAAAAAAATGAAAGGTTACGTACGCAGCGGATCGGGTGCGGAAGCGGGGCATCCGCAGAAAAGTACATTTCGCTTCTATTCAAGGATGCAATTTCTAGACGAGGCTGCACAAGAAATTCCGTAACAACTTGACTTATATATATATATAGGATTTAAAATATGAAAAATGTCAAATTTTTCTTATTATTTTACATATCTTTGTTCAATTTTAGTACAACGAGCTCTCTACCACAGAATATACATCAGGATGAAGATAGTGCACTGAGCCTGAATAATTCGGAATTCCAAGAACTTAATGTAACTTCTCCAAGAAGTTGTAGCACGCCAGATATTCCTGAAGGAGCAGGAAGTTCAGATGATTGCAGACCACGAAAAAAACAAAAAGGCAAGTTAATTTTGAATAATTGATAATCGACATATATAGATTTTCATAATTAATGATAATATTTATATTTTTCATAATACTTAATAAATTATTATTTTGTGCTGATTCTTTGTAGAAATTTGTCGCATTTTTGTAATAGTCTGAAATTAATCTTTTTATTGTGCAATTTATATTTATACTAATTCTTGTTTTTATTATAATTGTGTTTTTTCATTGCAATATATAAGCTTTGTTTAACAATATATAAAAATGTAAGAAAGTTCATTACTAATGAGTATTGAATGTATTTTGTATTACAGGAAAACAGTACGACCCCGATGTGCAGGCACTGCATACCAATATATTACAACAATTACTTGGCGAAAATGTGCCAAAGAAGGATACAGTGGACAGTTTCCTGGAGCAGATGGGAGATATCCTGCGTAGGTTGACTTACCTCTGAAGAAAGCAACTACAAGTAGAGTTGCTTAATCTCGTTCACAGGGCAGAAGACAAAGACATGGCGGAAGCGGAACTTCAAAGACGATAAATATTTTGTATTAAGCAGCCATAATCGTTATTTTTGTTTAATATTTCTTAACTTTATTTTATACTAATTATAATTATTTTATACCAAACATTACATAATAAATAAATAAAACATTTAATTATATAACATAAAAACATTTATTTCTATTTTAATTAAAGTTGATAAATATTTGAGTCTGAAAGAAATGAATATTTTGTTCCCAGATAGCCAAATGTTTCGATTTTGCAATCATGTTGCCAATAACCGTTGCAGCAACTAATTTTGAAAAACTAGGGACAAGGTGCGACAGCATTATGCTTGTCGGGTTGAGTTCACGTGATTTCTAATTCTCAGAACAGCAAACTGATAGCAATATGGTAACATCGATTGCTGTCAGCAAACAAGAGACTTGACAGCAACTTGATGACAACCTATATTCATCGATTTGTCATCCGTGATTAACCGCATTGATAATGTGGCGATAATTTTTCAGGGGATCAATCATGTAATTTTTGTTTTAGTAAGACAGAAACAAAAAAGTTAAAAATTCTTATTTATTAAGCATTCAAGGATAAGAGATTTTAACTTTTCGTTTCTACCCAGACAACATTATGTCGTCTTAAAGTGTTATAGCTCCAGAAAAGGCTACAGATTTAATGAATATATATATATATATACATATAATTATATTGATGCAGGAATGCATCGTGAGCGAAGCGATAATCGCGCGAGCCGCTGACGCAGCGAGCCACGCGCGCCCGAGACCGAGCGCGAACACGAAGCCGGAAAGGTGTCGCCGAATTGCTAAAAGTACAAGCGAGGAAATTCGACTTTGAACTTCCTCGCCTGCACTAAAACGCGAATTCAGCAACATAACCATATTTGGTCATGTTGCTAAGGGACCCCCTCCGAAAAACCATGCAGTTCGGAGGGAAGCTCAGCACCCGCCGCGATGAAGCGACGGGCAGTCGTTGATCAGATCTTAAAGAGGAATAATCGTCACGGACAGTTATTAAATAGAACGAGATACACGAATAACTAAGAGATATACGCGCGCCTGAGATAAGCCGACGCGTATCAGACTACCTGTATGACAGAGTATATGAGAGATACCGCTCTCTCCCTTTAACCGACAATACACACGAGTGTAGATACGTACGCTGGGAGCAGTGATAAAATACCAAACCTGTGATTTATTTTAAACTGCTATTTATTATAATAAAATGAAGGAAGTAATTAAAGGAAACAATTAAAAATAATATTAAAATAAAAGGTAGCCCCTGCCCGTCGTATCCCCGGCCTTCCCTGAACGGATCCCGAAAAATCCTGTGCCCCCCTCCTGGAGGCACAACAAAGACGTCTAAAAGACATGCTAAAATTGCTAAGATATTTTAAAAGATTATCAGAAAGACGTATTTATGACGTCTTTAAGACGAATAATGTTTACTTATTCGGACAATCTACCCAAAATCAATAGATGGGAAACACATTATCGTTCAGGTATGTATCTAATATAACAATTTTTTGTACATTTTTTAATAAATCTGACATCTTATTGTAGTTTGTTAATTGTAGGCACCATCGAATAGTGGCTCCTCCTACTACAATTATAAAGGTAATCACAGCATCAATCTACTTGTTGTGAATGATGCAAATTGTTGCTTCAGCATCGTGGGCATCGGAGCAAAAGGGAGGCGTAGTGATGCTGGTGTATTTGCTAGCAGTGACCTTGCTCATCTATTGCGTACGAATTCACTTTAACTACCTCCGGACAGGCATTTGGATAGTAGCGGATTCAAATTTCCATATGTTCTAGTAGGGGACGAAGCATTTCCACTAACATCTTATATGATGCGACCATACCCTTGAAGTGGAAATTTAACTGTTACGAAAAAAATCTTTAATTATAGATTAAGTCGGGCACGAAGAACTGTAGAATGTTCATTTGGGATACTAGTGGCAAGGTGGCGAATTTTTCGTCGACCAATTATCGCTCATGTTTCAACGGCTAAAATAGCTGTTCAAGCTGCACGGCTGTACATAATTTTATAATGAAACACGAACTTTAATTGGAGTCAACAGAAAGAACTTATTCTGTTTTAAGTCACAATGATCGAAATGTAACGTCGACTGGAATTGTAAATGTACGTAATTACAGTGTGCAAAGAAACGTTGAGACTATACGAATTAGAGATCCCTTTGCTACGTATTTTGAAACTTCGAATCCACTTGATTGGCAATGGGAAAAAGCTCTAAACAATGAGTATTAAATTTCTATCATGTATATATCATGTATATATCATAGTATATATGTATTATTTTTTTATATTCTCTATCATGCATGTATTATTTATTATAAGATAATAAAGAAATTCTTTTTCTTCTGAGAATCAAAATAAATAGAAGATTATACACTTTAATGAACTTTACATACACATATATGTAATAACCCAGATAGCCAAGCGTGATTGATCATTAAAAACAAACTAATGCAATGCATGAGTTGTTATATGTTTGTTGTACGTTTGCTGACATCGAATTAAAACGCGCTACTGAATTCAGCAACATGAGAGCATATTACAAACAATTAATTTACGAAATTTTTAAAGCAAATGATCTGAGATACTGAAACGTTATATTGTCAGCAATATGGTAACATCTAATAATTTACCATTTCGTCTACAGCTGACTACAGCATTATGATAGCAACAATACATGTATAATATTCCCAGACAACATGCATGTCTTAAAGACGTCTTTCTTATGACGCCTTTAAGACTTAACCAAAAGACGTCTTTCTGACGTCTTAAAGACATTGTAATTTAAGACATTATTTTTAAGATGTCTTAAAGACGTCTAAAAAACATTTAATTTAAGACGCCATCTGAAAGATGTCTGTAATACATCTGAAAGATTGTTATAATACATTTTTTTGCTTTATCGAAAAGACAACTTAAAAAAGATATGTGCTTGTTACGTGCGAGATTGTGACAATTGACAAGTGACCTAACACAATGACGTTTTTAAAGTGCGGTATTTACCCGATCCGTTCGGAATTGAGAAGATATACGCGTTCCGATCGGAAGGAATAGCAGGAATAAGAATTTACTACAATTCCCTAGCAGAATCTGATCCGTCATTCCGATCCGTGCTTAATGGGACTGCACCCTAAGCCTCACCTTCTGCCGCCATTGTCATTCCCCTAGCTTCCTCTCTAGCATTGTGGCTATATAGAGGTGGCGTTTGAGTCGACAGTGTAGATGACGTGGCAGCCTGTGATTGGCTGAGTGAGCGCAAGTGATTGAGGCACAATAGTTGTTTCGTTTTGCAAGCATTACTGGTTTTATTCGTGTGTTAACAAGTGAGTCTTTGTTCTGACTCGACACGTATCAGCTCGTTTTCTGTGCGGTTTCATAATTACCGAGTATAAGCATCCGTAGAGTTCTGCCGCGTTTGTTCGTAATTGTAACACAAAAATACAGTCTTAAACGAGTATGAATAATCTCTATTACACCAGTGTGACCAAAATTTCCCTTAAGCCCTTTTCCTAAATCCCCCGTTTCTTCCTAGCCCGCTCGACGAACCTTACATTACCGTGAGTGGGACTCTCGCGAGTTGACTCTCCGTGCTTGTCCCGCGTGGAGACGCGCCTCGGAGTGAGTCGCATGAGGCCTGAGTCGGTTGTATGTATCACGTGGTGATTGTATTTATCGCTACACTTAACATCGTGGGTGGGAGTCTATTGACCACGTCGCCGATTGACCAGTTTAAAATGAGGCTCTCTGATTGGTTAATCGTTGCTGATGACCCTAGGCATCGGTCGATATAAGTGGCTGTGGTCAATCGTGACGTGGTCAAACGGGACGCTCTCAACATTGTGATAGATGGTAGCTACGATCTGCTTATTTGACAAGGACAGACAATAAACTATTTATATTTGTTTCGTGCGTGGAGAGTAATATACATGAACGCTCTAATTTTATTGGGTGCATTCAGAAGCGCAACCGCTCACTGAGTGGTCAGAGAATTCCCTAGATCTGTGTACTGGATGCAAATGCTCCCTAAGCTGCTCATAGTGAGCGGTCGCCATTTTCGTGAGCGTAGTTTTCTATCGCTCACTCCATGCTCACTTCGTTAACTCCGTTCACTTGTGCATTTATTCCTATGATCTCAATGCATATATCCAGTAGATAAAAAGCGCTCTGAGCGGCACTGAGCTATCTGTGAGCGCTCAGTGAGAGGTTGTGCTTCTGAATACACCCATTACATTTTCTCGTATCTTTTTTCTCTTAAAATACGCTCATTCGGTCTCTTTCTAATCGCTAAATCGCCCTGTTGCTTTCTCACAAAAACTTACTAGTTTTTTAATTTTTTTTCGCAGGGAAATGAATGAAAAGACTGCAAATATGAGCAAATATGAAACAATAACGAAGTGACATATTATAACCAAAGAAATGAAAAAATACGAATAAATAAGACTCCAATATTTACAAACACGTAACTATTAACTGGGCAATGAAAGCCATACGTGGATGTTAATGTTAATTAAATAATGTTAATTTGTGTGAATTTATTTATAAATTAATTCTTACCGCGAAAATTGAATCGTGCACAGAGCACATATTATACTTAGTGTATTATACCAAGAAATAGAAATATTAATTTTTAAAGAAATTTTACCCATTAACATCCGCGTATAGTTCTCATTGCTCAGTTAATAGTTACGTGTTTGTAAAAAAATAGACAAAGACAGAAAATAGAATTTTAATTAAGGGAATGTACGGTAAGCGCAAGGGATCCCATGGCATGCTATGTCCCTGAGTACTCCGACAGCGCGTCAACTGAATGATCAACTTTAATCGTTAATAACTTGACAAATAATGGTCTGAGACAAAATTGGAAAAAGAACTTTTAGCTCAAAATTTCACTCTCTTTCATCCTTTACAATATTAATTATATGATGCGAGACACCCTGTATATACAGTGCGTGTCAAAAGTTCTGGAAACAGTGAATTATCTCGAAAAATATTGATTTGTTGAAAAAATGTTTCAGACAAAACTTATAGGGTTTAAAAATGTTTATTAACTAATCTCATCAGTTTGACTTTAAAAGCACTATAATTAAGTATTTTTTTTGTAAAGTACTTTTCAAGTTACGAAATTTGAAACTTAAGTAACCCAAAGTGTACCTCGCGGAGATGGTCCGTTCAGATTTACACTTCTTTTGTGTGTGTGTGTGTGGGGGGGGGTTGTGTGGGTGTGTATGTGTTGTGTGTTTGTGGCACGTGCTTGCATGTGTGTGGCACACCCAAACACGTGCCACAAACACAAAAGAAGTATAAATTTGATTAGGCAACCGCCGCGTGATACACTTTGGGTAATGCTAATGCCGATGGTATTGTAAGTTTCAAGTCTTGTAACTCGAAAAGTACTCTACGAAAAAATACTTGATAATAGTGGTTTGGAAAGCTCTCGAGATAAGCTACAAGAACATGCAATAAAAAATAAGGAGTTCCATTTAAAAAAATCAAGGTGACCTTTATGTAACCTTGACATCGCTACCTCTAGTCAAACTGATGAGATTAGTTAACAGATATTTTTAAGGGTCGAGAGGACCCACGGTGGAGACCTCATGCGGAGACTTCGGAACTACAAATTCTTTTCGATGATATTTCGGCTATAAATTAAGGAAGGAATCTCTTTTTTTGGTAAAAAAAACGACTTTTTTAGGAATTTTTTTTAGCAAAACTATGCATTGTTTTAATTTCATCTTTTCCGGATGTTTTTATTATATATTTATTTATTTAAAAATATTTTTTTATTAAAAATATCGCCTGTTATTCCTGCTCATTTATGATGCCGCGTGGAGTGCCTTAATCGCTGGTTGACACGATATCTACTCTTAAGATCATCTGAGACAAAAAAATCAAACGGTGTGTTTTTCTGTATACATGTAATTATCGCCTGAACTAGAAGCAAAAAAAATTTTTTTGAGAAAATGGCGACTTGTCAAACTTAAATAATCGATTTTACTCTTAAAATTGAGTAGTGATATAATGGGGGTTCTAACTCAGGTGCTCGAAGAGGGTGCGGGGGCGGGGGGACCGCGGGCGCGAGGGTGACATCACGCAGGTGCGCGACGCGATTTGTAGACGTGGGGTACGCGGGGAGAGGTCCGCGATGCGGTTTGTAGACGCGGGGTACGCGGGGAGGGGGGAGAGGTCCGCGACACAGCTGTAGGTCCGCGACGCGGTTTGCAAACGAGGGGACAGTGGAGAGGAGAGAGAAGTCCGCGGCGCGGCCGGTAGGCGAGGGGACAGCGGAGAGGAGGGAGAGGTCCGCGACGCAGCCGGTAGACAAAGAGACCGCGGAAAGGAGAGAGAGGTCCGTGGCGCGGTCGGTAGACGAGGGCACTGCGGAGAGGAGAGGGAGGTCCGCGGCGTAACCGATGGGTCCGCGAGTAGGCAGATGGATAGAGAGAGACGGCGCGATAGGCGTTCGCAACGCGGTAGAGACAGAACGATAGGCGTTCGCAACGCGGTAGACGGAGACGCGCGGTATAGGATAAGGAGAGCGCTATGCGCATTGTACATAGCGTAGAACAATGAGAGCATGATGTGGTGGGAAAAGGAGAAGATTACAATAGGAAGATAGCGTGAGAGAGAAAGAATGAGGATGAGGAGAAAGGATAGCGGGAGCGCGATAAGACGGAGGCTAAGGCGTACGCGAGACCGCAGATTAAAATATTTTATATTATTATATTATTATATATATTATATCATTATTATTATTACATCTAATTATATATATTAAATATAATCTAATTAATACTAAGTGGAGGAAGAAGGATGGGATAGATAATAAAGGCGCAAAACATAATACATATATTTTATCATTAACAAAATTTTTTAATCATAAAAATGTGTATTTTTATACATATAGTGTGTGTGTGTGTGTGTGTGTGTGTGTGTGTGTGTGTGCGTGCGTGCGTGCGTGCGTGCGTGCGTGCTGTAATATAATATTCACCACACAGATGTATACAAGAATAAGGTATATAATACTTGCTATAAGGAGAGGATAAAAAAAGATAATAACGTATATGTATTTTGACAATAGTTTATTATAAATATGGATTGATCAAACCTTTATAATAATGCTTTGACCACCAATTGAATATTTTGAATACATTTGTAAAGCACAATTTTTATATGTTTATTGCAATGCATAGTAGATTCGAATTTATTTTCAATCGCGTCCAATTTAAATAATATTCTATTTAACTTTCCTAAGATTAGTTCCTTAAATTCTGAAATAAATTAATATTATTTAGTTTATAGAATATGAATATAATTCCTGTGTTTTCTATATTATACATTATTGCAACAAATATATTTTTGCATACTTCTTTATTTATAGAAAATATATAAAAGTATTAGTATTTTTTAAACTTACCATGAGAACATAGATTTTCATTTTCTATACGGAAAGCAGAATTTTTTTATAAAAGATGTACTATCTGTAACAATTTTGTTGTTATTATTAATATCTGAAAAGAAACTAAGTATTAGTATTTTTTTTACAAATATCATATAACGTTAATAAATTGTAGTTAATGCTCACCGTTTTTGCTTATTACATTAAACAATATGTTTTCGTCTAATATATCTCTTCCAATATGTTTAGATGTACTCTGTAGCTCTTTGTCATACGACACAAAATTTTGTTTCTGTGGAAGAGCGGGCAGAATTTTTCCTTGCGTAACACTATTTTTCTTTAACAAAATCTACATTTTTTTTTTTTTCAAAAGAGAAAGATAAATATTTTTTTTATTCTTATACGTCTTCTTTTTTTCTCGTTCTTGTAATTCATTTGAAGATAGATCTGTATCATTATTTGATGTATCTTCTGCCAAAATTAATTTTTGTATATCTTCTTCGTAAGTATCTGAATAATTTAAAATAAAAGTGTAAAAGAAGTTATAAAAATTATTAATAATATATGCAATATTACATGTAACTATAATACATACAAATTTATGTTTTATATTATTCACTTACTTGCAATGCCAAAAATTTTTACTGGTAACTCCTTCCAATCTGACTTTTCTCATAGTATCTCTTGTGCCGTTATAGCTTTATTAATACGAAGCTTTGTTTTAAAGTGACTAGGCCCAATACAAATAAACGTATCTGCGTTGTACCATGTAGCAGGTATTAGCTGCAGACCATCATTAAATTCCGCAATGATATATTTTTCGTTATCCATTTCTGTGTTGCGCAAAATGAACGAAGATCATGTAGAAATTATGTATACATATTTTATTATAAAAATATGTATATTATGTTACGCACAAAATTATATTTCATGACATGGTGATTTATATAAATCTTTTACATATTTCAAATTTGTACCAGTAACACAAATTTTTTATTTTTTATGTAACATTTATAATCAGAATATATTTACCGTTTCATAATAAGCAGCAATTATTAGAAGAATTTTTACAATTAATAGTAAATTTTCCATTTGATATTCTGAGATACTACGATTCAACATCAACATTATCAAGTACTGGACCATTCTTGTGTAAATTTGTACATGAATATATCTTATTATTATTATTATTATTATTATCATGTTCTACAAATAAGAAATTACAATTTTCAATTTCATTATACCTTTTAATCAACTGTTGCAATGGCTTTTCATTTTTCCGTAACCGTCTTTTTATAAATGTCTTAAAATTTTCGAAACTGAAAGCACTAAAATTATCGAGTGGACCATACAGTCTTACATCAAATCATATACGTAAAAGATTATGCACATTATGCGATATGTACTGTTTACCGTATAATATTTCAAATGACTCAATAAAATAATGAAGCAAAGCTTCAGCAAAACTTTTAATTCTTCTTGACATAAATTTCGACGTATAAGAATTATTACAGCTACATGTAATGTGAGAAAATGATATATATATTTTTTTTCTTGTAATATATTTCTCAATACAACAGGACTGATTATAATAGAAAATTTCTAAATTCTGCTGCTTTCCACTGCTTAACGTCTCTTATTGATCTGGGTCTTCTAATAAAATCAACCGGTGTAGTATTTCTAAGTAAAATCAGTAAATGTGATATTTTATTAATAGCTCATGCATTTAAACGTACAGAAGTTGGATCTTTCATCCAAAGTAGTATCATTTTGTCATAACTCCTAAACAGATCAAATGCATATAATCTAACGGAGTGTTAGTTATAGGTAAAAAATTGAGAACATTATGTAAAATAGAAACACTAATTTGAAAATCTTTATAGGCATTAATCGCAAATAATTTATCTGTTCTTAAAAAATTGTTTTCTTTTCATATGGAAAGCAGATTCTACCTATTTACATATTTGTCCTTGATTAAACAATTATTAAACCCGGTATGACCTTTTATAGATAATGTAAAAGATTTGACAAGTGCATCGCATTATTAAAACAAATAATGAGACTTTAATAATGTCTTTGTTATAAATATAACCATTAATAATTAAATCGATTAAGTCGTTAACTAAAGGTGCGAAAAAAAAGAAAAAAAACATCAGCATTATTAAGTTTCTGATATCCAAAGTATGCACCAACAAGATATATATCACATACAGTACATTACAGTATATCTTGTTATTTTAATATAAAATTGGCCATAAGGATGCTTGTGATAATTTAGCTAGTGGCAGGCCATTAATATTTATTATTAAGTTATCGAGAATTTATCTAACAAAATAAATAAATTATTGTACAAATAAATATATAAAAAAAAAGAAAACGAGCGAAAGAGAGAGAGAGAGAGAGAGAGAGAAGGAGAGAAATCCATATAAATATAAATAAAATAATATTTATAATTAAGAAAATAACATACCGAAAAGAATCGACGAGACAATTATTGAGACGATCGCATGCAAACAGAGCCGTATACATGTCATTAATATGAAGTTATTGAAAAATTAAAAATTTTATAGTTAATACAAAAGAAACAAAATTTATATAAAAATTAATACAAATAGAAAATTAAAAAAGAACATTAAAAATTTATAAAAAATTAAAAATTAGTACTAGTAAAAATCAGTTTAACTTAGCAGCGCTCGACGTTGCAAGAAGAACGGCCCAAGCTCGGAAGAAAAACTTATCAAGTCGATGGGAGCAAGAACGAACAATTATCAAAACAAAAATAAACTCGACTCGAGTTACCCGCGACCGCCTCGAAATACTAATGCAACCTGTTTTAAATGCGGAAAGACCGGATATTATTGACTGGATTGTCGAACGGGCAGATACGCTCTTTCGAAACCCGAAAAACCATGCGTCAATGTAGTGGAAAAATTTTGCAAGCATTGTAAAAAGCGCGGACATAATCGCGACGAGTGTTGGTCTTTAAACGGCCGACCACAAGGAAAACCACAGGCTCGAAAAAACCCGAACAACGCGAATAAATCGAGCGATATTCAAAATAATTCAAAAGGAACGCGTTATAAGACGCGAGGAAAGAGTTCCGATTCCGAGCGTAGTAACGACGAAAAAGAAAGAAGCGATAGCAAGGCAAAGCGCGCGCTGGAATATCAGGTGACACACGTAAGACAGACGCGAGATAAACAAGGACTCGACGTCGTAACGATGCCCATACGCGAAACGAAGGCAGGGCGCATAAACATGCTATACGATTCCGGTGCGACCATATCACTAATAAAAGTAAAGCATTTAAAAGGCGAAACATTGATATACAATAAAAAATTAGCGTTAATAGGAATAACCGGACACAAAATATATACAATAGGGAAGATGCATGCAACAATTAATCTAACCGGACAAGACATTAAACATGCAATTTACGTAGTAAAAGACGACTTCCCCATGGAATACGACGGGATACTAGGAATCGATTTCCTAAGGAAGCAAAAGGTATCCTGCGATTACAAAAATAAAGAGTTACAAATCGGTACGGATGTACTCAAGATGCGACCATATAATAAAATTATCTTGAAACCACGCAGTGAAACCATTGTGCAAGCCGCGACTAATCGAAACGAAGCGGGAATAGTACGCGCGAAAGAAACAGCCCCTGGAATATATATAGGAAGATGTCTAGTAAAACCGAAAAACTTTCTCTGCCCAATCAGCGTTATCAACACAACAGACGAGACTATTGAGATACGTACACCTGTTGTAACAATAGACGACATCGATAAAGATAACCCGCACGGTATCTATACAATAGCCGTGGGGACGGACGATAAAAATACCCCACGTAACGAGCGCATCTGACAATTGTTGCGAACACAGCATCTCAACTCTGAAGAACGACAGGCACTCTCAAGGATATGTGATGAATATAGCGACATATTTCACCTGAATGGAGAACCACTGTCGTGCACTGTGACGGTAGCGCACGAGATAAATACGCGCGTAGACGCCTCAACGGTAAATGTAAGACCGTATCGCCTTCCGGAGAAACATAAGACGGAAGTAAATAAACAAGTGCAACAGATGTTGGAAGACGGAATAATTCGTACCAGCGCGAGTCAATGGAATGCTCCGCTATTAGTAGTACCAAAAAAGACCGACGTATCAGGTAAACCGAAACTTCGAATAGTTATAGACTTTCGAAAGCTCAACGACTTGACGATCGGCGATTCCTTCCCTCTGCCTAATATTACGGATATACTGGACCAGCTGGGAAACGCAAAATACTTCACAACATTAGACCTAGCATCTGGATATCATCAAATACCAATGGCCGAAAAGGACAAGCCTAAAACTGCCTTTTCAACTCCGTATGGACATTACGAGTTCAACCGAATGCCCTTTGGATTGAAAAACGCACCGGCGACATTTCAGAGATTAATGAACTCTGTATTGACAGGAATACAAGGACTCAAATGCCTGGTCTATCTAGACGACATCGTCATTTACGGAGCAAGCCTCGAAGATCATAACAAGCGACTCAAGGAAGTGCTGCAACGACTTCGAACTAATAATTTAAAACTACAGCCAGATAAATGCGAATTCCTACGCAAAGAAGTAATGTACCTGGGCCATATAATATCGGAACATGGAATATCTCCTGACCCGTCTAAACTAACAGCGGTAAGAGATTTCCCGACGCCAAAAAAGGTGAAAGATATCCAATCATTTATAGGTCTAGCCGGTTACTATCGAAGATTCATAAAAGATTTCTCGAAAATAGCTAAACCATTAACGAAATTGACAAAGAAAACCGAAAAATTTGTGTGGACCGCAGAGCAACAAAATGCTTTCGAAGTACTTAAAAATAAATTAATAACGGCACCCGTATTAAAATATCCAGATTTCGCTGAACAATTTAATATAACTACAGACGCATCCGACTACGCGATCGGAGTGGTCTTATCGCAAGGAAAGATAGGCAGCGACCGACCGATAGCTTACGCCAGCCAAGTACTGAACCGCGCGGAACAGAACTATAGCACTACCGAAAAGGAACTATTAGCTATTGTATGGGCTGTAAAGCATTTCAGACCCTACGTGTACGGAACACAATTTAAGGTCATTACAGATCACAAACCTCTAATATGGTTATTTAACGTGAACGATCCAGGATCACGATTAATTCGATGGCGAATAAAATTAGAAGAGTACGACTATGAGATAATACATAAGGCCGGATGTGCGAACGCGAACGCCGATGCGCTAAGCCGCAACGTAACGCGAGACAACGACGAGCAAGAGAGAGAAAAGATTCTCACCGCTGAAGACGAAGAGGTGGACGATATCAGCAGCGAAGAAAGAGATAAAGAAGAGGACGAGAAAGATAGCAACGATGCGACACGTGCCTATAGCGCAGAAGAAAAGAAACAAATATTATATGAATATCATGATGCACCCACAGGAAGACACCAAGGTATCGAGAGGACGATAAACAGAATTCGCCTCACGCACAATTGGACCGGGTTAACGAAAGACGTCGAGCGATACATTAAAAAATGTGACACTTGCCAAAAAAATAAATTATCGCGACGATTTAAAGCATCTCTCGTTATCACCGATACACCGAGTAAACCGTTCGAAAAATGTGCGTTAGATATAGTCGGTCCATTAACGATAACTAATACCGGAAATAAATACTTACTAACTTTTCAAGATAGTTTGACAAAATTTAGTAAAGCAATACCGATACCAAATCAAGAAGCGAACACCGTGAGTAAAGAATTTACCACGAAAATAATTTTAGAATACGGAATACCGGAAAAAATTCTAACCGATCAAGGCACAAATTTTTTAAGCGAAATATTTAAAAATACGTGTAAATTATTAAAAATAAATAAAATTCAGACGACCGCGTATCATCCTGAAAGTAACGGCGCGTTAGAACGATCGCACAGAACATTAACAGAATATCTACGACATTATATTAATAATGATCAGACTGATTGGGACGAATGGATTCCGTTCGCGATGTTCACCTACAACACTACGCCACATACAGCTACAGGATACACGCCCTTCGAGCTAGTATACGGACACCAAGCCGAAATACCGACAGCATTAACGAAACCACCACAACCGACATACAACTATGACGATTACGCACAAGAGCTAAAAGAAAGACTACGCGCCACGAATCAAGTTGCAAGAGATAGTCTCACAGAGAAAAAACTGAAATCGAAGGAACACTACGATCGAACCGCAAAAGAAACAAAGTTCAAAATCGGCGATAAAGTACTCATTTATGATGAAACGCTACGACGCGGAAGATCGAAAAAACTCGAATCTCTATGGATCGGACCGTACATAATAATCGAAAAGCATTCGAATATCAACTACATGGTGAAGAAAGGAAGGAAAAGCACCCGCTTACACGCAAACAAGCTTAAGCCATATATAGAAAACTAGTACTCACCTTCTTCGAGAGTCCATACTCTCCTTCCTCCGGCGAAGGGCTAACTTCAGGAAATCCACCTGGTCCCACCAATATCGTATCTCCACACAGATGTGGTGCAGAAGCCCTGTGGCGGGTACAACCGCCCGCACAACACGAGCACCAGGATCCGTAAGAGTAACGTGGAGGGACAACGTGCCCTCCCGCAACCCGCGAACTTCGAAGGACGGCGCGCCGCGCCCGCACTACCGTATCAACCGGAAGTGGTAAACCCACGACTGGAGGACGTCCAAAAATAAATTCACGACAGATATCGGGATGATGACCATCCTGATATCCATCATACCCGCGACAAATTGGAAGCCCCCAATGCGCAAGAAAGTACTCCATAATAAAACGATCTGTCTCTTGCTAAAGTCGTTAAGAGACTAAACCAGCGACATTATAATATTACCGATGTATCACCCGCTGGATTAGCGCGAACTCCGTGAAGTCAGAGAAGGTGAGCGACACCCAAGAGATAAATTATAATAAAATGAAATATAATATGATATTACAGGACACTCGCATGTTGGATCAGCAAAAGTCACACGAAAGACGACGAAACGAATCTCCCTTACCAGATACAAGAATTTAAACATAATCTAGAGTTATTCTTTGAAGAAATCGGATATATCCACTACACAAAGGAAAACTGGGAACTAGTAATAAAACTAGACTTATCGAACCTAGACGAAAGATACGAACAAACAAATATCTGAAACAGACCGAAAAATTATGCGAAACTATGAAATTTCACACCCATTATCTTCGAGATACATGCGTGAACCTAGACACTAACAAAAAAAGAGACAAAATATTTAAAAGATGTCACGACACAAATTAAAACGATATATAAAAAATAGACAAATAAATGACGAGGACTAATAGACGGAATAGGTTCCTTAGCAAAATTATTATTCGGCACAATGGACGTTAACGACGAAAAATGAATTAACGAACAACTAAACATATTAGAAAACGGTCAACAGACAATACAGCATGCTGTACAAAATCAAATTAAAATAATAAATACAACTATCGGCCGTATGGATAAACTTGAAAATACAATACAGCGTAACGAATACCTCTTACAGAAACGAGTAAACGAGTATATAGAACGCAGCGAGATAAACGAACACTTTATCATAATTACCGCAGTAATAGCAGAATTAATACGCGACGCGGATAACATTATAGAATATCTAACATATACAAAAAACGGAGCAATGCATCCGAGATTAATACCGATGGATAGTATAATAATACATTTAAAGGAAGCAACACAGCAGTTGCCGCAAGGAATGTACTTCCCTTTTCAAATACACACCGAAGACTGGCTTACTATAAAAAATACGCGAAAATAAGCGCATGAACATGCGACACCGACATATAGAGTAAATTTAAATGCACCATGTGAAATACAAATGTATACACAGCAGCGTCAACGTAACAACTGTAAGACGAAATACATTATATCAATACGTACCACATGGATCGCATTACAACAGCCACAAACACGGCTCTACTCGACTGCTACAGAACAACTAACAATACAATACGACAAGAATACAAAACAGTGATTAGAAACACTGGAAAAATTACACTGAAAGGAAAATGCAAATTAATAACTCCAGACATGACTATACAGATGAAACAAATAATCTATGAAACAGATATAGAAACGTACCTACCTGAATAACTTGACACTGGTACGAGAACGCAATACGATAATACACGACAACGACACGATACAAGATATAGGTCAGCACCGAATGGAACTGACAAAACTAAAATTACAATTAGAAGAAATAGATAACGATTTAAAAAGTAATGAACAAAATTTCTTCGCGAGAAAACAATTCGTATATCCAATGGCGACAATCGGTACAATCACGATAATAATAATAATAATAATAGTAATATTAATTGTACTTTATATAATTATAAGAAACAATATTTAAATATTGTAAATGCGAAAAAACAAACAAAACTGTAAACTAGAGTAAAAAAATAATATAAGAGAAAACATAATAGTATATATTGTGACCGTGTATGTTCTGTTAATTGATCTTAAGGTTCCTTCGACTAATTCTGGGCCGATGGACTGGCCTACGACACACCTTCGGCGCGATCGTTCTCCCCGATCGATATTTCTCAAAACAACAATGTATTTGGGCGCCAGGTACGAAAATTCACGCCGCTCTACTCGATGCGATAATTTCGTAACGCGCGCAGAACGCTAAAATAATTACAATCGCGACGGTAACGAATTTAACTAGCCAGCCTTAAAATAGGTAGAAGGAGTGGTTCGTAAGGAGCGACACGGGATCGAGAATCGATAGTTTTAGACGTTAAATTATTTCAATTAAAGATACAACGATGTGAAATGAGAATAAAAATATATGTATTTGACATGAGATATTTGTAGAAAACGAGATGGAATTCACAGGAGAGAATTAAAATTGTTTGCGACAACTATGCGTAGTGGTCGTCCTCGTTGAGCACGTGAAGGGCGCGTGATGACGCGGTGCCGCGGCGTGAGGTATTAAATTACACCCGATTTCGGATATTCTTTGTAATGTCGGAAGTCGCTCATGGCTTGTTAAGATCGCGGCGGTAGTAAAATTAAATATATCGAAAACTACCGTAATTCTCGGTCACGGAACGCCCGTTAATCGCGCTATTCAATTTGCGAAAGAAATACTCTATGGAATGAGCGTAAACATACGCGGTCGGCACGCATCGATCTTCGATATCGATCGCCACGACAGATAATATTCGCTGCACAGATTATATGAAAATATCGTCATACATGAAACACTAATACTCGACACAATTTGTACATGAATCTTAATAAACCTTACGGATTAACGCCAAATTAATCCTGGATCGCGAGCCGATAGGCGACACGGGATATCGAAGTCGCACGCGCGATATACAAACTTGCTTCTCGACGGATACGATACGACAATTACTATGACTAATTCGCGACAACTAATACGAGAATTAACGCGACAGTACAAATTGACTATCGGCGAGAAACTTTGCCCCTTTCCGACTCGGACGAAACGAAGTCCCTCGCGAAACTCGAAACGACAGCACAATTACGCGACGGCGAATAATTTTCCTTGTTAATCGCGACAACAAAATATACAGGAATTGCGACAGGGTAACGCTTGTCCGAATCGCGTGAGTTACCGGTTTGGCGGCCTTACAAAATCCTGGTCTCCTCGTCGTCCTCGCACGGGATCTCTGAGTTATAAGGCCTGTCGTCCTCGATAGCTCGCCGAACAGTGACGAGCGTGAGACTTGCAGGAAACACGCCGGCGAATTCGTGCGTGACTAGGCCACCTGTGGCGCTATCGCGGCCCTTAGAGCCAATGGCGGCCGTCGCTTATCGCGGCCGATTCGATCTTGCTTATTGATTCTTGATCGATTGACTTCTGCGAGGCAGCTTTCCGGGGCGGCTTTTCGGCAGCTTCCGTTCGTCTCGGTCCGGTGCCCTTGGCTTCCCCGGACCCCATGTTTTGAGTCCGAACTTTGTAACGTTACGCCTTTCCCGTTGCCGCGGATGTTGCTCGCTCAGCTAGGATTCGGGACAAGGCTTGGCACGGGGGGAAGGAAGATAGAGACTCTCCTGCGGTGTCGTTGTTAGACCCGTTTATTATTTCATACAACGAAGACACACGGGGGGATGTATTTACAATGTAGGGCGATATGTACAGATAGGTCAGGCGCTCGGCCTTGGACGTGTCGGGCGCGTCTGGGTGGTCGAATGACGGATCCGGTCCGTCCGGGTGTCGGACGGTGGTTCGGTGCGTCCTGGTGTCGGACGGTGGTTCGGTGCGCCCTGGTGTCGGGCGACTTCTCGGTGCGCCCGGGGGTCAGGCGGTGGATTCGGTGTGTCCTGGTCGCGGACAGCCTTTGGCGGCAGCTCGAGCTTCTGGTTCGCCCGGAGACGGGCGGTTTGTTGGTTCGGAGGCCGGGAACGCCCGGTCAAGGCAACGAGTACACCCGTTGTTCGCAGGATCGCGGTGAAGGAACCGAAGGCCGGGAACGCCCGGTCGAGGCAACGAGTACACCCGTTGTCCGGAGGATCGCGGTGAAGGAACCGGAGGCCGGGAACGCCCGGTCGAGGCAACGAGTACACCCGTTGTCCGGAGGATCGCGGTGAAGGAACCGGAGGTCGAATACGCCCGGTTGAGGCAACGGGGACGCCCGTTGTCCGGAGTGGTTGCTCAGGAATAGTCGCTGGTGTCTGGATCCTCGAAGAACTCTTTCGAGGCGGGATCAGGACAGGACTAGTGTGTAGGTGTTAAGTGTGTACCACTTAATCCTTCATTACAGTTGCACGTATAATATTAGTACGACATAAAGAATAAGTTAAGTGGACAGGTAGTCGATGAATCTACTTCCAAATCTTTTTTCCCTCACCTATATATTGCACACCTCGTGGCTTGGAAACCTCCGAGAAATGCTTGACGGAAAGAATTGGGAACATTTGAAAGAGTCATTGGTTCATATATAAAAAAACATCACGATTAGCATATGATCGAACAACTTAGAATAGTGACATCATGTATTCGCGTAATAAACGTCTACTTTTCAATCCGACAAAATAGCGACCGATCTAATGCTTACCTTATGTTTTAATTATAAACCGACGGCATACTACTATTACGTTACGATTTGACTTTGCGATTATGAATAATTCAAAATTTAATATATAGTAATTACGTTTATTATTTTTTCACACATTGCGCTGAAGAGGATCCGAATACGGATCGAAACGTTGCTCCTATTGCATTTCTACTATCTCTTTATTTATTATTAAGGAGCTCATTTTGTTAAGAAAAAAGGATAAATTCTTCAAAATAGAAAACGTCGTATCTCCGTTTTCTTTTCCAACGGGGGAGGGGTGTTATAGCCCCAGAAAAGGCTATATATTAAATAAATAAATATATATATATATATATACACATAATTAAAATGAAAGCGACTCAAAATGATGTAGGAATGCATCGCGACTAAAGCGATAATCGCGCGAACCACGCGCGCCGGAAACCGAGCGCGAACGCGAAACCGGAAAGCGCTCTCGGAGACGCACCGGAAAGGTGTCGCCGAATTGCAAAAAGTACAAGCGAGGAATTTCGACTTTGAACTTCCTTGCCTGCACTAGGACGCGAATCCGCGAATTCAGCGACATAACCATATTTGGTCATGTTGCTAAGGGATCCCCTTCGAATAATCATGCAGTTCGGAGGTAAGAATACCACCTGCCGCGATGAAGCGACGGGCAGTCGCTACTTAGATCCTAACGAGTAGTAATCGTCACGGGCAGCTGTTGAACAGATTCAACATAGTCATAAATACAACGGACAGATGCAAATAGCTAAGAGATATACGCACGCCTGAGATAAGTCGACGCGCATCGGGCTATTAGCTACGATGATATACACGGGATACCGCTCTCTTACTCTAACCGATAGTAAGCGTGAATGATATAACGTTCGCTGGGAGCAGTGACAAAATATCATACCATAGATTATACTAGGCTCATTTATTGACGCAAGTTATATGAAGATTATAAAAGTGAATTAGTAAAAATATTCGCGGCTGATTAGTTACTCAACTGCTCGATGCAGTTATTAATAATTTGATCCTTGATTTACGATGGAGTTATTATTATTCCGAAATGTAGTTCGCGTCTGCCCGTGACGATTGTTAATGGTTAAAATCTGAGTGACGACTGCCCGTCGCTTAATTGTAATTAGCGGGGGTTTTTATTATCTCCGAATTGCACGCCTTTCGGAGGGGATTCTTTAGCAACATGACCAAATATGGTCAGAGTCCTAGTGCAGGCGAGGAAGTTCAAAGTCGAAATTCTTTGCTTGCTGATTGTGCAGTTTCAGCAATGTCCTTCCGGTCTTCGGGAACGTTTCTCGGCTTTTCGGCCCGGTACGGCTTTGAGCGTGCGCGTCAGTGGCTCGAACGGTCAACGCGCTATCGCAGTGCATACCTTTTTTTTGTATCGGATGGGAAATGCATTATGCATCTCTGACGGGTCGGAACCTCCGGGATACTGTGTGGGATTCTCCTTATCTAACGGGCATACCCACTAAAACCTCTCCGGGTGTTCAGCTCTGGCGATTAAAATTAATAGGGGTTGCGGCCCTCGCCATCGGCACTATCTCGTAACCTCCTCGCCTGAATTCCATCTGATGTTGTGGGAGGAGACTTCAACGCAGTGGGCCACTAGTGTATGTGGCCCATCCTGAGCCATTCTGCGGGCAATTTATGCTTTTTGGCAAAGTGGGGACACCATTTACTCCGCCATACTTAAGTGGGGAGCTAGATGTTGTTAGGGGACCCGGGGTCCCGCCCGCATTTGGTATGGCGCCGCGCATCCCCTTCTTCCTTGTCGCCGGGGTTTTGGATAGTGGCTGGAGGTCAAAATCGGATGGTCTGTTATGGCCCTCCTCCCAGCCCCGCCCCGGCGACACTTGGGGCGAGAGGTCGACATTTGATGTCGATCCCGAGTTCACGGCCCCATCGCGGTACATATCTGATGAACTTTTGTTATTACATTAAAGAAATTTATTTTAACATATATATATATATATATATATATATATATATATATATATATATACAGGGTGTCCCATAATTCGCGAACCATCTGTTAGATGCAGGTAGAGTAGGTTAAACTGAGTAAAAAAATTATCTACCATTTTGCAATTTTCGCAATAGTTAATGAGATATTAATTATAACAGATCAGCCAATCGGCGCCCGGCAGGAGCGCGCGGCACAAGGAAGCCTCCCATTGTTACTTGATACTAGGCGCGCCGACGAAGCGGTAGGAGGAACGCTCTGCATTGACAACCTGAAGAGTCACACACACATATCGGCGCGCCTAGTATCAAGTAACAGTGGGAGGCTTCTTCGTGCCGCGCGCTCCTGCCGGACGCCGATTGGCTGATCACTTATAATTAATATCTCATTAACTATTGCGACAATTGCAAAATGGTACATAACTTTTTTACTCAATTTAACCTATTCTACCTGCACCTGACGTGTGGTTCGCGAGTTATGGGACACCCTGTATATGTTATAGAATTTGTTACTCGTTATAAAGTATCGAAAATCGACACTTTATCGTGATACCGACCCTGTAACGACAAAGTGTCGATTTTCGACACTTTAAAACGAGCAACAAATTCAAAAACGTATATGTTTCAATAGGATATTGTTCACAGATTATTTTCCTACCAATAACACTCCTGCAACAAATTTTTTAAATTAACTTCTGCTATTAAATATTGCACAGTATTTGTTCTAGACTTATGAATAAGATATCGATATTATAATATTTTCGTGATAAAATGAACATGATATACTCTTATTACAATAATAAAAACACTTTTAATGTAATTACAATATATAAGCTTTTATTATATTTATAATATAAAGACAATTTTAACAAGTATGTATTATAAAGTCAATAAAATTAAATATTCTCTAAGATACTTCGAATTATGCGATTGTCACTATTAACATATTTTTAAAAACAGTAATGTTATTATGTTTACAGTTATCTGAATTTCATTCAGTTTTTTTTTTATTTCATACCATGCAATATTGTATATATTGTTATAGCCCCAGAAAAAGCTACAGATTTAATAAATATATATATATATATACATATAATTATATTGATGCAGGAATGCATCGCGAGCGAAGCGATAATCGCGCGAGCCGCTGACGCAGCGAGCCACGCGCGCCCGAGACCGAGCGCGAACGCGAAACCGGAAAGCGCTCTCGGAAACGCACCGGAAAGATATTGCCGAATTGCTAAAAGTACAAGCGAGGAAATTCGACTTTGAACTTCCTCGCCTGCACTAAAACGCGAATTCAGCAACATAACCATATTTGGTCATGTTGCTAAGGGACCCCCTCCGAAAAACCATGCAGTTCGGAGGGAAGCTCAGCACTCGCCGCGATGAAGCGACGGGCAGTCGTTAATTAGAACCGAACGAGTAATAATCGCCACGAGCAGCTATTGACCAGATTCAACAGAGTCATACACGCATGACTAAGAGATATACGCGCACCCGAGATAAGCCGACGCGTATCAGACTACCTGTACGACGGTGTATACGAGAGATACCGCTCTTTCACTCTAACTGATAGCAAGCGCGAGTAGTATAACGTTCGCTGGGAGCAGTGACAAAATATCACACCATTGACTTTAATTAAACTGTCATATATTTTCGCGAGATATAAAAGGATTATACAAGTTGTGAAATTAGTAGAATAAAAAGATTACATTTAAAAGAAAAGCGTAATACAAAAAAAAGGAGAAACCGCCCGACGCATCCCCGACATTCCCAAAACGATCCCGACAAATCCCGTGCCCCTTCGCGGAGGCACAACAATTTTGGTGGCAGCGGTGGGATCCAGGGAACACCCCCGGTGGATGTCACGGAGTTGGCACCCCGACCGTCGTGCAAGACCTGCAATAAAATAAAAAGTGCTTAAACAGGCAGGCACGTCAGAAAGTTAGCAAACACTGACGGACATCAAGAAGCCAAGCTACATGCAGAGCAGACGACTACGGACTACGAGATAAACAGAGCATCGCAGGATTGGAGCAAGGACGCGAGCCGCCAAGCCGCCCGACCTACGACAACTCCATCGACGACGCATCGCCGCCGGAACGCGACCGCCAGCCTTATCAGCCGCCGAGCGAAGGACGCAACGTCAGCGAAACCGAGACAGCGAACGAATATGCGAGCGATACTACTACTGTAAGTCCGAACCAAATTAATTTTAATTAAATTTGCGTGAATGTCGGAAGGGAGAAACGTACCGAAACCGATAGCAAATAAGTCGTGGTTGCTTAGGTTGCGAACGAGCAAATCGAGCTATAAAATATTGCGAATTAAGTCCCGCGAGTGTAGCCGTAGAAGCGCTCCGAGACATACGCGATAGTGTCCGACGGAACCTCGAAACTCGATACTCGAGTGATAGTGACACAGAGCTACCGAGCAATGTTATAACAGAACGCGAATTTCCATTTACGAGTTTCGACGCGAGTCTTGTTGAAAATAATCCGACTGACCCCACTGACGATTTACACGACTCAACTAGACGAACGAGACCGTATCTTAGTCGAACTCCAAGCCAGGTATCACTTCGGCGAGAATTTTCATTGACATCTTACGAGAGCGAGATTTTTGATCCCGAAGAAATCTACGCACGAACGCGCGAGATGGCAGAAGCTCAAAATCCCCGCGCGTCTACGTCCGCAAACGTGTCTAATGACGCGGTAGACGACGAGATCGCACGATTGCGACGAACAATTAATCAACCGGTACAACCGCGAGAAGAATCGACAAACGACTCTACGTCCGCCATGTTAAGAGAAATGCGCTATGCAATACAATTCTTAACAGAACAAGTAGCTCAACTACAGCAACGCGATCAAAATACAAGCCGTCGAGAAGAACTTGCCGAAAGCATATATTACGGACGGACCGATCGCGACGTTAGAAACCGACGTAGTATGGCACCCAATTTCCTGACGTTAAAGGAAGCGAGGCAAATGATTCCGGAATTTGACGGAATGTCGCGACACAAGTTGCAAGATTTCTTGAATTCATGCACATACGCAATACAAAATACAAATCCGGCAGATGAAGAATCTCTTATGCAGGCGATATTATATACAAAGTTACGCGGAAGAGCGCGACAAGATTTTGAAACGCGCGATATACGCACTTTCGATGAATTTCGGACGCAACTCGAAGCTTGTTATCAAACGAAACAAAGCACGACACACTTGCAAGTCGAATTTAATTCATTAAAACAAAAAACAAGCGAAACCGCCTACGCGTTCGGACAGCGTGTCGATCTAGTAGCTATGAAATTATATGACTCTATGACCGAAGGAAAAGAGCATACTCTAGAACAAAAACGCACGATTCAGCAAACTATCAGAGACCAAGCGTTAATTAATTATCAAATCGGACTACGCGACGACTTGAAAGTACTCGTACGGTCACAACGCTTCTCGACATTGCAAGAGGCGATAAACGGCGCGAGCTCGGAAGAAAAACTTATCAAGCCGATGGGAGCGAGAACAAACAGTTATCAAAATAAAAATAAACTCGACTCGAATTACTCGCGACCGCCTCGAGATACTAATGCAACGTGTTTTAAATGCGGCAAGATAGGACATTACGGACGAGATTGTCGAACGAGCAGATACGCTCTGCCGAAACCCGAAAGACCACGCGTCAATGTGGTAGAAAAATTTTGCAAGCATTGTAAAAAGCGCGGACATAATCGCGACGAGTGTTGGTCTTTAAACGGCCGACCGCAAGGAAAACCACAGGCTCGAAAAAACCCGAACAACGCGAATAAATCGAGCGATATTCAAAATAATTCAAAAGGAACGCGTTATAAGACGCGAGGAAAGAGTTCCGATTCCGAGCGTAGTAACGACGAAAAAGAAAGAAGCGATAGCAAGGCAAAGCGCGCGCTGGAATATCAGGTGACACACGTAAGACAGACGCGAGATAAACAAGGACTCGACGTCGTAACGATGCCCATACGCGAAACGAAGGCAGGGCGCATAAACATGCTATACGATTCCGGTGCGACCATATCACTAATAAAAGTAAAGCATTTAAAAGGCGAAACATTGATATACAATAAAAAATTAGCGTTAATAGGAATAACCGGACACAAAATATATACAATAGGGAAGATGCATGCAACAATTAATCTAACCGGACAAGACATTAAACATGCAATTTACGTAGTAAAAGACGACTTCCCCATGGAATACGACGGGATACTAGGAATCGATTTCCTAAGGAAGCAAAAGGTATCCTGCGATTACAAAAATAAAGAGTTACAAATCGGTACGGATGTACTCAAGATGCGACCATATAATAAAATTATCTTGAAACCACGCAGTGAAACCATTGTGCAAGCCGCGACTAATCGAAACGAAGCGGGAATAGTACGCGCGAAAGAAACAGCCCCTGGAATATATATAGGAAGATGTCTAGTAAAACCGAAAAACTTTCTCTGCCCAATCAGCGTTATCAACACAACAGACGAGACTATTGAGATACGTACACCTGTTGTAACAATAGACGACATCGATAAAGATAACCCGCACGGTATCTATACAATAGCCGTGGGGACGGACGATAAAAATATCCCACGTAACGAGCGCATCTGACAATTGTTGCGAACACAGCATCTCAACTCTGAAGAACGACAGGCACTCTCAAGGATATGTGATGAATATAGCGACATATTTCACCTGAATGGAGAACCACTGTCGTGCACTGTGACGGTAGCGCACGAGATAAATACGCGCGTAGATGCCTCAACGGTAAATGTAAGACCGTATCGCCTTCCGGAGAAACATAAGACGGAAGTAAATAAACAAGTGCAACAGATGTTGGAAGACGGAATAATTCGTACCAGCGCGAGTCAATGGAATGCTCCGCTATTAGTAGTACCAAAAAAGACCGACGTATCAGGTAAACCGAAACTTCGAATAGTTATAGACTTTCGAAAGCTCAACGACTTGACGATCGGCGATTCCTTCCCTCTGCCTAATATTACGGATATACTGGACCAGCTGGGAAACGCAAAATACTTCACAACATTAGACCTAGCATCTGGATATCATCAAATACCAATGGCCGAAAAGGACAAGCCTAAAACTGCCTTTTCAACTCCGTATGGACATTACGAGTTCAACCGAATGCCCTTTGGATTGAAAAACGCACCGGCGACATTTCAGAGATTAATGAACTCTGTATTGACAGGAATACAAGGACTCAAATGCCTGGTCTATCTAGACGACATCGTCATTTACGGAGCAAGCCTCGAAGATCATAACAAGCGACTCAAGGAAGTGCTGCAACGACTTCGAACTAATAATTTAAAACTACAGCCAGATAAATGCGAATTCCTACGCAAAGAAGTAATGTACCTGGGCCATATAATATCGGAACATGGAATATCTCCTGACCCGTCTAAACTAACAGCGGTAAGAGATTTCCCGACGCCAAAAAAGGTGAAAGATATCCAATCATTTATAGGTCTAGCCGGTTACTATCGAAGATTCATAAAAGATTTCTCGAAAATAGCTAAACCATTAACGAAATTGACAAAGAAAACCGAAAAATTTGTGTGGACCGCAGAGCAACAAAATGCTTTCGAAGTACTTAAAAATAAATTAATAACGGCACCCGTATTAAAATATCCAGATTTCGCTGAACAATTTAATATAACTACAGACGCATCCGACTACGCGATCGGAGTGGTCTTATCGCAAGGAAAGATAGGCAGCGACCGACCGATAGCTTACGCCAGCCAAGTACTGAACCGCGCGGAACAGAACTATAGCACTACCGAAAAGGAACTATTAGCTATTGTATGGGCTGTAAAGCATTTCAGACCCTACGTGTACGGAACACAATTTAAGGTCATTACAGATCACAAACCTCTAATATGGTTATTTAACGTGAACGATCCAGGATCACGATTAATTCGATGGCGAATAAAATTAGAAGAGTACGACTATGAGATAATACATAAGGCCGGATGTGCGAACGCGAACGCCGATGCGCTAAGCCGCAACGTAACGCGAGACAACGACGAGCAAGAGAGAGAAAAGATTCTCACCGCTGAAGACGAAGAGGTGGACGATATCAGCAGCGAAGAAAGAGATAAAGAAGAGGACGAGAAAGATAGCAACGATGCGACACGTGCCTATAGCGCAGAAGAAAAGAAACAAATATTATATGAATATCATGATGCACCCACAGGAAGACACCAAGGTATCGAGAGGACGATAAACAGAATTCGCCTCACGCACAATTGGACCGGGTTAACGAAAGACGTCGAGCGATACATTAAAAAATGTGACACTTGCCAAAAAAATAAATTATCGCGACGATTTAAAGCATCTCTCGTTATCACCGATACACCGAGTAAACCGTTCGAAAAATGTGCGTTAGATATAGTCGGTCCATTAACGATAACTAATACCGGAAATAAATACTTACTAACTTTTCAAGATAGTTTGACAAAATTTAGTAAAGCAATACCGATACCAAATCAAGAAGCGAACACCGTGAGTAAAGAATTTACCACGAAAATAATTTTAGAATACGGAATACCGGAAAAAATTCTAACCGATCAAGGCACAAATTTTTTAAGCGAAATATTTAAAAATACGTGTAAATTATTAAAAATAAATAAAATTCAGACGACCGCGTATCATCCTGAAAGTAACGGCGCGTTAGAACGATCGCACAGAACATTAACAGAATATCTACGACATTATATTAATAATGATCAGACTGATTGGGACGAATGGATTCCGTTCGCGATGTTCACCTACAACACTACGCCACATACAGCTACAGGATACACGCCCTTCGAGCTAGTATACGGACACCAAGCCGAAATACCGACAGCATTAACGAAACCACCACAACCGACATACAACTATGACGATTACGCACAAGAGCTAAAAGAAAGACTACGCGCCACGAATCAAGTTGCAAGAGATAGTCTCACAGAGAAAAAACTGAAATCGAAGGAACACTACGATCGAACCGCAAAAGAAACAAAGTTCAAAATCGGCGATAAAGTACTCATTTATGATGAAACGCTACGACGCGGAAGATCGAAAAAACTCGAATCTCTATGGATCGGACCGTACATAATAATCGAAAAGCATTCGAATATCAACTACACGGTGAAGAAAGGAAGGAAAAGCACCCGCTTACACGCAAACAAGCTTAAGCCATATATAGAAAACTAGTACTCACCTTCTTCAAGGATCCGTGTCCTAGTCCTCCTCCTTTTCCCCCCGGCGACATCCCAACTCGAAGAAGTCGAATTGATCGTGGACCTTCATCATCTCCACGCGGACGGGATGCATAGGGTCCAGGGCGGGCACAACTGCCCGCATAAACCTCACACCGGGTGTAGTAAATGTAACGCGGAGGGACAATGTGCCCCCCGCGACCCGGGAACTCCGGAGAATGGCGCTCCGCGCCCGCACTACGGGGTCCACCGGCGGCGGTAAACCCACCACCGGTAGGCGACCCCTAACACAATCGCAGCAGATATCGGGATGAATACCATCCCGATACCCATCACACTCGCGACATATTGGCAACCCCCAATGCAACAAAAAGCGCAGCATCTTACTAATGAAACCGCGAGATCCACCTCAACCAAAAGTCGTTGAGAGACTAAACCCACATTATAATATTACCGGTGTATCACCCGCTGGATTAGCGCGAACCCCGCGAAGTCAGAGAAGGCGAGCGACACCCAAGAGATAAAATATAATAAAATGAAATATAATATGATATTACAGGACATTCGCCTGCTGGATCAGCAAAGGTCACACGAAAGACGACGAAACGAATCTCTCATACCAGATACAAGAATTTAAACATAACCCAGGATTATTCTTCGAAGAAATCGGACAAATCCACTACGCAAAAGAAAACTGGAAACTAGTAATAAAATTAGACTTATCAAACTTAGACGAAAGATACGAGCAAATAAACGAATATTTAAAACAGACCGAAAGATTATGCGAAACTATGAAATTTCACACTCATTATCTTCGAGATACATGTGTGAACCTAGACATTCTAACAAAAAGAGAAGCAAAATATTTAAAAAATGTCATAATACAAATTAAAACGATATACAAAAAACAGACAAATAAACGACGAGGACTCATAGACGGAATAGGTTCCTTATCAAAGTCTTTATTTGGCACAATGGACGTTAACGACGAAAAACGAATTAACGAACAACTTAACATATTAGAAAACAGTCAAAAAACAATACAGCATGCCGTACAAAATCAAATTAAAATAATAAATACGACTATCGGGCATATTGATAAAATCGAAAATACAATACAACGTAACGAATACCTCTTACAGAAACGAGTAACTGAGTATATCGAACGCAGCGAGATAAACGAACACTTTACCATAATTACCGCAGTAATAGCAGAATTAATACGCGACGCGGATAACATTATAGAATATCTAACATATACAAAAAACGGAGCAATGCATCCGAGATTAACACCGATAGATAGCATAATAACACATTTAAAGGAAGCAACACAGCAGTTGCCACAAGGACTGTACTTCCCTTTTCAAGTACACACCGAAGATTGGCTTACTATAGAAAAATACGCGAAAATAAGCGCATTCAGCGATAAAGCAATTATTTATACCATTCTAATCTTCCCATTAATTACGCAACCGAGCTATACCATAATGAATGTAATTGCGTTACCTGTATTCAGTTATAACAATATATTCGCAGTAACAGAAATTAACAATAAAATAATTGCGATAGACAAAGAAAAACTAACATACGTTATAGTAACAAAAAAAGATTTAAAAGATTGCATTAACATTAACTCACAATACACATGTGAGCATGCGACACCGACATATAGAGTAAATTTAAATGCACCATGCGAAATACAAATTTATACACAGCAGCGTCAACGTAACTGTAAGACGAAATACATTATATCAATGCGTACCACATGGATCGCATTACAACAGCCACAAACATGGCTCTACTCGACTGCTACAGAACAACAATTAACAATACAATACGACAAACGACAAGAATACAAAACAGTGATTAAAAACACTGGAAAAATTACGCTGAAGGGAAAATACAAATTAATAACTCCAGACATGACTATACAGACGAAGCAAACAATCTATGAAACGGATATAGAAACGTACCTGCCTGAATATAACTTGACACTAGTACGAGAACGCAACACGATAACACACGATAACGACACGATACAAGACATAGGTCAACACCGAATGGAACTGACAAAATTAAAATTACAACTAGAAGAAATAGACAACAATTTAAAAAGTAACGAACAAAATTTCTTCGCGAAAAAACAATTCGTATATCCAGTGGCGACAAGCGGAACAATTACGATAACAATAATAATAATATTAATTGCACTTTACATAGTCATAAGAAACAAAAATAAAAGAAGAAAGCGACCATTAATTAGGAAATACGACGAGGAGCGATCCGAACCGATCGATCGACTCCCGAAACCAATATTAAAACGTAGCCTAAGCACGCGATTTTAGATAAGAAAAACGATTATATTTAAATATTATAAACGCGAAAACAAACAAAATTGTAAACTAGAATAAGAAAATAATATAAAAGAAAACATATAGTATATATATATATATATATATATATATATATATATATATATATATATCGGGAAACTTAAAACTTAAGAAAAAGAGATAAATTCCCTAAAACAGAAAACGTTGTACCTCCGTTTTCTTTTCCAACGGGGGAGGGGTGTTATAGCCCCAGAAAAGGCTACAGATTTAATAAATATATATATATATATACATATAATTATATTGATGCAGGAATGCATCGCGAGCGAAGCGATAATCGCACGAGCCGCTGACGCAGCGAGCCACGCGCGCCCGAGACCGAGCGCGAACGCGAAACCGGAAAGCGCTCTCGGAAACGCACCGGAAAGGTGTTACCGAATTGCTAAAAGTACAAGCGAGGAAATTCGACTTTGAACTTCCTCGCCTGCACTAAAACGCGAATTCAGCAACATAACCATATTTGGTCATGTTGCTAAGGGACCCCCTCCGAAAAACCATGCAGTTCGGAGGGAAGCTCAGCACCCGCCGCGATGAAGCGACGGGCAGTCGTTAATTAGAACCGAACGATTAATAATCGCCACGAGCAGCTATTGACCAGATTCAACAGAGTCATACACGCATGACTAAGAGATATACGCGCACCCGAGATAAGCCGACGCGTATCAGACTACCTGTACGACGGTGTATACGAGAGATACCGCTCTCTCACTCTAACCGATAGCAAACGCGAGTAGTATAACGTTCGCTGGGAGCAGTGACAAAATATCACACCATTGACTTTAATTAAACTGTCATATATTTTCGCGAGATATAAAAGGATTATACAAGTTGTGAAATTAGTAGAATAAAAAGGTTACATTTAAAAGAAAAGCGTAATACAAAAAAAAGGAGAAACCGCCCGACGCATCCCCGACATTCCCAAAACGATCCCGACAAATCCCGTGCCCCTTCGCGGAGGCACAACAATATATATATCTAACTTCAAAACTTAAAATTAACAATGAAAAAAATAAAATATAGAAATAAATAAAAATTGTATAAAATTAATAAAAAATGTAATATTATATAATATTATATAATATAATGTAATATTATATTATATTATTAAGTAATATTATAATAAATAAAAATGTATAAACTTAATAAAATTAATTAAAAAATATAAATTAAAAATGTAAAAAGTTAAAAATATTATTATTAAAGTAAAAAATCTATAAAGTTAAAAATATTATTTATCAAAATCAATAATATGTTTCGTCATATAATTTATTTTGTCATATATTTGTTATTTACCTGCCAATAGATGAATTATAATTATTTATAAAGTCTATTAAAATCTATTAAAATGGTAGGAGTCTAGTAATACATTTTTACTTTCTTTTATACAAGACTTTTCTATTTTTTATATATACAGGGTGTCTCCGAAATAGGGGATTAACTCTCGTGGGTAGATAGAGTGTGTTAAACTGAAGAAAAAAATCTTATATTATTTTAAATTCGCAATAATTAATGAGATATAAATTAATAAAGATCGGCCAATAGTAGTGATATAGCAGGGTTTCTAACTCAGGAGTTCGAGGGGGGTGCGGGGGCGGGGGGAAGGAATCGCGGGCGCGGGGGGATGACGTCACGCAGGTCCGCGGCGCGGTTTGTAGACGAGGGGTACGCGGGAAGGGGGAGAAATCCGCGACACACCCGCAGGTCCCCGGTGCGATTTGTAGACGAGGGGACAACGGAGAGGAGGGAGAGAGACCGCGACACAGGTAGACGAAGGGACAGCGGAGAGGAGAGAAGTCCGCGACGCGGCCGATAGACGAGGGGTTTGCGGACAGGAAAGAGAGGTCCGCGGTGTAACCGATGGGTCCACGAGTAGGGAGATAGATAGAGAGAGACGGCGCGATAGACGTTCGCAACGCGGTAGACGGAGACGCGTGGTATAGGATAGGATAAGGAGAGCGCTATGTGCATTGTACATAGCGTAGGACAATGAGAACATGATGTGGTGGGAAAAGGAGGAGAGCATAATAGAATGATAGTGTGAGAGAGAAAGAAGGATGAAGGGAAAGGATAGCGGGAGCGCGATAAGACGGAGGCTAAGCCGTACGCGAGAACGCAGAGAATTTTTGTATGTTAAGCTTTTTTTTATAATATTAAATTTTTTATATATTATTATATATATATATTAAATATTATTTAATTAAATCTAATTATATCTTATTATATATATATTAAATATTATCTAATTAATACTAAGAGGAGGAAGAAGGATGGGATAAATAAAGAAGGCGCAAAACACAATACACATATTTATCACTAACATAATTTTTATTCAGAAAAGTGTGTATGTGTGTTTTTAAAAATGAAAATATAAAATATAAAAAACTAAATCTAACGAGATGTATAAATAAAAATATAAAAAGATGTAAAAAATCTAAGATCTACGATATAAAAGATAAAATTATAAAATATAAAATTTAATAAAAAAAAACTAAAAATAATGAGCGGTAGGGTGAGGGGGACCTCGCGACGGCTGCTTCTGTAACAGAAAAGAAAATGAACATTTTTATTAGTATTTTAAAATAAATATGTAAAAGTTTGAGCATATTTACAATAGGGCTCCTCTCCGAACAGCCTGCGGAGACAGAAAATGTCGACGTACCTTTTCGGATACACCTCGTCTAACATTCGGGAGCGGGGGCCATCGCCCCACAAATTCTCCCATTCCGCGCACTCCTTTTTGTTGGCCCGCACCCAGCGCACCTCTTCCATATACACTACGCTTATATATCGAGGCACATGATAAGCACCTATTTCGAAAATCTTAAAAAAAAACATATAAATATATTATAAATATATTATAAATATATTATAAATAAAAAAGCATATAATAATAATAATAAAAACTACTTACATTTCCAAACAGGACCTCCAGTAGTGCCTGGAATAGGGCGCGGGCCAAATTTCGCGCTCTTCGAAGTGCGCGGCGGCGATGCTACCGGCGATGGTCGATCCATTCTGGAAGCCGTAGGCGGCGATATCTCGTCTCAAACATCGCATGCATGAATACGAGTACTTGCGATATTTTTTTTAATTTCTCAAAAAGAACTGCACTTACTGAACCACAGTCAGACACTTTATGCCAGCTTCAGCGAGAGCTAGGTAACGTCTCGGTAAAAAAAGGATAGGGGATGAGCATGACATAAGAGTTAGTACGAATGCTTACTTTTCACAGCTGATAAAAAAATTAAAAGCTGACGCGAACTGTCACTCCACACGGCATTCATATAGATAATTCTAATTGAATAGCATAAAAAATATAAAATATACAATATAAAATAGATAATATAAAAGATAAAAAAAATTAAAATAAGGGGAAGGAGAGAGAGCGCACCGCAGCGGCTTCTGAAAAAAAAAAAAAACATTATTAACGTCTTTATAATTTTATAAAAATTATAAATACATACACAAATCATGCAGAACTTCTTTGTTTACTACATGCGTGTATTAATGTTGTAAGAGGCAAGTCGCTTTCTTCTCTCTTCTAAAAAGTCTATTCTTCTTTCTCTTTTCATCTGTAGCTTCTCTCTTCGGAGATGCTTCATTTCCGCGACAACAGAATCCTCAAATTGTAAAAGTTCTACTTCAGTATCCTCATTGATTACATCACATAAAAAGTCTATATCATCACGAATCTCGAAAAACAGTTTTAACGATCTCGTATGAGTCTTTGGCAAACCAATTTCACGATTTCGCAAAAACTGCACCACAGGAGTCACAGAGCCACCGAGGGCGTCGGAGCGTTCTCTCCACTGCATCTTATCGCGACACTTACACAATAAGTTTTATTTTTCATGCATTAGTCTTCTTTCGTACAAAACAGACAAAAATTGCACGGTATTAATTGATACAGCGGTCTCAGACATCCACCGCATTCATGTAAATCATGGATCTGTTGATAAACTTCACTATGATGTATGCGCACCACATCATTCTCAATCTGTGACCTCTCCGGCAATCGCATGAAACACGATATACAGTGTTTAACAGAAATCCCAGGTTTATAATAAAAAGATATAATGCACAGTCTTTTCATTTCATTGTATGTACGAACTTGTACATCATCTAACGTATGAATAATAGGTTCCACAACATCACTGAAATCACTAGAATTACCGTCAAGAACACTATCGTGTAAGGATTCTACATCCGAATCAGAATGCTCGGACGAAAAGTCCATCGAATCGGACGACTCGGCAAACTCGAACGAATCGGACGAATCGGATGAATCGGATGAAATGTTCATCAAGAGTGAATTAGGCGACTCGGAAGAATCGGACGACTCGAACGAATCGGATGAAATGTCCATCAAGTCATCCATAAGCACAAAGTTTTTTTTTATCAGATATAACAAAAAAAAATGTCACAAGGATGACCGCAAACTCGCGTTTTCTTCCAAACTCGCTTTATCAGATGCGACAAGATTGTCACAAGGATGGTCGCAAACTCTTTTATGGCACACGCTCCTCCCAAATATATATATTTTAATCTCACATCTCTCATCTCCTTCTAACTCGAGTATCACGTCTCATCTACATCAGCATTTTCAACATCTTTAACAGAATGTATGTAGATCCAACCATATACATCATACGTTTTATAAAGAATAGGTGAAGAAAGAAATAATAAAAATCAGTAATAAAAACGGTAATTTATTTATTGCAAACATCATAGAGTAAATCATTTACAGCACATGTTAACAATTCACAATCTACGAGTGATTTGCCGTCAAACGCGTCACTCTCACGTATCACTTTTACCGCATCATAAACGTCAGTGATATTGTTGCGTTGCAAAACGCTAACAAATTGTTTAAACTTTTTATTAACAATATATATGTATTCTGACACAGCCAGAAATGCATATGATCGATACAGTCTTCAAAATCGAATAAATGCACCAATGTTTGCGGATGCATATACAAAGAATTATTAGATAATGTTAATTTAACAATCTTGGAATCAGTTAACGTAATCATTTGGATAGATAGATCGCAGATCCATAATAGCTCACTTTCAGTCGATTGTTCAATATCGGCACGTTTCTGCATCAATGAATGCCAGATAACGATAGGCAATACTATTTGATTGCCTCGGTTATCACCAACAAGTAATTCCACATATGACATAACTCCGACGCTTATTCCAATCTCAAGTATTTGTATGATGTCGGCGTTAGAGCATACCTTCTTCCCAAGATACGACCCGCGCGACGAGACTCGGATGAAATGCTACAAAATTTTAGAAAAATGTTATTAAAAATATAATATTAATATAAATATTAAAAATATTATTTAATACTAATATAAATAATAAAAATATTATTTAAAAATAAAACTTACTCTTTCTTTGGCAGTGTCCGTAATCGGGACGTAATAATTCATGTTGCTTCCTTTAGCGGAGACCACAAACGATTGACACGATACTAAATTATTTTAAGTATTAAAACACAATTTAGCACTATACACTGCAATGTGGAGAGGGTTATTGTTCACAATTTAGCACTACAAATTGTAATGTGGAGGGAGTGATTGTTGATACAGCAAGCTTTTTTCTCCAAGCGCCTATATACAGCTGCTAATTAATAATTACATCCCCAAAGATTTTAGCTGAATGCGCTTAAAATTTTCCGTGCGCCGAGGTGCGACAACATTTTTCTGATGAAATCATACCTGAATATTCTAAATGTACGTGACAAATTATCAAAAAATAACTCGCAGCTGCATGTAATTTGAAACTACAAATTATCCATGCGCTAACGAATCTTATTAAAATGTTTAAAGTGTGCGTGACAAATCGCGAAATGACAACCATATGTAATTTGAAGCCGCGGATCTTCCGAGCGCCGATATACAGCTGCTAATATTCGAAATATGACAAATCTTTGAGATGACGTGGCCCATAGGTGACAATCCAACGAGATATGACAAATCCGCAGCTGCGTGTAATTTGAAACTGCAAAACTTTCGAGCGCCGATGTGCAACTGCTAATTTTTGAAATACAGCAAAAAAAATTTTTTTGACATAACGTCATCGTTAGGTGACAAATCGCGAAATGCGTGATAGAAACATCTATGAATCGCGATAAATTCACTGCAAAGAGGTGCACATTCATTATTTTCGAGTCGTGCATCTTGTTCGGTCTGAAAAACATGGCTGAGCAAATTGTGTGGGAGCAATCCACCCGGGTAAATTCAATGGAGGAATACATTGCGTAGGAGGCGCAATATAACGAATGTATCGAGTCGTTGGAAGAACAAAGTCGAATTAAACGACCACGATTATCGATCGGAAATCGACAATCGCTGATTGCTCGAATCGCGCGACTCGAAGGATTGAAAAATGTATTGCACAGGCGTTTCGTACACGCGGGTGCAGGATGCAGTTCGCGAGAAAATGGATTGATTTGGCGAGAGATCAATACGGCATTCGAAGGTCGTATCATAACTGATGCGGTTATAAATTATAATCACATCGAACCTCGTCAATTTTTGGAAGACGCGAGTGACATTGTGCTCGAGCACGTGCGAGCCGTTATGCAAAAACACAACACTGTGAAAGTGAATACAGTGTTTAACGGCGACTTTGTGGCGGGCGATAAGCGCGCCAATAAATCAATCAATACGAGAAACTTTGAACTTTTTCATACATCCGATTTACGCGAGTGGTATGAACGGCGAGTCGCCGAGCCCATCCTTACATTGCTCGAAGAATTTCAGGAACGCGATAGCGGATGAGCATTATCGCGTATACTAAATTAAACAGTAAATATAAATAAATATAATCCTATGCGCGCCGGATGTTGCGTGCAATTACCGCGAAAGATAGTAATGAAACGAGCAATGGTTAACGTGCAATCTCAAGACAATACATGTTTTGCGTGGGCGGTGGTGGCTGCTCTGTATCTAGTTGAAAGATACACAGACCGACAATCGTCGTACCCGCATTATACAACAGTACTGAATCTCCAAGATATTGAGTTTCCAGTCACTCTTAATCAAATTAAAAAATTTGAAATTTATAATGACATTTCAATCAATGTGTATACCATCGAGAATGAAAACATTATCGCGTTACGCCTTACGGAGCAAAAGAGGGACAAGCACGTCAACTTGCTCTACGTGCAAGATACGCGAGATATCGGACATTTCGGATGGATCAAGAATTTATCCAGGCTTGTGAGTTCGCAACTCAGCAAATACAAGGTTAAAAAATATATCTGCGATCGGTATGTATATTTAATACAACTGTCTAGAAATATTTAAAACAGGGATATAAAAATTTTAACTTTTATTTTACAGATGCATGCACTATTTTCACTCGAATGAGAAACTACAGTCGCATACAGTAGACTGTGGAAAGATGAACGACTGTGCTATCCGGTTACCGAGCGATCAGGACAGGCGGCTCGCATTCGCCAACTACAACAGGAAGAAGCGACTACCTTTCATCGTGTATGCCGATCTGGAGTGCGTTTTGGTGAAAAAAGAAAAAGAAAATTTTTATCAACATCACCAAGTATTTAGTATCGCTTATTATGTACATTGCTCGTACGATAATTCGTTATCCGCGTATCATTCTCGTCGCGAAGCCAATTGCGTTGCGTGGTTCGCCGATGAACTTAAAAATTTGGCACAACGTGTAGAAAATATTTTAACAACCAATGTCCCCATGGTAAATTTAACGCAAGATGAATGGAAAGAATTTCGAAGTGCGACTCAGTGTCATATATGTGAGAAACCATTCGTGGAAGATGATGATACGCGCGTACGCGATCATTGTCATTTGACCGGACGGCACAGAGGTCCCGCGCATTCAAATTGCAATCTAAATTACAAAGAATCTTTTTGCATTCCAACAGTATTGCACAATTTATCCGGCTATGATTCTCACTTTATAATCGAGGAAATAGCCATAGCGTTTGAAGGAGAAATCGATTTACTTCCGATAACAAAAGAAAAATATTTTTCATTTACAAAACATGTTAAGGGTACGAAAGACAAACCGGGAAATCACATTAAATTACATTTCATAGATTCATTTAAATTTCTTACAATAAATCTTGACAAATTGGCATCTTTTCTGAGCAAGAATAAACTCAAAATTTTACAATCGGAATTTAAAAATTTATCCGCCGAGGATTTCAATTTACTGACAAGAAAAGGTGTCTTCCCGTACGAATACATTGACTGCGTAGATAAATTGTTAGATGCATGTCTACCATCGCGAGAATCATTTTACAGCTCCTTGACAGGTAACGCAGTATCCGAGAGCGATTACGCGCACGCTGAGATTGTGTGGAAGCGATTCTCAATTTGGTCGCTAGGCGAATATAGCGATTTATACCTCAAAACTGATGTCTTGTTACTAGCAGACATTTTTGAAAATTTCCGCGAGAGTTGTATCAAGAGTTATGGGCTCGTCCCCGCGTATTACTATACTCTTCCCGGCTACATGTGGGACGCCATGTTAAAGCATACGAAAATTATATTTGAATTACTCACAGACATTGACATGGTTATGTTTATCGAACGAGGTATACGTGGTGATCTGAGTCAATGTTCCAACAGGTACGCGCGTGCTAATAACAAGTACATGCAGTCGTATGACTCATCGAAACCATCAACGTACTTGATGTATTTTGATGTTAATAATTTATACGGATAGGCAATGTGTCAACCATTGCCCTAAGCCTATTTTCAGTGGGTCGATAATGTTTCCAATTTTGATGTATCATCGATCATACGCTCGATTCGTCTACAGGCTACATCCTCGAAGTCGATCTTGAGTATCCGCAACATCTTCACGATTCGCAAACTGACCTATCGTTTTGCCCGACACGCGACAAACCACCTGGCAAACGCGAGGACAAGCTTCTCGCAACCTTATACGATAAGAAGCGTTACATGATACACTACCGCAACCTGCAGCAATGTTCCCGTCACGGTCTTCGTGTTGCAAAAATTCATCGTATATTACAATTCACTCAATCTCCGTAGCTCCGTACTTATATAGAACTTAACACAAAATTTAGGACACTGGCGAAAAATGAATTTGAAAAAAATTTGTACAAACTAATGAATAATGCCGTGTTTGGCAAAACGATGGAAAATGTGCGCAATCGCGTAGATGTTAAACTTTTAACAAAATGAGACGGAAGGTACGGCGTAGAGACATTAATTGCAAAACCAAATTTTCATAGCAGGAGAGTTTTTTCGAAAAATCTAATGGCTGTGGAATTACGTAAACTCGAGGTGAAATTCTACAAACCAATTTACGTGGGTATGTGTATTCTCGATATATCCAAGACATGTTTGTATGAATTTCACCACGATTATATGATACCAATGTATCGGGAGAGATGCAAAGTCATGTACACCGACACAGATAGTCTTATATATCACATTGAGTGCGACGATGTGTACGAGAATATGAAATGTGATATCAGCAGATTTGATACGAGCGACTATGCAATAGACAATGCGTACGGTATACCGCTCGTGAATAAAAAGGTACCAGGTCTAATGAAGGATGAAAACAATGGTACCATAATGACCGAATTTGTCGGGCTTAGAACAAAAATGTATGCGTTGCGCGTGGATGGTAAGGATACGAAAAAGGTAAAAGGCGTCAAGAGTAACGTTGTCGCGAGAATGATAACGTTTGACGATTACACGCGGTGTTTGAACGAAGAGATTGAAATAACGCGTAGTCAATCGTGTATAAGATCAAAATTGTACGAGGTATACACCATTCGCGAAACAAAAATTGCTCTAAGTCCGAGGACAAGCGGTATATCGTACCTACAACTACTGATACGTTACCGTGGAGACATTATAAAATACCATTGTAAATAATTGTATTTATTTATTGTAAATATAAATTATATATATATATATATATATATATTCATTCGTGTAAATTTATGTATATTTTTATTATGTTATATGTTTATAATAAATTATTTTTATGTATCCAAGAGTTGTGTGATTTATCAAGTCCCAACCACTTCACAAAAACTTCATCTCCTTTTTTATGTATCACCTTTTCCACGAGATACACGTCGGTGTTAGCAACGCGTTGTAGTTCGTATTCGTAGAATCCTCCGGCTACTGGATTTCCGCGCGAATCTTTTAATATATATGTCGCAGGATTAGTATTCTGTATTTTGACAATTTTAAACACTTCAGCCGACCAATTTGGAGTGTAACCTTTATCAAAAATGGTCTTGAATTTACTCACACGTATCGAATCACCCACTTTGAATCTCGCTGGAGCAGCAATTTTTACATTGTTGTATACTGTATTTAAAAATCTATCAGCGATTGGAGTGACATCGATAGGTCTCATATTGATAGTGCGATGTTTTCGCGCGTTATATTCTGCAACGAGTGGGGATAAAGCGTCGATCCACTTGTAATTACCATTTAGCGTAAACAATTTCCATATATTGTTCTTTAAAGTGCGGTTGAATCGTTCCACGATCGAGGCTTTCATGATGGAATACGTTGAATAATGATTAATGTTATGTTTCTTCATGAGTTTTTGCACATTTGCATTATTAAAATTCCTTTCCTGTTTGAAAATTTTTCGGACATCTTCCACCATCTCGAATTAGTTTTGCAATTTCAGACATTTCATTTCCGCTTTTACTTTTGAGCGGTATGTCCCACGCATACTTGCTCAGCACATCGATAACAGTGAGTATGTAATTGAAACCATTGTTGACTCGTGCATAAGGACGCATGTCAACCACGTCTGCCTGCCACAGATCATCGTATCCGCGTACTATGACGTGTCTACGCGAAAAATTTCTTCTCGCCTGAGCGTACAATTCTTCCACGAACAGTCGCTTTTCAGAGTTGTTTTTCTTTTCTTGTATGTTTGATCGTGGCATATTTCATAATAATATAAAAGTTCATGTATGATTCTTTATGTATCTTTTCCTGAGTCGGAGTCCTGTAGTTTGCACACGTGTCTGAAGCATTTCCTGCATTTCATGCATCATTATCTGAAGTGTTTGCACGTGCGTTTCGAGCGCAATAATTGTTTCCTCAATTTCTTTCAGCCTATTCCTCAAAAGTTCAACGTACCGTTTGTTAGCAGCATCGTTATCATCTTCCGGTTGCGCTACACGTCGTATCTTGCGCAACCTTGCGTCAAAGCCGGCGCTAGTCAGACATAGAGCGTTATCTCGCACATACGTTCTTAGTAATCCGTTCCATTCATAGTATACATTATTCGACATACCGAGCAATACTCCAAATTTATTAATTGACATTTCAATACGAAATGTTTTGACAGAATGACTAGTATCATCAATATGTTGTTTAATTTATAATAAGACGCGCCTCGCGAAGCTCTTCGATAATTGACATGATTTCATTGCCATGAGCATTGTTACCTGCTCGACGCGAAGCTTTCAGCAGCCGCAAACGATCTACCAATTCGTTGGGATCGTTCCAATGCACATATTCAATTTTATTCTCACTCAGTGTCATAGTGCGTGGTAGGTTTATACCTTTTCCGATTTTTCTTTTGATAGGAAATAATGAAGCGATTATATATTTATATTTGTATCCTTTGTTACCTAATAGTGGATTACGCACATTACTATCACGTCTATGCGCGTTTGTCGCCAATAATATACTTTTATATTTATGCATCGTTCTCTGTATATACAGCATCGTCGGGAATTCTCTTGAAAATTAATTCGTAGAGACCCGGCGTCTCCGCATATTTCACTCCATTGATGATTATATTATCATTCTTATCCACTTCGAAATGTTTATAGCCGAGCATCATTCCTTCGTCGGAAAATTTAACACCATATATGTAATCCATCTCGTTATTTACATCTTGGCCCAAAATTGCTCCGATATATCTTTGTCCGAGCGGACCAAGATGTTTTCGCAATTATATTCGCAAACATATTCTGACCCTCGGATGTTTGTAATTGACGTTGAACCGACGTCACAACCGCTTCGGGTGTGGTCTCAAAAATTTTTTTGACGGAAGGAGACGAGATTATTTGAGGTTGTTGTACAGCTTTTATCGGAGTTGATTGTTTCATTCGCTTTGATAGATTTGGTGTAGAAGTTATCAATGAATCGTTTGATCGTTTTCGTCCCCCATTTGATTTTTTTCATAAGTCAGTGAAATGTTTGATCGTTTCTGCTTTATGCTCTCTTGTACTTCTCTGGGTATACCAAACGACTCCACTTTCGATGCATCAGATTCTACATCGATGGTATTCTCAACAATTTGTTTTAGAGGTTCAGTGATTGGCTTAAAATGTCTCTCCAAAGCGACGTCTTCCTCAATTTTACCAGTTTTTAAAGCGTGATATTTTTTGCGAATTGATTCGCTCGTTTTTGCAATCTCTCTCACAATCTTTTCACGTTCATTATCAGCATCATTGTTGTTTATCATGATGGATATTTTGTAGACGTTGTTAGACTGATGTATTGACAGCGACTAACCTCTCTACGGTATCGCAAATTCATTAAATCCTTTTCTATATCGTTCATTGGTCAGCGAACTGTCTTTATCAATAACTACGAATCCATACTTGTGCTGCCAGCATTTCTGGCATAATGCGTGAAAATCGTTGTATGACATGTCAGTATTTACATGATCGTTCTACATATGTTTCAGGTTTGTACTATCCTGTTGAAATAAAATCAATAGATTCGCATTGTCGCGTATAAGATGCTTGGGTATCTTGGCATACGTTTGACAAAGATAGAAACAGTCGACGCTCGAGTGTCGACCCATTGCAAAGTACTCTCTTATCGTATTTTGTTTATCGCACGCCACGTCATCAAAGATAAAAATGGAATTCGCAAGCGCCTCGCTTGGAGCAACGATTTCACTATTATTAGAGAATGTGAAATAACCAATTTCGTCTATTGGTGTCAATAAATTTTCCAAATATTGATATTTCGGTTGTTGAAGCGATTTTGAGTATACGTACAGGTTCTCAAAACGAACACCGTACGGACTTTCAATTAGACTTATCAATACATTAGTCTTACTACAATTCGAAGGACCGCAAATAATGCCGCGTATAGTAATTTGTAACATGTTTCCATGCTTGCGTATTTCTTTTTCAAGCATTAGTCTATTGTCAAAGTTTAAACCTTTGATTATCGTCGCTTGCCGCACAAACCGCATTTTGAGAATGAGTCATGGGAGGACCTATTTATAGATGTGCACCGAATCGAAACCGCTCAGTATTGAAAATGTTTTTTCATCTGTCGGACGACAGTCATATTCTCGAGCTTACCTCTGAACAGTTGCAATATATATCAAAGATTATTTTATTGAGACAGTTTAGCCTCTACGTGGAACGACTGCGGGACAAACTTCCTGATTATATAAAGGCTGAAGTACAACGGTATCGTAGATGTTTGCGACATTATAATTTATCGTGGCAGCAAACACATATCGACGGTCCAACACCATTTATTAAAGATTGCTACGAATGTTAGCGAGAATTATAAGAGGTAGCGGTCTATTGAATCGTGCGATAAACGCGCTTCCTATCGAATTGCATATTCCTGGATATCAGTTTTGCGGACCGGGAACTCGTTTAAAAGAACGATTGGCTAGAGGCAATCGAGATATCAATCCATTGGACGCTGCGTGTCGCGACCACAATATAGTTTACTCGCGAAGCAACGACCTCGGTGAACGACACGTTGCGGATCGTATACTAGCTGTGAAGGCGCGGGAACGTATTACCGCGAGGGATTCGACTTTTGGTGAAAGAGTGGCTGCTACGGCTGTTTGGACGGCCATGAAGGCAAAAACGAAATTTGGTATTGGAATGAAGATGAAAAAAATCACCGAAAAAGAAAAAGATGTTGAAAAAACGAATACTTCTCGATTGACGTTAATATTGGGTGCATTGTGCTCTTTCGTATGTACGTTAAGTATTCAATTACATCTTTCGTGTTGCTCATGAGGTCGGCTATCATTGCTAATATTACGGTGAAGTGTTCGTCGATCTCCTCGCGAGTACTGTATTCCCTAAGCTGGTGGTTTATGAGTCTACCGTTATAGTCTAGCATGGTTTCGAGCTTGTCTAAGTGTGTGATTGTTGAGTTTGAGAACTTGTAACTGATTTTTCATCGCGTGTTGTACCATGTGTTGTGTGTTCTGTAGTAAGTGTATCTGTTCGTCTATTAATTTTTTATCATTCACGTCCATGGTGCCGAAAAGAGTTTGGCTACTGTTTCGATTCCGTCGAACAGTCCTCTACGTTTGTTTGTTTGTGATGCGTATAGCGTATTTATGATCGTTATTAGTCGCGTTAGCTGGTCCATGTCTTTTTTGACTATTTCGTTTAAATTATGGCAAGTTTTCCGGTTAGTTTTTTAAGTATCATCCCTGTGCACATTGCGTCCGTCTGTTCTATGTATATTTTCACTTGCCGAAATTTCTCGTTGATTTGGTCGAGGTCTAGTTTGATAACTAGTTTCCATGTTTTCTTTACTTGGTAAAGGCGGCCTATCTTCTCGAAATACAATTCGGGATTATATTCGAATTCTTGTATTTCATAGGTGTCGCTTGCCTTTTCTGCTTCTGTGAGCATCGCGCTCATCCCATAGGTGAGGTATCTGTAATGTTATATTATATTTCATTTTATTTTTAGTGCGCGAACGTCTTAGTCCTTATGTTGCGCTTTTTTATCGTTGCGGGCGTTTTTTATTTCTTTCGCGGGGATCTGAGGCGGGTCCGTTATATTTTCATTTTTTCTTGCGCGTCAGACTGTGTTCGGCTCCGTTTGCGACTTGTTGTTAGCATTCGTCTATTAGTCAAAAAAGAATTCTGTTACTATGGTTCTCGGTCGCCATTGGTCCGTCGAGTGTCAGCGGTGCGGGGAATTATTTTCCTGCCACCTGCACCCAATTTATTGTCGACGGTGCTTCCTGGATCCAATTGTGGGGCCGGATTATCCCACTGGGCCTTTAGCTCGCGCAAAGGACGCGATTTTTCGGAGTGCGGAGCCGTATTCGCTCTGGGTGACCGTGGACGTTGCCTCTGGCACGCGGTCGGTACAGGAGGTGGTTCCTTATTTTAATCGGCAGTGGTACCGTTTAATGGCGATTATCGATGCCCGGAGGGAGGAGGAAGAAGAGCTCTTGCTGGCTCTTCGCGGAGAGGATGCTTTTGTGGATCCTGGCGAGAACGACCCCAGGTGTCGTATTACTGGCCCGGGTGCCTAAGGTAAGTGGCTACGGGAGTTGTTTATGTATTTCTCTCTCTCTCTCTCCCCCCCTTTTTTTTGATGCGCGTGGTGTCCTTTTCTTCTTTTCCTACGCGTCTATGAACGGCTTGAGCCTATTTACATGCATGCGGGTCGTCTTCCTTCCCCTCTTTATCGTGTAGTTTACCTCGGAGTGTTTTTCGGTAATTACGTACGGTCCAATCCATAGTGATTCGAGCTTTTTTGATCATCCTCGGCGTAGGGTCTCGTCAAAAATTAAAACCTTGTCGCTTATTTGAAATTTTATTTCTTTTGTCTTTTTGTCGTAATTTTTCTTTGATTTTACTTTTTCGTCTTTGATATTTTCTTCCGCTATTCGGTTTGTTGCCCGTAATCATTCTTTTAATTTTTGCGCGTAATCGTCGTAATTATACGTCGGTTTCGGCGGTTTCGTCAGGGCTGTCGGCATTTCGGCTTAATGTCCGTAAACTAATTCAAACGTCGTGTATCCCGTGGCTGTGTGTGGAGTGGTGTTGTACGTAAACATTGCGTACGGTATCCATTCATCCCAGTCCGTCTGGTCCACATTAATGTAATGTCGCAAATATTCCGCTAAGGTTTGGTGCGATCTTTCTAATGCGCCGTTACTTCCTGGGTGATACGCGGTCGTTTGTATTTTATTTATCTTTAGCAATTTGCACGTACTTTTAAATATGTCGCTGAGGAAGTTCGTGCCTTGATCGGTTAATACCGCTTCTGGTATTCCGTGCTCGAGTATGATCTTCGTTACGAATTCCTTACTCACGGTGTTAGCCTCCTTATTCGGAATCGGTATTGCTTTGCTGAATTTTGTTAAACTGTCTTGAAATGTTAGGAGGTATTTATTGCCATTATTCATTATGGTTAACGGTCCTACTATATCTAATGCGCATTTCTCGAAGGGCTTGCTCGGCGTATCGGTTATTACGAGGGGTGCTTTTGTTCGCCGCGATAATTTATTTCGCTGGTATGTCGCGCATTTTTTAATGTAATTTTCGACATCTTTCGTTAGACCAGTCCAGTTGTGGTTCAGGCGTATTCTTTTTATCGTTCGGTCTATTCCTTGATGCCCTCCCGTGGATACATCATGATATTCGTATAATATTTGCCGTTTTTCTTCTTCGGTGTATGTGCTCTCTTTTGCACCATCGTTCTCTTTCTCTTGCTCGATATCTTCTTCGCTGCTGATATCGTGTGTCTCATTACTTTCGACGGTGAGGATCTTTTCTCTCTCTCGTTCGTCGACGTCTCGCGTTACGCGGCTTAGCGCATCGGCGTTCGCGTTCGCTCGTCCGGCCTTATGTATAATTTCATACTCGTATTCTTCTAATTTTAATTTCCATTGGATTAATCGGGATCCGGGATCATTTACATTGAATAGCCAAATTAACGACTTATGGTCAGTAATAATTTTAAATTTCGTGCCATATATGTAGAATCGGAAATATTTGACGGTCCATACTATTGCCAGTAATTCTTTTTCTGTTGTATTATAATTCTGTTCGGCGTGATTTAACACTCGGCTCGCGTATGCGACGGGGCGGTCTCTGCCTACCGGCCCCTGTGATAACACGGCTCCGATCGCGTAATCTGACGCGTCGGTAGTCACGTTAAATTCTTCCGCGAAATCTGGGAATTTGAGCACCGGTGCGGTAGTTAATTTTTCTTTCAATCTGTCCAATGCGATTTGTTGTTCGGTAGCCCACATAAATTTCTCCGATTTTTTCGTCAGCTTTGTCAGCGGTCTTACAATTTTTGAGAAATCTATAATGAATCTACGGTAGTAGGCCAGGCCTATGAAGGATTGTACGTCCTTTACCCTTTTCGACATCGGAAACTCCTTTATTGCCGTTAATTTCGATGGGTCAGGCGATATTCCGTTTTCGGAATTAATATGTCCTAGATACGTTACTTCTTTCCGTAAGAATTCGCATTTTTCGAGTTGTAATTTTGAATTATTTTCCCGTATCCGTTGGAGTACTTCTCGAAGTCTTCGTATGTGTTCCTCGAGACTGCTTCCGTATATTACTATGTTATCTAAATAGACTAGACATTTGAGTCCTTGTAGGCCGGTCAATATCGAATCATTAGCCTTTGGAAGGTCGCTGCATTTCTTAATCCGAACAGCATTCGATTGAATTCGTAGTGTCCGTGGGGTGTGGAGAATGCAGTTTTTGCTTTATCTTTTTCCGCCATTGGTATCTGGTGATATCCAGATGTTAAGTCCAATGTGGTGAAATATTTGGCGTTTCCCAGCTGGTCCAATATATCCGTGATGTTGGGCAGTGGGAATGAATCGCCTATTGTTATTTCGTTCAGCTTCCGGAAGTCGATAACTACTCGGAGCTTTGGTTTTCCCGATGCGTCGGCCTTCTTCGGTACGATTAATAGTGGTGCATTCCAATGGCTCGCGCTTGGTCGGATTATTTAATCCTTTAGCATATTTTGCACCTACCGATTTACTTCCGCTTTATGTTTTTCGGGTAGGTGGTACGGCCTCCTGTTTACGGGTGCGGTGTCGGCTCGCGTGCGTATCTTATGTTCTACTGTTGTCGTGCATGTCAGTGGTTCTTCGTTTAAATGAAATGTGTCGCTGTATTCTTCACATAGCCGTGTGAGTGCCCTGTCGTTTTTCTGTATTGAGATGCAGTGTCCTTAGCGTCAGATCTGCACGTGTCGTTCTGTCATGCCCTTTGTTTTCTTTCTCGCCTTCTGATTTATCACGAGTATTTCTCCGGCGGCTTCTATATTTTCTAGCTCGACTTCTGGTGTTAGCAATTCTATCTCTTCATCTGTCGTATTTATTACGCTAATCGGGTAAGAATATTTTTTCGGTTGGACGATGCAGTTCTCTCTGTATACTCCTGCTATCGGTTCCTGGGCTTTGACTATACCCGTTCTGTTGTGTTGGGTTGCGGCTTTGATTATTGTTTCACTACGTGGCTTTAATATAACCTTGCTACGCGGTTGTAGTTTGAGTTTCGTGCTTCCGATCTTTATCTGCTCATTCTTATAGTCGCATGTCACGGGGTGTTTCCGGAGAAAATCGATGCCTATAATTTCTACGTGCTCGATGGGGAAATCGTCCCTTACGACATGAATTGTGTGTCGGAACTTTTCTTTGCCTAATTTAATTGTCGCGTGCATTTTTCCGATCGTGTTCACGCGGTGTTCGGTGACGCCCGTTAATGTTATCTGTGTATCGTAGATTATTGTGTCATCGTGTAAATGTTTTAGTTTTATTAACGAGATCATCGATCCGGAATCGTACAATAATCGTCCGTAGTATATGCTCTCGGAAAGCTCTTCGCGGCGGCCGATATGTTGATCGCGTTGTTGTAATTGGATCACTTGCTCCGTTAAACATTGTATCGCCGCGCGCATTTCTTGTAGCATTGCGGTTGTCGAATCATTGCCTGTTTCTTCTCGTAGTCGGGTGATTCGGGGTTGGTCGCTAATTACCGTTTGTCGTCGATGGATTTATTACTTGTCGCATCCGTGCGATCTCAGCGTCCACCGCGTCATTGCCTATGTTTGCGGAGGTAGATGCGCAGGGAGTTTGTGATTCGGCCATCTCGTTTGTGTGTCGGTAAATTTCTTCGGGATCGAAGATATCGCTCTCGTACGATGTTAGAGAAAATTCTCGCCTAAGTGATACTTGGCTAGAAGTTCGACTGATATACGGTTTCGTTCGTCTCGTTACGTTATGTAGTTCGTCGGTAGGGTCAGTCAGGTTATTTTGGAGGAGACTCGCGTCGAAACTCGTGAACGGAAATTCGCGTTCTGTGATTATGTTACTCAGTAACTCGATGTCGCTATCGCTCGAGTATTGTGTTTCGAGATTCCGGCGGACACTATCGCGTATGTCTTCGAGCGCTTCTATGGCTACTCTCGCAGGGCTTATTTCGCTATAGCTTATCGCTTGTTTTGCCGGTTCGCTAAGTAACCACGACTTATTCGCTATCGGTTTCGGCGCATTGCGTCCTTCCGACATTCACGCGAATTATATATTTAGTACAATGATTTGACTTACATTAATACGATCGCTCGCATGGTCGCTCGCTCTTCCGCTCGGATTTCGCTGACGCTGCGTCTGTGCTCGACGGCTAGTACGGTCGCTGTCCGGCGGCGATGCGTTGTCCGTGGAGTTGTCGTAGGTCGGGCTGCTTGGCTTGCGTCCTTGCTCCAATTTCACGTTCACTCACTCACTGTCTCGAAGTATGATGGTGCGCGATTTTCGGACTTTACGACTTTTGCATGCTCTCTTATGTCGCCTTGCTTGGGTTTTGTCCGTCGGCTTTAATTTATTAGACCGACGTGCCTGTTTTAATTTGCTTAAAATTGTTACAGGACTTCAACTGCGTCTGGACCAGTGTTGTGAGACGGGCCGGGTTTTTTCGCGCATGCGCGGCCATGTTGTCGGTTAGGTTAGCCGTTACAGGAACGTATCGAGTGTCTCTGCAGAGCGGTGTGTTATGTGTGTGGATATTTTGGCGGGCTGAACGTGCAACGGAAAAGAGGTTGGATACCAGTTGTTGGTAAGTGAATATTAATCTTTTAGAATGGATTACAATAATAATAGTAGTTGTAGTAGTAGTAGTATTGAAAAAGGAGTTGTTAAGAAACAGAATTAGACATTTTCAACATTCTTGGCTAGACGAAAGTATTTTTAAAGAATGGTTAACTCCTCATCCTGAACAAAATAAAGCGCTTTGTACTGCATGCAATAAGCCCATCAGATGCTGTAACACGGATTTAGTTAAACACTCACAGACGGCCAAACATATTAAAAATGTAAATTTATCCGATTTTAAAGCCACCGTTAGTAATAGTAATTTATCGCACAAAGAGAAAGTTAAACGCGCCGAAATTAAATTATCTGCTTTTTTCGCGGAACACAATGTAGCTTTTTATGTAGCCGATCATTTAACGCTCTTATTAAAAGAGATTTGCATAGAGCCTAAAGTCGTGCAAGATCTTTCACTTGCTCGAAATAAGTGTGCAAATATTGTTAAAAATGTTATTGCAAAACGTGAAGTCGAGATAATTATTCAGTGTTTACAAACATGTAAATTTTCCATTTTAATCGATGAAAGTACAGATATATCGGATACTAAAGTAATGTGTTTACTTGTAAAATATGTTTCGCCTTTAAATAAAAAAGTTACAACTCAGTTATTAGAATTGTTACCTTTAGACGCAACGGATTGTTCCGCGATTAAAATTTTCGAAATATTTAGAAACTTTTTAGAAGAAAAAGAAATTCCGATTAAAAATATTGTTGGAATGGCGTGCGATAATGCATCCGTTATGATTGGATGCAAAAATTCTTTTATGTCTCGTGTTAAAGAAGAAATACCGGAATTAATAACATTAAATTGCATTTGCCATTCATCCGCGATTATAGCCAGTAAAGCTTGTGAAAAATTACCAAATTTTTGCAAAAATTTAATTAAAGGAGTTGCCACTTATATTTCGGGCAGTGAAAAGATGTGCAGTTTTGGGCGAATTTCAAAATTTTTTTGATGTTCAAAGAAGTAAAATGTTAAAATTATCGGAAACGAGGTGGCTTTGTTTGTACAAATGCGTTATTAGACTTCTCGATAATTGGGAAGTTTTAAAAAGTTATTTTCTTTTAGCAATAGTAGAGGATAAATTAAAATCTGCCGAAACTATTTTAGAATATTTGAACGATGATTCGGTTAAAATATATTTGCTATTTTTAAAATATTCTTTAAATTTTTTAAATAATTTTAATGCATTATTTCAGGCGCGTAACATATTAATACACAAATTGTATCAGAATAGTCGGGAATTAATTTCAAAAATAGCTCAAAATTTTGTAAAATTTGACATTTTAAAAGATATTAGCAATTTAGATAATAAAAATAATATTCAAAATTTAGAAAATGTTTATGTTGGACCAAAATTTGAAAGTGTTTTGGAGATATTATCTTTGGAATGTGCTCAACAAATTAGATCGAAATGTTTGGATTTTTACATTACTGCAGTTCGAGAAATGCTTAAACGTTTGACTTTTAAAGATACACTTTTTCAACAATTAACTTTTTTAGATCCTAAAATTGCTTTATATCATGAAAGTAGAGTAAAAATTAAAGATTTAACTTTTATCGCGAAACGATTATTGAAAAATATTGACATAACTGATTTAGCTTTCGAATGGAGAATTTTGCCATCAAGTTTTAATGAAGAACAGAAAAAAGAATTAGCTTGCTTAGATATAGATGAAATGTGGCAAAATATTTTAAAATCTACAAATTTCGATGGGGAAAAAATGTTTCCAAATTTAGAATCATTAGTTAACGTAGTTCTTTGTTTTCTCCACTCAAATGCAGAGGCCGAACGAATATTTTCTATTGTAACAGATGTCAAAAATAAAAAAAGAAACCGATTAGCTAATGAGTCAATCTCTTCAATTTATCCAGTTCTAGTTTTCAAGCAAAAAATACTAATTGTATAAATTTTGAAATTGACTCGAGGAATCTTGAACTGCATAATGCACAAAATTTATATGGAGAAAAAGGAAAATCACATCTGATGGTGCTTAATTATATTTTTGCTTTTTTATTTATAATTTAGCTTTTTTATTTATATTTTTTACATAATATTTAATTAAATTTTCACATGTCTCTAGCCAATATTTATTAATGCATGCTACATACAGTGTATATTATATGTATAATTATTTTATTTATTTTTCAGATTTTATTTATTTTTTTAAAAGATGTGCAATATTTTTATTTTTAAATAATTTATTTTTATTTAATAAATTTAAGATATTTTATTTTATTGTTTATGATCTACGTATAGAACATTAATTTTTATTAATTATAAAATTAATATAAATTTTTTATTTAAATATTTATAAAATAATTTTATTTTAATTTTATTAATGTACTTTCGTTTATTTTTGTTGAATACTGGTAAGGTTTTTGGCAGTTTCCCTTACGCTTGCAACAAATGTTGGTATTCCATAATTTTTCTGCCAAAAATAAAATTTTTTATTTTGTTATATATTTTGTTTTAAGTTATTATAACATCCTTCCATCTCTTTCATAACACACACACACGCACACGCAAACGCACACACACACACACACACACACACACACACACACACACACACACACACAGACAGATATATCTTTTGTAATTTCAGGAAAAATAAATTGGCATTTATGTAATATGTATATAAAATTTATACAGATATATATATATATATATTTCCATAAAATAATTTAAAAAATTTAATTTTTCCTAAAATTACAAAATTTGCAAAATTATACACGGGGGCCAACATGGTACACCTTTTTATGTCTAAAAATACTTTACTGGTGGTACGTTCGCCGCGCATGCGCGAAAAAACGGATGGACATTATCGCGTATACTAAATTTGACTGTAAATATAAATAAATATAATCCTATGCGCGCAGGATGTTGCGTGCAATTACCGCGAAAGATAATAATGAAACGAGCAGTGGTTAACGTGCAATCTGAAGGCAGTGCATGTTTTGCGTGGGCGGTGTTGTGCCCGTGCCGTGAGGATAGGGTCTTCCGGGATATTCGCCCAAAGAGTTGGAACTCAGGCAGCAAATGAACGCACTCCGTACTTGTAGTAAAAGAATATATTTCGGTCGTACTGTTACACTTGTTTCACACTGTTAATTCGCGTATTCGTTCGTCAAGGTGACAAACCGTGTCGATGGGTAGATTATTTCTTACGAGCGACCGCGATGGTTCTCGCGATCGATATATACAGGGTGTCCCAGAACAACCTTCCGTTCGTAAAATGACGTATTTCTGACACAATTCTAAGACAATTTTTCCTTTACCAAAATTTGATTTGAAGCGTAGTTTTTGAGTTATAAGCAAAAATAGTTAGCAAATCACACGTCGAGTATAGAAGGCAGGCGTGGCGCACCGCGAGCGCAGGTGCAGCTGACCGTCCGACGAGTGATTACCGCCGTATGAGTCGCTAACTATTTTATCTTATAACAAAATTATGCTTTAAATAAAATTTTGGTAAAGAAGAAAATGTCTTATAATTACGTCAGGAATAAGTGTTCCTTAAAATAACGTTACTTTAATGACCATAAGTTGTTCTGGATCGCCGACCGTCGGACGCTGCAATCAACTGATTGCTACACGCGATGTGTGTATGCTGAGTGTGTGCGTAAAAGAAAGGGACAGAGTGAGTGAGAGAAAGAGAGAGAAATAACCGTCTCTGCGACGGCGACGCTCCTTCGATTGTCATCGACATTGTCGTCGACGACTTCAGATCGATCGATATATTGATTTTCCGGCTCAGCTGAGAGACACATCGCGTGTAACAATCAGCTGATCGCAGCGTCCGACATTATTTTAAGGAACACTTATTCCTGACGTAATTATAAGACATTTTCTTCTTTACCAAAATTTTATTTAAAGCATAATTTTATATTATAAGATAAAATAGTTAGCGACTCATGCGGCGGTAATCACTCGTCAGGCGGTCAGCTGCGCCCGCGCTCGCGGTGCGTCGCGCGGCTCCTGCCTGCCTTCTGTACTTGACGTGTGATTTGCTAACTATTTTTGCTTATAACTCAAAAACTACGCTTCAAGTCAAATTTTGGTAAAGGAAAAATTATCTTAAAATTGTGTCAGGAATACGTCATTTTACAGACGGAAGGTTGTTCTGGGACACCCTGTATATCGCTTTAATTTTGGGGAAGGAAGGATGAGGTTTTCTGGGCCGGAGCGCGGTACGTACTCCATGCTCGGGTGTCGTAATGCTTGACCGTGACTTGCTTTTTTTTTGGTCACGTCTTTTTTTCTTCCTTAATCTTTCTATTTAATTCTTATTTAATTTTCTTATTTAATTCTTTTTAATGCTTTGCTTTGCTTGCTTAATTTTAGTATTTTATTTCTTTATTTTATATGTTTACTTTTCTCTTTCCAGGTAAGTGTATCGGGTTACGACATCCTTCCCTCTTTGGGAAAAGAAAACCTTTACCTTAATTTCGCTTCTTAGTCTATGTTTTTTACATTTTATCTTATTAATATAATGGCTGTGTTGTTTTCGTCATTTAGTGTTGTGTCTGGTTGGTAAGGTCTGTCAAAAATTTTTTCTCTTTGTATTCGTGGTATGCTTATTTGGATTGTGTTTAATTATATTGTCCTGTTGTTCTTTTTTCGTTTGCTTTCTTCTTTTTACTATGTAAGTTAACACTACAATACTGAGTATAATTATCGTTCCTGTGATACCTGATATCGCGGGATATATTACATGTTCTCGTATCTGTAGACTGTCTTTATTTATTTGTCTGTCTGTAACAGTCAATGTGTTACTCAGTTTCATTAATTCGGATGGCTTCCGTATTATTTTTCGTAATTTTATATTTTTTGCCTTGTCTTTTGGTTCGTTTGTCTGTATTTTCAGTATGCTTGTTAAGTTGTAGTCGGGTATTTTTGTACTTACATATGTCGTTATGGCGGGTTTGCTCGCTTTTATTATTATATCGGGCGTTACTAATTTTCATTTTTCTTTTATTGTTATTCGCCCTGACCTTTTGATTTCGGTTTTCTTTGTTACTCCGTTACTACACGTTATTTCTATTGGCTGTCTTTTCCTAGCGAATATATCCACGAGTTTGTGTCACTCAGCGTTATCCATATCGTTGAGTTAGCGTGTATGTGTTGTGTGTTGCAGCTTTTTTGGTGTGTGTCTGTTCGTATGTATGTCTGTATTTTGCATAACGCTTGGTTGTCTATGTGGTGTGTCGGATGACTTCTTTCGCATACATATTGGTTATCGTTTCGCATACATTTTTCTAATTCGCTTTCCGCGGTTGTAAAATACGTTCGACTATCGATGTCTATCGCTATTATCGGTTGGCTTACTTCTATACATATAAATGTGTCGCCTTATTTATGGACGGGTAGAGGGGTTAGGTTGCTTTTATTATCTCATATGTGGGGTACATTATTAATGGAAATCTTACTATCGTAATTATTCTTATACTATCGTAGTATGCGCTTATTTTTATAAATTTCTCGATCTCTCCCCAGTTTTCTGGTGCGATGTTGAACGGAAAGTGCGTTCCTTGCGGTATTTGTGCCGCGATTTCTTTAAGATTATTTATTATGGTTTTGATCGGTAGTAACCTTATGTTTATTATTCCGCTTTTCGCGCTATTTAAATGTGTTACAATATTAGTAATATCCGTTATTAACCTTCTGATGATCGCGTTCAAAACGATATAATGTTCGTCCATCTCTTCTCTGTGTCCGAATCCTGTTTTCATCTGTATCCAGCTTTGTCGCATTTTCTCTGTTACATTCAGAAATTTGTCTTCATTTTCTTGTATTATTTTTTCTGATTCTTCTACGTGTGCAATAGTTGCGTTTAACTCCTTGATTTGATTTTTCAGAGCATGCTATAGCGTTTGTTGATTTCCTTCTAGCATTTTCAATTGTTCATTGATTATTTTTTCGTCGTTGGCGTCCATCGTGCCGAATAGCGTTTTGGCTATGGTTCCTAGTCCATCTACTAGTCCTCTTCTTGTTTTCTTTGCTAACTGATAGGTTGTTCTTAAACGTGTTAGTAGAGTTACTGATTTTTACTCTTGTTCTGTTAGTTGCAGTAAGATTTTGCAAGTTCCTCTCATTTTTGCTTCTAGAGGTTTATCGTAGCATAATGCTCTCGCGTGTCTCTTCTTCTTTAATCGCGTTGATATCCGCTACGTGCCGACTCAACGCGTCAACGTTTCTGTTCGCTGTTCCGGCTTTATGTATTATTACATAGTCGTATTTTTCTAATTTAAGTCTCCATCGGGTCAATCGAGATCCGGAGTCAGTGACATTAAATAACCATACTAACGATTTGTGATCTGTAACGACCGTGAATTTGGTTCCATATAAGTATGGTCGGAAATGTTTAACGGCCCATACTATAGCGAGTAACTCTTTCTCTGTCGTACTGTAATTCTGTTCCGCTTTTGATAGTACTCGGCTCGCGTACGCTACGGGTCGGTCCTGTCCTATCTGTCCTTGCGATAATATGGCTCCGATTGCATAGTCGGATGCATCTGTCGTCACTATAAATTCTTTTGTAAAATCTGGATACTTCAGTACTGGTGCTGTCGTCAGCTTTTCTTTTAGTATTTCAAAGGCGTTTTGTTGTGCTTGCGTCCACTCGAACTTGTTTTCTTTCTTGGTTAGTTTTGTGAGTGGTTTCGCTATCTTGGAAAAATTTTCGATAAATTTCCGATAGTATCCGACCAAGCCTATAAATGCTTGTACATCCTTGATCTTTTTTGGCGTCGGGAAATTTTTTACAGCTTTTAATTTAATTGGGTCGGGTGATATTCCGTTCTCCGTAATTATGTGTCCGAGATATGTCACTTCTTTTCTCAGAAACTCACATTTGTCGGGCTGTAATTTTAATCGATTTTCCCGTAATCTTTTTAATACTTTGATTAATCTTTTATTGTGTTCCTTTAGACTAGCTCCAAAAATTACAATATCGTCTAAATAAACTAGACATTTTATTCCTTGCAGTCCGCTTAACACGGCGTTTATTAATTGCTGGAATGTAGCGGATGCGTTTTTTTAATCCAAACGGCATTCTGTTAAATTCATAGTGTCCGTACGGCGTGGAAAACGCTGTTTTACTTTTGTCGCTTTCTTCCATCTCGATCTGGTGATATCCTGAAGCCAAGTCGAGAGTAGTAAAATATTTTGCGTTCCCTAATTGATCTAATATATCCGTAATGTTCGGTAGAGGGAATGAGTCGCCTATCGTTAGGTCGTTCAATTTTCGAAAATCTACCACCACTCTAAATTTTTGTTTTCCGGACGCATATAATTTCTTCGGAACGACTAATAAAGGTGCGTTCCATTGACTCACGCTTGTCCTAATTATTCCATTATTCAGCATCTCTTGCATTTGTCGATTGACTTCCGTCTTATGCTTTTCGGGCAGTCGATATGGTCGTACATTAACCGGTGCGCTATCTGCTCGTGTTGCAATTTGATGTGTCACCGCGTTCGTACATGTGAGTGACTTTTCGTTTGTGTGGAACACGTCGCTGTATTCCTCGCAGATATCTCTTATTGCTTTTTCCTCTTCCTTATTTAGGTGTCCGGTGCGGAGCTCTTCTAATATTTTCTCGGTGTGTCGTAGGCTTTTCTCCTCCGTTGTCGAATGTGCGATATTTATCTCCGTTGTTTCTTTGGCTTCAATTTTCTCAATTGTTATCTGTGGCATTGTAATTTTGACTTCGTTTTCATTTGTATTCATTATGCTCGCAGGGCATAAAAATTTTTCGGGTTTTACTAGGCAGTTCCCTATGAATACGCCTGGTATTATTCCTCTGTTCAGTTTACTTCCATCATGTTGATTGTTGTTGCCACTTGTACTATCGTCTCGCTCTGAGGCTGTAACGTGATCTTTTGATAAGGATATAGTCTCAGTATATTTCGTCCGATTCTCAGCTGTTTCGTTGAGTAGTTTATGACGACACGCCTTCACTAGCGGTCGCGGAGCCGAACACCCGCTCCGATTTTACGACCCGGCGCCAATGGGCGCCCCCACCGCGCGAACTATCGCGCACGCCACTGGGATCCCCCTCTCTCTCGAATGAAGCGAGAGAGAGGGAAGGCTCCCGGGTATATAAGCCCGACCGACCGACGACCAGACACCTGTCCTGATCCTGAATCCGGCCGGGCAAGAGCTTCAGAGCTAAGCTCCGAGGCGAAGCCAGCAGCTAGATTCGATCCTCTCTCCAAGTTCCTGACGTCGATCCAGGAGAAGGGTGTTCTCTTCTTCTGCCGGGTGTTTCCGGTGACCGATTCCGCTCCCGACCACGCGATCCGGGAAAAGGATGTGCTCTCTTTCTGCCGGGTGTTCCCGGTGGTCGCGACCCCGGCCAACCGTCGATCCGGGAGAAGAGTGTTCTCTTCTCTTGCCGGGTGTTCCCGGTGATCGACAGCAGCGCGCCTGATCGCCGCCTCGGCGGCTCGTTTGCAATTAACCGCGCCGCGATAGTCGCATCATAAGGCGACTCGTCCGCAACCCGTGCCGCCCCGCTTGTAGATACTTGCGTCGCACCGTGAACCGTTACGCACGCAGCTAGCTTGTAGGAACTTGCATGTACCACGACCCGCTCGCAACCCGAGCCGCCTAGCTTGTAGGTAACCGCTTGTACCGCTCGCCTAGCTTGTAGATAACCGCATGTACCGTTCGCCTACCTTGTAAGAACCCGCGCAGCCCGCTTGTAATACGCACCGCCAACATCCGCGTCGCTAACCGCCTGCACGAATATCGCTTGCCAATCACGTCCGCTTGCGCTCACACGCCCATCCCCACACACACTCACATTCACACCTCACACGAACACAACCACATATGTATATAGCACACGACCCAACCACATGTAAATACTACCAATAAATAAACGCTTGTTATACGAAAAACCCGTTCTCGTCAATTGGAGTCTTCCCCTTCTCCTGAACCCTGGAACCGACGAGCTGGTCCGAGACGTCGGGAAAGGTGCACCGTTGCAAGTTGCATATCGTTTCTTGTTTTTTGAGAAAATCTATTCCTATTATTCCCTCGTACTCGGGAAATCGTCTTTTACGACATAAAATCTATGTTTTATTTTTTCGTCTCGAAACTTTATCGTCGCGTTTATCCGTCTGATGGTATATACCTGGTGTCCCGTCACGCTCGTGAGGGTTATTTTGTCTTCAGTGATCATCGTTTCTCCTTTTAGATTTCTCACCTTGATAAGAGAAATGGCTGCTCCCGTATCACATAATAAATTTATTTTCTCTCTTTTCGCCTCTCGCATGGGTAATGCAACTAAGTCTAGTCCTGTGTGTGAGTGAGGCGTTCGTCTTACGTGTGATACTCGACGGCAGGTCGGTTGCTTCTTATCTTCTTTCTCCTCCTCGTTGCTACTTCGAGCGGAATCAGATCTCTTTTTTCTTCTTTCATCGTTATACCGATTTTTAATTTCTCGTGGCGTTTAATTTCGTTTCGTGCGATTAGATTGATCCTTATACGGTCGTCCGTGTAATATCCAGCATTTTTCCTGCTTATGTCCGGTCCTTTTGCAGTGGTTGCAATATTTATCAACGGTATTTACGCGCGAGGGTCGCTCCGGTTTTGGTAACAAAAATCGCGTTGCGATTTATCAACTCGCACAGCATTCTCGTCCATAATGCCCTATTATTCCGCATTTCTGACATTATGCGGTTCTTTTATTATCGTGATTATACGCGGGCGTTACAGCGTTCTTTGGTCGTGCGCCGGCACATACCGATCCCTTGATCTTCTCTTCCGCGCTTGCGGCTGATATCGCTTCTTGCAGTGTCATGTATCCTCGAGAACGTACCACGGTTTTAATGTCGTCGTGTAACCCGATTTGAAAATTCTCTAAAGCTTGCTGCTGTATAATTTTAAAGATTATTCGCTTGTGCTCCGTCGTATAATTCTGTCCGTCTAGCAATGATTCGTATAATTCTATGGCTAGTTTATCCGTTTGAAAACCGTGCTCTCGCGCTTTACCGGTTTTCTGTTTTAGCATATTGAACTCTATTTGCAGATGTGTCGTGCTCTTTCTATTAGCAAAGCACGCTTCTAATTCTTGTTTTAATTGCAAAAAATTTCGGATCTTTCGCGTCTGAAAATCTAGCATTGCTCTGCCTTTTAATTTGGTGCATAGTACGGCACCTAACAGGGTGACTTCGTCTAATGGGTCAATATTTTCGACCGCGTATGTTGTCGTACTTAAAAATTTTTGTAATTTATTTGGCGATCCATTGAATTCCGGTATTAGGCTTCGTGCCTCTTTTAAGGGTAAATTTCCGCGTCCTCGATGATGTCGTACATCGTCGGGCGAGTAGTTTTCTTCAGCTTCGCGTCTGTGATTTGCTGGCGTTAGGCTTCTGTTATTGCGCATTTCCTGTCTTTCTCGAATATAATCTATTTCAAGGTGCAAGTCCCGAATTTCCTGCATCAGCAGTTGTATCATCTCTCTACTATTCTCGTTTATATCGCTTGTTCCGGGTTTCGGCTCGACGTGTCTCTGTGCACGTGGCTCTGCCGATTCTTCGCCTATCTCGTTGTGTAAGCGTTCGATTTCTCTATCTACCTCGTCGGCAGTGACGTTCGAATGAAGCTACCGGAGGTGTTCGGATCATGTTTCCTTTCTCGCGGTATTCTAATTCCGGATTAAAAATGCTCGAGTAGGACGTTAACGAAAATTCGCGTCGGTGTGTCACGGCTTGGTGTGCTTATCGCTGACTCGGTGTCGGATGACTGACCGTCTTGGTTCGCTATTACGCTACGATCTATTTCGTTGACGAGGAGTTCGCGTTCTGCTATTACGTTCACTCCGAGTTCGCTTTCGGGAGAACTTTCAATTTAAGTAATATTCCTCTAAATGTCTGCGCACTCTATTACTAATGTCTCTAAACGCGGTTTCTGCGATTCTTTGCGAGTTTCTTAAACTATTGGTTATGGCTCTTTCCACCGATTCGCTATGTAGCCACGATGCTATTATTTGGTCGTTCGTTTCGTCCTTCCGACATTCACAATAGTTAATTTCGTTCGACTTACATTAATATAATGAACAGCATTTTACTCATTCGCTCGCTCTCGCTGTTGTCTATAGTTGAAGTAGGTTGGTGCCTTCTCTCCCCCCGACGACTCGCCATCTTGCCGTGATGGGAGGGCTCACCCGAAGGGAGATCCCGGTGTGGTTGTCGGGTCTTAGGACCCACAACCCCCGGGTTATCCCGAAGGTTGCTAAGAGCGAGTCATAACATGGGATGGTAAAACCGAGGAGAAAAATCTCCCCGGTTTCGGATGCCGCGGGCCGGCGGGAAGGGGATATTATCCCTGTTCCTTCCTCGTCGTCATCACGAGAAGGGCTACCCGGGGGTTTGCCAGCGAGGCCCCCGGGGGCAGCAGTCGCTTGGCTGTTGGAGATCCGACAGTCCTGGTGGTCGACGGGCAACAAGCTCAAAGAGCTCCAATTGTCGGAGGAATGGGATGGGGAGCATGAGTTGGTGGATCAACTCGAGGATCTCCTGATGGATCACCTTCATATTTTAAAATTGCTCTTTGAGCATGGCGACATGAAGGTGTTCCTGAAGGGGGCCTCCTCCCAGGTAGACGTCTCCACTCAGGTGGTCCACTCAGGTCCACAAGGAAAGTGGGGGTGCAGATGAGACCTGCCCCCTCAAAGATTGTGGAGGTGGGGGTGCAGATCAAACCTACCCCCCCAAGTTAAATTGGAGACCCCCAAGGCTGCGGAGGCTCCGCATTCTTTTTTTAATCTCTCCGCAGTCTTGTCAGAGATGAGGTGAAGTCCGCTCTGGCCTTAGGAATTAGCGGACTCCACCAAGAGCTACGGACATGTCATCGCCCAACTTCCTCCGTCCCTAGTGAAGGGACCGCTCTCTTGGGCATCGGTAACGGCAAAAGGGGGCGGAGGAAGGAGCAAAAAGGACAGACTGGTCCCGGGGAAACCCCCCCCCCCGTTAAAAGGGGTAAGGGATCTCCGGGCCAGACCTCTTCCCCTCCTTTTCAGGAGGGGAAGAAGGGAGGCGCGGCACCAGTGGCCCCCTGAGGTGTTTTAAATGCCTCAGGGGTGGTCATATTAGTGCCACCTATAGATCGGAGTTGTTCAGAGGCGATCAGTGTTACCGGTGCGGCGTCCCTGGACACCTCAGCTGGGGATGTCGGGGGACGTCCAGATGCGCACTATGCGCAGATCTGGGTATTCTCGCCGATCACGCCCTGGGCGGGGGTGTAGAGTGTTCCTCTCCCTCTGTGGAGGGGAGGAGGAGGAAAAAGAGGAAAAGGGGCCCCCCATCGAGTGTAGGGAAGGTGTCTCCCCCGGTGGGAGAAGCCCTGGAGGTGAGGAAGACCCCTGGTGTGAAGAGTGGGAGGGTTATCGCTTTGACGCCCCCCTCCTCCCCAAGGGTGGTTGAGGATACCTCCGAAATAGAGGTTGTCGTGGAATGTCCCCGCCCAGAGGAAATAAGACCCCCTCACAGTTGAGGGGGTCGTGGGGGAGCAGGAAGGGGAAAGACATAGTCTCTCCTCCTTTCCCCCACGAGGCAGTAAACTCGGGGGGTCTTTAAGACCCCCCTCGCCCCAACCTAGACCGTAAGATCCGATCATTAGCGGGAGGAAATGGGAATTAATTCTCCCCCCAGGGGCCAAGGAGGAGTGGGTGTGGGAACAGCCACTCCCCATTGCATCTTGGCCCCAGGGAAGGCGGCGGGGTTGCGTGGTGGTCCCGCAACGCCGCCGATGATGCGTCACTGAGGTTCTTCTCAGTGGTGCATCATAAGGAAGGAAATCTCCCCCCGACTATCTGGAGGAGACTGGCGAGGGTGGGTCCTGGTAGAATGCGAAAGCGATCCCAGGGCCCACCCACCATCAAACCGCCGAGTAGGACCACCGTCTGGTTTTTAGTGGGTATACCCCCGTTATGTAGGGGGGAATCCCACATACCTCCGGGGAGTTCCCGCTCCTCGGGAGATACGTAAAGCATTTTCCAGACGTAAAAAAAAAAGGTTGATGCCTTCTCAGGTTGCAGTCCGGCTGTCGTCTCAGCGTAGGGTGTTCGGAAAGTTTCCTGGTTGTCTTCCTCGTTGTAGTGGATGTGATTGGTCACGACGTCCTTTATTTCCTTTGCGTCACTTGTGCTGGCGAATCCCACCGCTGCTACCTAATTGGTGGCACCTAATTTTAACATTAATTATGTTGTGCCCGTGCCGTGAGGATAGGGTCTTCCGGGATATTCGCTCAAAGAGTTGGAACTCAGGCAGCAAATGAACGCACTCCGTACTTGTAGTAAAAGAATATATTTTGGTCGTACTGTTACACTTGTTTCACACTACTATTAAATCGCGTATTCGGTCGTCGTGATGACGAACCGTGTCGATAGGTAGATTACTTATTACGCGCGGCTTTCTTACTACCGGTTTTCTTACGAGCGACCGCGATGGTTCTCGCGATCGGTTTATATATCGCTTTAATTTCGAGGACGGAAGGATGAAGTTTTCCGGGTCGGAGCGCGGGACGTGCTCCGTGCTCGGGTGTCGTAATGCTTACTCAGCTTGACCGTGACTTGCTTTCTTTTTGGTCACGTCTTATTTTTCTTCCTTAATCTTTCTATTTAATTCTTATTTAATTTTCTTACTTAATTCTTTTTAATGCTTTGCTTTACTTGCTTAATTTTAGTATTTTATTTCTTTATTTTATATATTTACTTTTCTCTTTCCAAGTAAGTGTGTCGGGTTACGACAGGTGGCTGCTCTGTATCCAGTTAAAAGACAGACCGACAATCATCATACCCACATTATACAACAGTACTGAATCTCCAAGATATTGAGTTTCCAGTCACTCTTAATCAAATTAAAAAATTTGAAATTTATAATGACATTTCAATCAATGTGTACACCATCGAGAACGAAAACATTATCCCGTTACGCCTTACTGAGCAAAAGAGCGACAAGCACGTCAACTTGCTCTACATGCAAGATGCGCCAGATATCGGACATTTCGCGTGGATCAAGAATTTATCCAGGCTTGTGAGTTCGCAACTCAGCAAATACAAGGTTAAAAAATATATCTGCGATCGGTATGTATATTTAATAAAACCGTCTAAAAATATATAAAACAATGATAACAAATTGTAACTTTTATTTTACAGATGCATGCACTATTTTCACTCCGAGAAACTACAGTCGCATAGAGTAGACTGTGGAAAGATGAACAATTGCGCTATCCGATTACCAAGCGATAAGGACAGGTGGTTTGCATTCCCAACTACAACAGGAAGGAGCGACTACCTTTTGTTGTGTACGCCGACCTGGAATGCGTTTTGGTGAAAAAAGAAGAAGAAAATTTTTATCAACATCACCAAGTATTTAGTATCGCTTATTACATACAGGGTGTTTCTGCAACATACAGATCAGTAAGTTGGGTTGCCTATCTGACGATCAACAGGAGCATGCTTTACCAACCTCGCATAATCGAAAATTAATAAAATCAGAGGATCGATCATATAATTATTTCTTTGTGAAAAGTGAAAAAATTATGTAATTGATACCTTAAATGCAAGTCTGGTAGAGAATGAGGAAACTGAAATCGGTTTTTAACATACAGTATAAATGTAATATTTAATAATATAAATAAAATAAGATAGATAACACAATTAAAATATATAATAACACAATTAACACAATTAAAATATAATAAGACAGATAAAATAAGAAATAAAATGTTTTTTGTTAAAATTATTATTTTTTATTTCTTATTTTATCTGTCTAATTATATTTTAATTGTGTTATCTACACGGAGAAAATTTAATATTAAAAATTACTATGGTATATAGCAGTGCTCGGAGATAGTTGCTCATTTCGGTCCGATTTCCGACGCGACGCCTACCGTTCCCCCACTACCGCTTGAAGCTCGACGGCCGAGCCGCCGATCGCGCGTGAACGCTTCAGGAGCGTCGCTATTTAAAATATACTGGCGTCGTATCTTAATACAAGAAATTAAAACATTTTTCTCGTCAAGTAATTTTTATTTTTTTAACTAATTAAATATTATAAAATTTTTATTATTAATATAGTAATATAAAACTATTATACATATAAAATGTTATGTTATGATAATATATTTTTTACGGTAATATAATTACAATTTTGGCAATAGCTTTCCACATCACCCGTGAGGTACTATTGTTCGATGCGGTTTTTTAAATTGTTTTCCTCAGTAGGCCTATTCCACTAATAACAAAATGTTGTGGTTTAGCAACAAGAAGACAATTTATAATTTAACATAAAAATCTAATGCGATTTTTTAGATTTTAGATTCTAGGTTGCTTACATGATTCTACTAAGGCTAATTGCTTTTGCACCATCAATTTTATGAAATTGCACACTTTTTTAAAGTTTAAAATATTGATATCAAATTTTTGGTTAATATCTTCAAAGATATTAATATCTATTGTTGTATTATGAAATAGGAAAAAATCTAAGAGCTCCTCAATATATGAAAAATCATCATTTTGTACGATTCGAGTAAAAATGCTCAATCGACATGCCGATTTTTATCGGTATTCTTATCAAAACAATAAAAAAAAAGAGAAAGATTTTAATTTTTTCTATAACTAAGGAAAAACGAAATTATTTATTCGAAATTTTATTGTGTTACTTAAAAAAATACTAGCAGCTTCTTTAAGAGTTAACAAATTTCCTTTCTACTGCTGAGATTTTTTACAAATATTTTTTTTTCAATAAACGGCTTGGAACTTTTCATGACAAGATTCGAAATGACGTTGCTAGAGTTTTTACCGAAGTATTTATCGATATTTGAACTATTACTTTTTTGATAAATTAATTTTAAGACTTCAATAAAATTAAATTTTTTCTAGTCCATATGTTTCTTGTTTTCTCATTTGAGAATTTAACTTTATAATGCCTACGAAGAATGTATTTTTTAAGAAAAGATTGACAACTACAAAGAAAACAAACACGATTTTATTACAAATAAATGCGAAAAAAGTTTCTTTCCATTCTTATCAAAAGGTTGTACGTATCTTTGCTCACATTTTCCGGTATGAGTACAGTGATAGATTTAAAATATTATAGCAGCAAAAAATAATATTTATACAAACACATTATTACATTTTGCTCTTTTATAAACATTAAAACATTTAGTACTATTACACTTAGCATTATGACTAATATGCGAGTATTATTTTCTGTCTATTAACATGTATAATTTTTTAATTTCGCGGCTTTATGTTAGGCGCGAACTCCTACTGCGTATACGCCTCCACGCATTGATCTTCAATTGTTTTATGTATCTCCTCCGTTGTTCTCGCTCAACGATTATTACCAGTATATCAGTGATACGTGCGCATTAAAAGTCTCGTATAAGAGTACACATAGTGATTATTGTCATTGTGCAGTTTTTCTCTTTTTCGACTTCTCTTTTTAAAACGACTCGTATTAAAAATATGGATAGCAAGCAAAGTTACAACAATTTGATAAGGTATGGGAAGAAATTTTCTTTGCATGTATTTCTAATAAAACCACTTGTCTTTTGTGTAGTTATCAGCCACCTCTTGTGAAAAAAATACAATCTGTATAGACATTACAAAATTAAACATTTAAATGAGTATTCTAAATATGTGGACCCGGAGAAATCCAATTTAATTGAGGGTTTAAAATTAGTTTATCAAGAAGGTTGTAGTTCGAATACTGATAATGCTACACCTTCGGTAAAAACTCTTACAGCGTCATATGCTATTTCGAATATTATCGCGAAAACTTCGAAACCATTCATGGAAGGGAAATTTATAAAGGAATCGCAGCAGTAGAGTCGTTCGGAAATTCGTTGACTCTTGAAGAAGCTGCTAGCATTCCTTTAAGTGATAAAACAGTAAAATCTCGCATAAATGATATCGCCTTTTCTTTAGAAAGAAGATTAAAATCTTTATTAGAATTTTGTTCTTTTTTTTCATTATGTCTTGATGAGAGCACCGATAATCGACATGTGAGTCAATTGAGCATTTTTGCTCGAATCGTGCAAAATGATTTTTCATGTCGAAGAGCTCTTAGATTTTGTTCCGCTTCATGATACAACAACGGGTATTGATATTTTCGAAGCTGTTCATCAAACTCTAAAAAAATTTGATATTGATTTTACAAAATGTTCTGCTATCGTAACTGATGGCGCAAAGGCAATGATAGGTTCAAAAAATGGATTCTTCGATCAATTAAAGCAGCGAGGTTTAAAATTTCCTATCATTCATTGCATAATTCACCAAGAAGCATTATGTGGGAAAATTGTAAAACTATGTACCTCAATGAAAATTGTAACAAAAATTGTTAATACAATTAAAGGCGGTCACAAATTTCTTTCTCATCGAAAGTTTCAACACTTTCTCGAAGAGCATAATGCAACTTATACAGATATACTTCTGTATTGTGAAGTTAGGTGGCTTAGCGCAGGAAAATGTTTAGAAAAATTCTTTGCAATAAGAAAAGAAATCTTCCTTTTTTTGCAAGAAGAATTTCCTGAAAATTTGATGAATTTAAATTTTTTCCGAAGATTTAGATTCTCTTTGTGAACTTGCTTTTATAACTGATATGACAAATCATTTAAATATTTTAAATTTGAAGCTGCAAAAGACCAATCAAATAATTTCGCAATTAGTTAGTCATGTCGATTCTTTTCGCAGAAAGCTGCAATTATTTAAAAATCATTTAGAAAATAATATTTTTCATTTTTTTCCTTCTTGCTAAATTATTTTTGAAGAATACGCAAAAATTGTAATTTTAAAAATCAAATCTTTATAATTGATTCGTTAATAAATCAATTCAACACGCGTTTCACTGATTTCGAAATGCTAAGGAAAGATTTAATACTTTTTGAAAATCCTCTTACTGTGCAAATCGAGGAGCAAAGTCTAGAACTTCAGACAGAACTTTGTGATTTGCAAAGTGACCTTACTTTGAAAGCACGGTTAGAAAAGGGGGTCGAATTCTTCAAAATTTTAGATGTATCATGTTATCCACGTCTCAGGAATTTTGGTCTTCGAATTTTCTCTATGTTTGGGTCCACATATTTATGCGAATGTTCATTCTCAAAAATGAATTTAGTTAAAAACAGAAAAACGTTCTTCTTTAAATGACGATACATTATCCTTGCTGATGCGAATTAATTCTTCTAAAATTTCTGTGGATATACCATCCTTAGTAGAATCGTGCAAACGACCTAGAAGATCGCAGTAAATTTTTGTCAAATATAAATTATCTTCTTGCTAAGCCACAACAATTTATTATTAGTGGAATAGGCCTACTGGGGAAACCACATAAAAAAAAACGCATCGAACAATAGTACCTCACGGGTGATGTGGAAAGCTATTGCCAAAATTGTAATTATATTACCGTAAAAAATATATTATCATAACATAACATTTTATATATGTATAATAGTTTTATATTACTATATTAATAATAAAAATTTTATAATATTTAATTAGTTAAAAAAATAAAAATTACTTGACGAGAAAAATGTTTTAATTTCTTGTATTAAGATACGACGCCAGTATATTTTAAATAGCGACGCTCCTGAAGTTCACGCGCGATCGGCAGCTCGGCCGTCGAGCTTCGAGCGGTAGTGGGGGAACGGTAGGCGTCGCGTCGGAAATCGGACCGAAATGAGCAACTATCTCCGAGCACTGGTATATAGTAACTGTGGACTATTAAGAACATTTCAAGTCAAAATGCTGTGTAAAACTGTAAAAATTGACGTAATTTACGTAAAAATTACATTAATTACGCCAATTTTTACAGTTTTACATAACATTTTAACTTGGAATCTTCTTAATAGTCCACAGTTATTACATACCATAATTATTTTTAATGTAAAATTTTCTATGTGTATGTTATTTTACTCATATTATTAAATATTACTATTATACTGTATGTTAAAAACCAATTTCAGTTTTCTCATTCATTACCGGATTTGAATTTAAGATATCATCTAACTTTTTCACTTTTCGCAAAGAAAAAATTACGTAATTGATCCCTTGATTTTATTAATTTTCGATTATGCGATGTCGGTAAAACATGCCCCTGCCGATCGTCAGATAGGCAACTCAACTAACTGATCTGTATGTTGCAGAAGCACCCTGTACATTGCTCGTACGATAATTCGTTATCCACGTATCATTCTTGTCGCGAACCCAATTGCGTTGCGTGGTTCGCCAACGAACTTAAAAATTTGGCGCAACGTGTTGAAAATATTTTAACAACCAATGTCCCCATGGTAAATTTAACGTAAGATGAATGGAAAGAATTTCAAAGTGCGACTCAGTGTCATATATGTGAGAAACCATTCGTGGAAGATGATGATACGCGCGTACGCAATCATTGTCATTTGACCGGACGGTACAGAGGTCCCGCGCATTCAAATTGCAATCTAAATTACAAAGAATCTTTTTGCATTTCAATAGTATTGCACAATTTATCCGGTTATGATTCTCACTTTATAATCGAGGAAATAGCCACAGCATTCGAAGGGGGAATCGATTTACTTCCGATAACAAAAGAAAAATATATTTCATTTATAAAATGTTCAGAGTACGAAAGACAAACCGGGCAATCACATTAAATTACGTTTCATAGATTTATATAAATTTCTCACAATAAATCTCGACAAATTGGCATCTTTTCTGAGCAAGGATAAATTCAAAATTTTACAATCGGAATTTAAAAATTTATCCGCCGAGGATTTCAATTTACTAACAAGAAAAGATGTCTTCCCGTACGAGTACAGTGACTGCGTAGATAAATTACAAGATGCGTGTTTACCATCGCGAGAATTATTTTACAACTCTTTGACTGGTAACACAGTATCCGAGAGCGATTACGCGCACGCTGAGATTATGTGGAAGCGATTCTCCATTCGAACGTTAGGCGAATATAGTGATTTATATCTTAAAACTAATGTCTTGTTACTAGCAGACATTTTTGAAAATTTCCGTGACAGTTGTATCAACAGTTATGGGCTCGACCCCGCGTATTACTATACTCTTCTCGGCTACACGTGGGACGCCATGTTAAAGCATACGAAAATTATATTTGAATTACTCACAGACATTAACATTGTTAAGTTTATCAAACGAGGTATACGCGGTGGTCTGAAACAATGTTTCAACAGGTACGCGCGTGCTAATAACAAGTACATGCAGTCGTATGACACATCGAAACCATCAACGTTAATAATTTATACGGATGAGCAATGTGTCAACCATTGCCCTATGTCAATTTTCAGTGGGTGGATAATGTTTCCAATTTTGATGTATCATCGATCGCGCTCGATCCGTCTACAGGCTACATCCTCGAAGTCGACCTCGAGTATCCGCAGCATTTTCACGATTCGCACACTGATCTACTGTTTTGTCCGACATGCGACAAACTATCCGGCAAGCGCGAGGGCTAGCTTCTCGCAAACTTATACGATAAGAAGCGTTACGTGATACACTACCGCAACCATGTTCTTGTCACGGTCTTCGTGTTGCAAAAATTCATCGTATATTACAATTCACTCAATCTCCATAGCTCCATACTTATATAGAACTCAACACAAATTTTAGAACACTGGCAAAAAATGATTTTGAAAAAAATTTCTACAAACTAATGAATAATGCCGTGTTTGGCAACACGATGGAAAATGTGCGCAATCGCGTAGATGTTAAACTTTTAACAAAATGGGACGGAAGGTACGGCGCAGAAACATTGATTGCAAAACCAAATTTTCATAGCAGGAAGGTTTTTTCGGAAAATCTAATCGCTGTTGAATTACGTAAACTCGAGGTGAAATTCTACAAACCAATTTACGTGGATATGTGTATTCTCGATATATCCAAGACATGTTTGTACGAATTTCACCACGATTATATGGTGCCAATATATTGGGAGAGATACAAAGTCATGTACACTGAAACGGATAGTCTTATATATCACATTGAGTGCGACGATGTGTACAAGAACATGAAACGCGACATCAGCAGATTTGATACGAGCGACTATGCGATAGACAATGCGTACGGTATACCGCTCGTGAATAAAAAGGTACCGGGTCTAATGAAGGATGAAAACAACGGTACATTAATGACCGAATTTGTCGGGCTTAGAGCAAAAATGTATGCGTTGCGCGTGGATGGTAAGAAGGATACGAAAAAGGTAAAAGGCGTCAAGAGTAACGTTGTTGCGAGAACGATAACGTTTGACGATTACACGCGGTGTTTGAATGAAGAGTTTGAAATGACGTGTAGTCAATCGTGTATAAGATCAAAATTGCACGAGGTATACACCATTCGCAAAACAAAAATTGCTCCAAGTCCGTGCGACGATAAGCGGCATATCGTACCTACAACTACTGATACGTTACTGTGAGGACATTATAAAATACCATTGTAAATAATTGTATTTATTTATTGTAAATATAAATTATATGTATATATATATATTCATTTATTCATGTAAATTTATGTATATTTTTTATTATATTATGTTATATGTTTATAATAAATTATTTTTATGTATCCAAGAGTTGTGCGATTTATCAAGTTCCAGCCATTTCACAAAAACTTCATCTCCTTTTTTGCGTATCACTTTTTCCACGAGATACACGGGTTAGCAACGTTATGTAGCTCGTATTCGTAGAATCCTCCGGCTACTGGATTTCCGCGCGAATCTTCGAGTAGATATGTCGCGGGATTAGTATTCTATATTTTGACAATTTTAAACACTTTGGCCGACCAATTTGGTGTGTAACCTTTATCAAAAATGGTCTTGAATTTACTCACACGTATCGAATCACCTACTTTGAATCTCGCTGGATCAGCAATTTTTACATTGTTGTATACTGTATTTAAAAGTCTATCAGCGATTGGAGTGACATCGATAGGTCTCATATTGATAGTGCGATATTTTCGCGCGTTATATTCTGCAACGAGTCAGGATAAAGCGTCGATCCACTTATCATTTAGCGTAAACAATTTCCACATATTGTTCTTTAAAGTGCGGTTGAATCGTTCCACGATCGAGGAATTTTCATAATGGAATACGTTGAATAATGATTAATGTTATGTTTCTTCATGACATTTTTGCACATTTGCATTGTAAAATTCCTTTCCTCTGTCAGTTTGAAAATTTTTCGGACATCTTCCACCATCTCGAATTAGTTTTGCGATCGTTTCAGACATTTCGTTTCCGCTCTTACTTTTGAGCGGTATGGCCCACGCATACTTGCTCAGCACATCGATAACAATGAATATGTAATTGAAACCTTTGTTGACTCGTGCATAAGGACGCATCTCAACTACGTCTGCCTGCCACAGATCATCGTATCCGCGTACTATAACGCGTCTACGCGGAAAATTTCTTCTCGCCGGAGCGTGCAATTCTTCCACGAACTTTTCAGAGTTGTTTTTCTTTTCTTGTATGTTTGATCGTGGCATATTTCATAATAATGTAAAAGTTCATGTATGATTCTTTATGTATCTTTTCCTGACATCCTCGGATGTAGTTTGAACACGTGTCTGAAGCATTTTCTGCATTTCATGCATCATTATCTGAAGCGTTTGCACGTGCGTTTCGAGCGCAATAATTGTTTCCTCAATTTCTTTCTGTCTATTCCTCAAAAGTTCAACACTCATTTCAACATACCGTTTGTTAGCAGCATCGTTATCATCTTCCGGTTGCGCTACACGTCGTATCTTGCGCAACCTTGCGTCAAAGCCGGCGCTAGTCAGACACAGAGCATTATCTCGCACATAATTTCTTAGTAATCGTTCCATTCATAGTATGCCTTATTCGACGTACCGAGCGATACTCCAAATTTATTAATTAGCATTTCAATACCAAATATTTTGACAGAATGACTAGTATCGTCAACATGTTGTTTAATTTATAATAAGATCCACCTCACGAAGCTCTTCGATAATTGACATGCTTTCATTGCCATGGGCATTGTTACCTGCTCGACGCGAAGCTTCTAGCAGCTGCAAACGATCTACCAATTCATTGGGATCGTCCCAATGCACGTATTCAATTTTATTCTCACTCAGTGTCATAGTGTGTGGTAGGTTTATACTTTTTCCAATTTTTCTTTGATAGAAAATAATGAAGCGATTATATATTTATATTTGTATCCTTTGTTACCCAATACAGAATTACGCACATTGCTATCACGTCTATGCACGTTTGTCGCCAGTAATATACTTTTATATTTATGCATATCGTTCTCTGTATATACAGCATCGTCGGGATTCTCTTGAAAATTAATTCGTAGAAACCCGGCGTCCCCGCATATTTTACTCTATTGACAATTTTATTATAATTCTTATCCACTTCGAAATGTTTATCGCTGAGCATCATTCCTTCGTCGGAAAATTTAACACCGTATACGTTATCCATCCTGTTATTTTCATCTTGGCTCAAAATTGTTCCCATATATCTTTGATCGAGCGGACCAAGATGTTCTCGCAACATATTCTGACCCTCGGATGTTTGTAATTGACGTTGAACCGACGTCACAACCGCTTCGGGTGGTCTTAAAAATTTCTTTGACGGAAGGAGACGAGATTATTTGAGGTTGTTGTACAGCTTTTATCGGAGTTGATTGTTTCATTCGCTTTGATAGATTTGGTGTAGAAGTTATCAATGAATCGTTTGATCGTTTTCGTCCCCCATTTGATTTTTTTCATAAGTCAGTGAAATGTTCGATCGTTTCTGCTTTATGCTCTCTTGTACTTCTCTGGGTATACCAAACGACTCCACTTTCGATGCATCAGATTCTACATCGATGGTATTCTCAACAATTTGTTTTAGAGGTTCAGTGATTGGCTTAAAATGTCTCTCCAAAGCGACGTCTTCCTCAATTTTACCAGTTTTTAAAGCGTGATATTTTTTGCGAATTGATTCGCTCGTTTTTGCAATCTCTCTCACAATCTTTTCACGTTCATTATCAGCATCATTGTTGTTTATCATGATGGATATTTTGTAGACGTTGTTAGACTGATGTATTGACAGCGACTAACCTCTCTACGGTATCGCAAATTCATTAAATCCTTTTCTATATCGTTCATTGGTCAGCGAACTGTCTTTATCAATAACTACGAATCCATACTTGTGCTGCCAGCATTTCTGGCATAATGCGTGAAAATCGTTGTATGACATGTCAGTATTTACATGATCGTTCTACATATGTTTCAGGTTTGTACTATCCTGTTGAAATAAAATCAATAGATTCGCATTGTCGCGTATAAGATGCTTGGGTATCTTGGCATACGTTTGACAAAGATAGAAACAGTCGACGCTCGAGTGTCGACCCATTGCAAAGTACTCTCTTATCGTATTTTGTTTATCGCACGCCACGTCATCAAAGATAAAAATGGAATTCGCAAGCGCCTCGCTTGGAGCAACGATTTCACTATTATTAGAGAATGTGAAATAACCAATTTCGTCTATTGGTGTCAATAAATTTTCCAAATATTGATATTTCGGTTGTTGAAGCGATTTTGAGTATACGTACAGGTTCTCAAAGCGAACACCGTACGGACTTTCAATTAGACTTATCAATACATTAGTCTTACTACAATTCGAAGGACCGCAAATAATGCCGCGTATAGTAATTTGTAACATGTTTCCATGCTTGCGTATTTCTTTTTCAAGCATTAGTCTATTGTCAAAGTTTATAACTTTGATTATCGTCGCTTGCCGCACAAACCGCATTTTGAGAATGAGTCATGGGAGGATCTATTTATAGATGTGCACCGAATCGAAACCGCTCAGTATTGAAAATGTTTTTTCATTTGTCGGACGACAGTCATATTCTCGAGCTTACCTCTGAACAGTTGCAATATATACGAAAGATTATTTTATTGAGACAGTTTAGCCGCTACGTGGAACGACTGTGGGACAAACTTCCGGAACATATAAAGGCTGATTCTGAAGTACAACGGTATCGTAGATGTTTGCGACATTATAATTTATCGTGGCAGCAAACACATATCGACGATCCAACACCATTTATTAAAGATTGCTACGAATGTTAACGAGAATTATAAGAGGTAGCGGTCTATTGAATCGTGCGATAAACGCGCTTCCTATCGAATTGCATATTCCTGGATATCAGTTTTGCGGACCGGGAACTCGTTTAAAAGAACGATTGGCTAGAAGCAATCGAGATATCAATCCATTGGACCCTGCGTGTCGCGACCACGATATAGCTTACTCGCGAAGCAACGACCTCGGTGAACGACACATTGCGGATCGTATACTAGCTGTAAAGGCGCGGGAACTTATACCACGAGGGATTCGACTCTTGGTGAAAGAGCGGCTGCTACGGCTGTTTGGACGACCATGAAGGCAAAAACGAAATTTGGTATGGGAATGAAGATGAAAAAATCACCGAAAAAGAAAAAGATGTTGAAAAAACGAAGAATTCTAGTAGTGAAGCGTGGTGGTATTTTACCCATTTTACCATTGTTGGGAGTAGTCGGTTCTTTGGTTGGTGGAGCAGCGGAAATCGCAAAGGCTGTAAACGATAGCAAGGCCGCGCAACGCCAATTCGAAGAAATGCAACGTCACAATCGTGCTATGGAAGATCACGGACTTTATCTCGTTTCATACAAGCGTGGACGGGGGTTCTCAACGACTGCTAAGAAAAAAAAACGTCAAAAAAACGTTAAAAATACCTGTAGGTGTAACAACTAACGTTCAATTGGAACAACTTGCAAGATGTATGCGCATACCTTTCTTTAGAGGTGTTTTCATGCGCAATAATTTACCGATAAGCGGTGTGCGACAAAACGAGAGCTGCATTGTCAGTTTGGACGACATTGAGGGCCCTGGTACTCATTGGGTAGTATACGCAAAGAGGGGAGATAATATTGTATATTTTGACAGTTTTGGAAATCTTCGACAGCCCGAGGAATTGGTGCAATATTTTGGACAGAATGTAAGAAAAATTGAATACAATCATGCGTCTTATCAAAATTATAATCAGAGTATTTGCGGACAATTGTGTCTACAATTTCTTCAAACAATTAAATTTAAAGCCTAACACTCTACTGTCGTGACTTAGTATTCGACATGTCACTGACACTTACGTTGACTGTTTAGAGTAGCGTTCTTGCCGTAAACTACTTTCCAGCCATAGATTTGAACGATGATGATTATGAACTTGATTTAACGGATTTTGAAACTTATCATACGATACCGAATGTGAATTCCTCGAATAATAAATTTTACTTTGACAACGACGACAAGGAAATTACGATTCCCGAAGGATCGTACAAATTGCATGATATAAATGAATATCTAACGCATGCAATTTTACAATTCGATTCCCACAACATTGTTAATAACAATGATGAGAAATATCCAATAGTGATTAGCGCTAATCATAATACGTTGAAAAGTGAAATTAAATGCACATACAGAATAAATTTTAATAAGCCCAACAACATAGGATCGTTGTTGGGATTCTCGAATCGTGTATTGTAGCCGCGGAAATGGTACGAATCGGATGTACCGCTAAATATTATTAACGTAAACATTATTCGTATAGAATGCAGTGTGACCGCTGGTGTATATAGCAATAGCAAGCGCGTACATGAATTTTCTCCGAGCGTACCACCAGGAATAAGATATCGGAAACGCCCGCGCAAATCATTTATCTACCGATCGTCGTACGAAGCATTACTGATTTAACGATACGTGTTGTGGATCAAGAGGGTCGATTGCTCGATTTTCGAGGAGAAGAAATTACCGTACGATTGCACGTACGACGACGTGAAAGATAGTATGCTCGTGTTGAATGAAACGGAACACGCGAGAGACAATATCTTTACGAAGGACAATACTTTTGCGAGGAGGCGAGCGGTGTCTGGTGACAATAATCAGGTGTCTGGTTACGCTAAAGAGAAGCTCAACGCGTTAAATCGTGAATTTTTTAAGTCTTTGGGATTTGTAGTACAAAATAATTGAAAGAATGATTGACATTTTGAACATTGAAAGCGAACCGATCTTTGACGACCGTATAGTAAAGATTGAAACTCATAAGTACAATCCATACGCAAATACAACACTTGGATATAGCGATGAGATACGGATACCTATACAGCATCGGGATTTGTACACGTTGCCGTGCGATAGCTTCCTGTACGTCGAAGGAAAATTGACGATAAGGAAAAAGGATGAGCTAATGATATAGGGAAATAATTGTGTTGCATTCATGTTTGATGAACTTCGATATGAACTCAACGGTGTGGAAATTGATCGCAACAGAAACATTGGAATAACTAGTACGATTAAAAACTACATTTCCCTTACACACGAGAGAAGTAAAATCTTGCACAATGCTGCGTGGAATATAGTTGCAAATAATGGTGACGAAGATTACTTCAATTTTTGCGTGCCGCTCAACATTTTGTTTGGATTTTGTGAGGATTATAAGCGCGTTGTGATTAACGCTCGTCATGAATTGATTTTAATACGTTCACGCAACGACAACAATTGTCTATTTGGAGTTCAGGCGGCTGAAGTTGAGATTGAATTACACAAAATACAATGGCGTATGCCTCACGTAATATTGAACGAAATTAGTAAACTATCCTTGCTACGAGCGTTGGACAGCGGGAGATACTTGATCATGAATTTCCGCTCGCGGGATCTATACGAATTTTCTTTGTTACACATTACGACCAAGCATTCGTGGACTGTGAAAACTGCCTCTCAGCTGGAGAAACTGCGATACGTAATCTTTGCACTACTGATAGAAAAAAATGTCACATCGAAAGATGTTACCAAATTCGACGACTGCAAATTGGCAAACGTTAAACTCTATCTAAACTCTGAATTTTATCCGTATAATGATTTAAATTTGGATTTTGATAAAAAGAGATACGCTATCCTATTCGACATGTACGCGCGTTTTCGTAAATCTTATTACGAATGCAATAATGATAATGTATTGTTTACTATGGTAAAATTTCTAGAGTGCGGTCCTCTCACGGTCATTGACTGCTCGCGACAAAACGAGTCTGTCAAAAATGCTACCGTGGACGTAAGGATAGAATTTGAATGTAAGCAAGACGTACCCGCAAATACTACCACATATTGTCTCATCTTGCACGATCGCATTGTCGAATATAACCCGTTGTCAAATGTTGTCCGCAAAATTATATGAATCAAGAATAATCCCCTCCAATGTTATAACATTATATCATTATAAAACTAGCGATACTCGATGGGAAGGTCCCGTTAGCACACATCCCGATAGCACACATACATATTGACCGATGCCTAGGGTAACCAGCACGGTTAGCCAATCAGAAGATTCTAATGTTTATTGGCCAATTAGCAGTGTGCGCTATCGGATCCCGTTCTATTCGATGATCAACATCAGTCGTCCGTCGTGGTTCTCACCAATATTATTTCATTATGGTTGTGCCAACGTTTGTGGATCTGCAAGGATTTATCGTTGGAGGAAAATTTATCATAAAAGAAATTGCGATTTTGACAAAGGGTTCTGTACCCTCTCATTATATTTTTACGAGTCTTACACCATTCCGTTTTCTCACGAGATTTGAGAGATCTCAAGTTGCATGGTTAATTGGAAAACATCACAATCTGCAATGGGAAGATGGAAACATTCCATACTACATGGCCAAACGTTTAATCACTGACGCCGTAATGTTGAAAGATGCATCTTCTCGAGTGTATGTCAAAGGACATGAAAAACGAGAATGGTTGGCAAATTAACTGGAAGACGATGCGAGAATCGGTCTTATTATCGAGACATTGGATAACGACTATGATGACGTTTCTGCTTTAGATTAATTAGATGCTACTCTGCGTTACGATAGACATGTACGAAATTGCGCTTTACAAAATGTATTTAAAATATTCAATTGGTGGTCGAATCATCATCATGAAGGTTCAATCAACCCATATTTACATTAAAACTATACTTCAAGTATTATTTTCTATATTCTGTAATTAATTTTTTTTTATTTTGAATGAATTTGGAATTTTTATACATTTATATTTCTTTTACTGTCGCCTTCTCCTTTGCTCTCTTCTTTCCTTACCATCATGCTCTCTCCTTTCCTTACACATCATACTCTCTTTGTCTTACGCCTATAGCGCTGTCCTTTTCTCACCATGCGCGCTCTCCTTCCCGCTATCCTCCTTCCTCTCTATTCTTTATCTCGCACCCATATTTCCTACCAACATGCTCTCCTTTTCTTATCATCATGCACTCCTTGTCCTACACAACAGCAACTTCATTCTTACACCACATCATACTATAGAACGCTTGATTATATTTATAATCAAATTAAATATATATGATAATGCTCACCCACTATGCGAAACGTTATTCTTTAGCGCAAACATCCGTACTGTCGGCGTTCTGTATGTTTTCATTTAGCAAAAATTTATATCTCACGCTTTGTCGTATACATTTGTAACCGAATATTTGAATCGATTTCATCATACGGCAGCCACACATGGCGCTCGAGAAGCACGTGGGGGATCTTTTGTCTATCGACCTCGCTGCGTAATTTAAGCCTAGATGCTGCTATACATCCCCTACTCTTCATTCTCGAGACGTTGTCTAACTCCGTTGGAGCTGGCATAAAGTGTCTGACTGTGGTGCAGTAAGTACATTTTTCTAAAGTTAAAAAAATGTCGCAAATTGTGGTGTTCGGATTGCAAATGGATGCGCTTTTTGAGACGAGCTTTCGCCGCCTTCGTCTTCCGGAGTGGATTACCCATCGTCGGTACCATCGCCGCCGGTCACTTCGGCGAGCGCGAAATTTGGCCCGCGCCCTGTTCCAGGCGCTGTTGGACGTTTTATTCGGAGATGTAAGTAATTTTTATTATTATTTTATACGCTTTTTTATTTATAATATATTTATATTTATTAATTTTTCAAAGATTTTCCGAAAATATACTGTCACGGCCAGATCAGACATAAAATATTAACAATTCGTAGAAAGAATTAAGGACGGAAGAAGGAATTAAGTAAAAAAATATTAAATATAAAAGTTTAGAAAAGGATCACGAACGAGTAAATAAGGATATTAAGAAAGATAAGCATACGTGACGGAAATTAGAATACGACACGGCAGAAAGATGCTGTGTAAGCGGAAGCGACAATGAAAACAATACGTGCTTCGATCAGGACCGCCGTCTTTCCCACCCACGAAAAATTAGATATATATGAAGACGTCGTAATGATCCTTGCGTTGTCGTCAGTATAAGCATTAAGCAACCACTGTATAATTGTAGTCGACGAAATATACCTTTTTACGATAGTGTACGGAGTGTTTTCTTTAGTGCGTGGGTTCTAATCCTTTGGGCAGTCAGAATCCCTTCTCCATTCTACTTTAGAGTAGACAGGGACGGGATGCGCTGGGTGCAAGCGAGAGAGAAAGAAAGAGCGCCGAGTGGGAGGATTTGTGGGGCGATCGTTCCGGGGGTCCAAGACCTCGACGCGGAGTTTCTACATTTGTATGCGGATATATTCGATCTCCGCAGGCTATTCGGAGAGGAGTATATGTATTGTAAGTATGCGCAAATTTTAAATATATACAGGGTGTCCCATAATTCGCGAACCACTCATTACGTGCAGGTAGAGTAGGTTAAACTGAGTAAAAAAATTACCTACCATTTTGCAATTTTCGCAACAGTTAACGAAATATTAATTATAGATATATGTGTGTGACTATCTGTGTGACTCTTCAGGTTGTCAATGCAGAGGGTTCCTCCCACCGCTTTGTCGGCGCACCTAGTATCAAGTAACAATGGGAGGCTTCTTTGTGCCGCGCGCTCCTGCCGAGCGCCGATTGGCTGATCTCTTATAATTAATATCTCATTAACTATTGCGAAAATTGCAAAATGGTAGATAATTTTTTTACTCAGTTTAACCTATTCTACCTGCACGTAACGGCTGGTTCGCGAATTATAGGACACCGTGTATATTTTTTTTAAAGTACTAATAAAAATGTTCATTTTCTTTTCTGTTACAGACGCAGCCGTCACGAGTTCTCCCTCCGCCTCGCTCCAACGGATTTTTAGTTTTTAAATTTTATATTTTTATATCTTTTATATCTCGTTAGATTTTATATTATCTTATATTTTTAATTTTCATATTGTTATATCTTTTATATTTTTAAATTTATATCTTTTTATATTTTTAATTTTAAAACACACACACACTCTCTTTATATGTATACACACTTTTTAAATAAAAAAAAACCGAACACATAACTATGAAGATAATAAGATTGAGGTTTATGTAGAACCTTCTTCTTTTTTCTCCAATACACAACTCGATTCTTTGCCAATTAATAAAGGTTGGTTTATCAATCTATCCTCCTTTTCAATACCAGAGAAAATAATAAGTTTTTTACAACTAGGAAAAAATTTTAGCTTGCCATCTACAAACAATACTGAGCTGTTTGTCGATTTGATGAAAAACTACGAAAATAATTTAAAAAGACTTCCTCCTGATAAACGCATTATCATAAGAAACAGATCCAATAACATTATCAGTGTTGTGCAAAGTACTCTATTTTCAGTATTTAAGTATAGGTACAGGTACTCTGGAAAAAATGTACCGAGGTACAGGTACTTCATATGTACTTAAAAATACCTAGTTACAAGTATTTTTATTTATTAACAAAATTTTAGAGTAGGCTTTTATGATTTCATGTACTTATAAATAATATTTAGTATTTAGTATTTTCTAAATGAAACAGTATATACATTGATTAATTTTTAGACAGTTATTAATATCATTATACGTGTTTTTATATGTACATGCCTTTTTTGAATAGGATATACATAAATATTTCTTGTAATTTAATATGTTGGAATTGTTGGACAATAAAATAAAGTAACTTTTATAAAGTTAGTAGTCTTATCAATTTATTTAATTTATTTATTACATTGTTTCACATTTGTGTGTGTTTATGTTTCAAAAACATTAAACATTCAAAGTTTTCGTCAGATAAGTTATTTCGTCGCGGCGTTAAAATTTGTTGCTCTGCACTAAATATACGCTCAACAGGCGCAGAGCTTGGTAAAAGTGTATTATATTTTATATACATTTTTTTATAATAGGATATTTATCCAAAGAATTCAAATCTTTTGATTTGTCAGACAAATATGTTAAACATTGCACTTTTACATCCAATGGTTTGGTAACATCTGATATTGTAATATCATTATTTATATTAATATTTTTATCGTGTAGAAAAGAGAAGAAAGTATCCTCCTCTGATTCTGAAGAAGACTTTTCTACATTATTTACGTCTTTATAAAAAGAGTGTGCTTCTTCTAATAACACATTTTCGCACAATTCTTTTGAATTTGGACAGTCGGACATTGCAAGCCATTTTAATTTAAATTTTGGAATAGTAACAGTTGCTAATATATAATATTGACTGTTCGTATTCGTCAAATCAATTATATTTCCGAATCTTTTGTCCAGAGCTGTCACTAAAGTGTCGCGTAAAATTTTACAAAAATGTAAGTGTCCTAATTTTTCTAATTGTTGTTTCATTTGGAAGAGAACAGGCAACACATGACCAAAACAAAAATATTTATCACCTTGCAAAAAGTCAACCGCAAAAGCAATAGGTTCCATAACCTTTGTATATTCTTCCATAAAAGAGATTTAACTATCTGTAAATTTGGGTTTTTCTAGTTTTTCACAAATATTTTCTAATTTATTTTTTACGTTTAATAAAGCTTTAATGCTATCATAATAACTGTTCCACCTTGTTTTACAAGGTATTTTTAAGCGACATTTACAAATCTCGAAAAATATATCGGCTCCTTTTGTCGACCGACTAACTAAATTCCAAATATAGGTTGTCTTTCGAAAAGTTGACGTGTATATTTTACAATACGACTGATCATTTTGAGCTTTCAATGAATTACGAGATGCTGTTATAGCCCCAGAAAAGGCTACAGATTTAATGAATATATATATATATATATATATATATATATATTCATATATATGGCGTGGCGAGCCGCTGACGCAGCGAGCCACGCGCGCCCGAGACCGAGCGCGAACACGAAACCGGAAAGGTGCCGCCAAATTGCTAAAAGTACAAGCGAGGAAATTCGACTTTGAACTTCCTCGCCTGCACTAAAACGCGAATTCAGCAACATAACCATATTTGGTCATGTTGCTAAGGGATCCCCTCCGAAAAACCATGCAGTTCGGAGGGAAGCTCGGCACCCGCCGCGATGAAGCGACGGGCAGTCGTTGATCAGATCTTAAAGAGGAATAATCGTCACGGACAGTTATTAAATAGAACGAGATACACGAATAACTAAGAGATATATACGCGCGCCTGAGATAAGCCGACGCGTATCAGACTACCTGTACGACAGAGTATATGAGAGATACCGCTCTCTCACTTTAACCGACAATACACACGAGTGTAGATACGTACGCTGGGAGCAGTGATAAAATACCAAACCTGTGATTTCTTTTAAACTGCTATTTATTATAATAAAATGAAGGAAGTTAACAATTAAAAATAATATTAAAATAAAAGGTGGTCACTGCCCGTCGTATCCCCGGTTTTCCCTGAACGGATCCCGAAAAATCCTGTGCCCCCCTCCTGGAGGCACAACAGATGCGAATAAATTTAATGTATGAGCAATACACCGAAATTGCTTAGGAAGATTAATTTCAGATTCATCACCATCATCTAGACCGCTTTTAAAATCGATTGTTAAGATATCTACTTCAGGATCATCTAATTCATCCAGCAGTGATACCGATTGTTCTGTATGAAATACTTTAAAAGCTTTTGCGAAATTAGCTGCGTTGTCTGTTATAATACCAACAATTTTTGATTTCAAATTATATTCTTTGTGTATTTCATACAGAGCATTTGCAATCACAGAGTGGGTATGCGCAAACATAATTCGCTTACAAGATAACATGTATAATTTCCTCTGATAATTTTCATCAATAAAATGACAGGTTACACCCATGTACGATTTATTATTGGCGCTCCAGATATCTGCTGTAGTGCAAAACCAAGGTTGTTTCTCAAAAGTAGCAATCATGTTGGATTTTATAGACATCATCTTGTTCAAATGATTTTGAAGGGTCCGTCTACATATTGGTTTTATACCAGATATTCCTTTAATTAATTCTACGAAATATGGATCTTCCACCAAAGATATTGGTTGCATTTTTTGAATAATAAATTACTCAATTAGTTTATTCAATAATATAATATTAGGCCATAAAAGTAAAAAATATTAATTGTACATAAGGATTATATGAATTAGAATTTTAATTTTATATTTTATTATACAGACTATATATGAATATATAAATATATATACATGTTTTTATAAATTATAAATAAGTATATAAATATTAGAATGTTTAGGTAAACCTTTTCTTTTTTTTATTTTTTTCTTCATTTTTTATATTTGCAGTCCATAGAGATTTTTTATTCTAAAGTTTGTTATTGTATTGTTCTCTAATTGAAAATTACTTTCCCTCAGGGATTTGTCTTTTACTTGTTTTATTAATTTTTGGATAGCTGGATGTAGTCGCTGTAAATATATAAATAAATAATAATTATTAAAAGTAATTTGAATAATAATTGATGGTCAAAGAATAGTTGAAGAATAATTGTCAAGAAATAAAGAAAAAAAATCTTTAATAACTTCAAATTCAAATAACATGCAAAAATACTCACCCTTAAATGTTTGTATAAATTTCCAGTACTGTTTAAGGGCGTAGAAAATGTTTTTGAACAAATGCATTGTGTGCATTCTACGATTAACGAAGTCCCTTTGACTTCTTTAATTTTAAAATAATTAGACAAGTAAGTTGGTAAACGACCAATAACGTGTACAGTTGAATCTGCGTCAACATCATTATTTGTCGAAAGTATTTTATTTGGAACAGGTGGATCATCTGCATCGACTGTATCATCACACATGTTGCACGTCACACTCATACTTTATATTTTATTATCAAGGAATAACTAACTTGGAATGATGCAAGTTTTAGGATTCCTGACTATAGCACTCGTGCACGTGCACATTGGACGTAGCACGCAACCGGCGCGGGATGCGGAAATGCTTGCCGCGCCGCACGGCGACGCAGTAACCAATTAATTCCATAAAGCTGAGTTCCCACTGAGCGTGTCATTTGAACGTATATTTAGTGCAAAAAATATATCATCCAAAAAGTAACTAAAATAATACTACGTTTTAGGTACCGGTACACAAGAAATTGTATCTAGGTATAGATATAGGTACTGAAGAAAAGAAGTACCTCGGTACAGTAACTAGATACGTAAATTTGTACCTAGTTACAGTACCTAGGTACTACACAACACTGCTCATAACAACAGTCACAGGTATTTGTTACGGCTACATAGCCTCACGAATAAATTCATTAAAGAAAATCCGAATCTTATATTTACTTGGACGGACAAAGGAAACATTACGGCATTGAATAAAGACAAATATGTCCATGATATTGAAGATATACTAAGTGATAAAAAAACATACGCCGTGGTACACAGAGATCCTATCAGAAAATTAACTACAAATTTACAAGACATTATACGGAAGTGGAAGAACAATAATTATATTTCTACGACAGTATACCGACACTTACTATAGTGAAGGTTTTCTACCTAGGGCGTATGGGCTCTCAAAGATACATAAGTCCAATTGCCCATATCGCATTATAGTGTCGTCTGTCAATACTCCACTCTACAATATAGCGACATTTCTCCATAAAATTATGGTAAAAAGTTTCCCAAAGGCCCCAAATTATATTAAAATAGTTTTGAATTAGTAAACAGACTAAGAAATACTAACGTCGATAACAACTTTAAATTGGTCTCCCTTGATGTAATATCATTGTTCACTAATATACTTTTGGATCTCGCCATTGAAAGCGTCTCCAATAGATGGACACATATCTCTAACAATACGGAAATCCCACAAACTGATTTTCTAGCGTGTGTTAAATTCGTGCTTAATTCCACCTACTTCACGTTTAACCAAATTATATATCAACAATTATTCGGCACACCTATGAGTTCCCCCCTCTCCCCCATTATCGCGGACATCGTCTTACAGGACTTAGAATCTAAAGCACTCCAATCCATCAAGTATACTCCACCATTTTATTTTAGGTATGTAGACGATATAATATTGGCTGCCCCTTTACATCTTATTAACCACACCAGGGGAATATTTAACTCTTTTCACCCGAGGCTGCAATTTACTGCAGAAACTGAATCTGATAATGTTATCAATTTTCTTGAAGTCACCATAATTCGCAACAAAAATTTATTCATATTTGATTGGTATCATAAACCAACTTTTTCTGTCAGATATTTGCATTTCCTGTCACAACATCCTGAGTGCCAAAAGAGAGGCATGATAATGAATTTAGTGGATAGACTTTTCTTATATCACATCCTATTTTCCATCTTAAAAATATAAAATTCTTTATTGATGTTCTCCTTTTAAACGGTTACCTATTAGATTTTATTTTTAACACAATCAATCAACGATTGAAATTCTTAATATGCGGTCATAATAGTGAATATAGGGGAGGTGATAAGGATGAGAATTCCGCAAATTTCACGATTCCTTTCGTACCTTCTCTTACAAACAATCTTGAAAACACCATGAAAGACACTAATACAAGAGTTGCGTATTTTAATCGAAATAAACTAAATAAATTCATTAAAACACATAAAGATATCATCCCCAAATTTTTAAATACCAATGTCGTATATAAAATAAATTGTAAAGACTGTGATGCCTCTTATGATGGGCAAACAAGTAGAAAACTTATCACAAGAATTGGTGAGCATAGGAAACATATTAATAGAAATACATCTAATAAGTCAGTTATAACGGAGCATATATTCAATAATAATAATGATTTCAAATGGGATGACGTAATGACATTAGACAATGGACATCATTATAATAAAAGACTAATTTCTGAAATGGTGCATATAAAGCGACAAAAAAATAGTCTTAATTTACAGACTGACACTGATTGTTTACCCGAAATATACTGTAATGTTATCAACAATCTCCCAAACGTTTGAAGATTGTACACAGAAAAATTCATAATAGTCGACATGTTAAAATATCTATTCGTTTCATAACCGTCAAACTGTGTGGTAGAACACTGTCACGGAAGGAAAAGAGTTTCGATTAATTTAATCCTAATTGTATAATATTAGTGAATTTTATACAAAAATGTAAGTACACCTGCTGTCAGGTAGTGCTCATCAATTTAATCAGATAATATAATAAACAAACTGCCTAAGATCTAATGTCACCTACCTAACTCTTTCCATCTTAAATGTATTTTTCGCCCTTGAGCTCATTACCATCTGTACCATCGACATAACCACACGTTAAAACATCAATTGTCGCGATATATATACCATAGATTCAACAACACACAAACGGAGTGCATATCCTGTAAGCTTTTTCTGAGTCACCACCATTATACACAAACTAACGGTAAATTACTTTATTACAAACAGGTATTTATTATACTCATTTTATTAATACAGACTTAACCCCTTAATCTAACTGCATACTTCCCTCGGTCTGGAAACCTCGGAGAATTGCCTCGCGGGATTATTATGCAAGCTGTACAAAAAAAGAGCCGAATAAGTTTTATATATATGTAATTTATACAACTAACATGCGATAAATATGTACAGCGGTTCTGAGGCAGTGATCCTTTTAATCATGCGAATACGATCACGGATTTTATGTTCACACATGTCTTACGCCTTTATTATGCGATGTTTAATCATTAATTTCGTTTTTATTTATAATTCATTTATTTAATTTATATATTATGTTGAAGAGGATTTAAAACATGAATCGAAACGTTCAAATCTTTATTGTAATTTCCGTCATTCTATAGAATGTTACTAATGTACTTAATGTTAATACAATTGCGACATATCATCTATATATAAAAAACTTACAATTTTATATTCACATCTCCTCGCTCCTATTGCCTCTTTATTATTTACTTATTTATTAATCGGAGCTCTTTATATAATTTTATTAATCAGATAAACTGACAGACCATTATTCTTAATCTTAACTTTTTCTCTCGTCTTATCGCATCTCTATTTTGTTCATTTCAAAATAAATTGTTTTATAGAAGTTTGACATATAAATAGATTATATTAAACTATTGACGCTATCCTTTCCCCTCACCTCCTTCTTTCTCTCACCATCTTACCGCCATGCCGTATTCTGCTCTCCTTTTCCCACTACGTGCGCTCTCTTTGTCTTACGCAATGTAGCACTCTCCTTTTCTCACCACATCATGCTCTCCTTGGCCTACGCCATGCAAAATGCATATAGCGCTCTCCTTTTCCCACCATGTGCGCTCTCCTTGTCTTACGCTATGCTAAACGCATATAACGCTCACCTTTTCCCTCACATCATGATCTCCTTGTCCTATGCCTTGCAATATGCATATAGCGCTCTCCTTATTCTGTCCTATACCACACGTCTATCGCGCCGTCTCTTTCTACCGCGTTGCGAAAGCCTATCGCGCCGTCTCTCTCTATTCCTTTCTCTACTCGCGGACCCATCGGTTACGCCGTGGACTTCTCTCCCCACTCCGCAGACCTCTCGCCTACCGGCTGCGTCGCGGATCTCTCTCCCCTCTTCGCAAACCCCTTGCCTACCGGCCGCGCCGCGGTCACACGTAACGTCATCCCCCCGCGCTAGCGATTTCCCCCTTGCCTCGCACTTCCTCAAACTTCTGGGTTAGAATCCCTATTATATCACTACTTATATACACATATATACAGAATGTTCGACAATTCGCGCAATATAATAAACGCGAGTGACATAATGTTCGCTGGGAGCAGTGACAAAATACCAACCCATTGATTCTATTTAACTGTTATTTATTATAATAAAAGGAAGAAGCAAGCACATATAATTAAAGGAACTTTATTAAAATTAAGAGAGGCCACTGCCCGCCGTATCCCCGGCCTTCTCTGCACGAATCCCGAAAAAACCCTGTGCCCCCTCACGGAGGCACAATACGATTAAAATTGACTAAAACAATGTCAAGTTATTTTTAAAAATTTTTTCAATATTTTTTTTCGAAAACTACATTCAAAAACAAAAAAAATGACCACCTGATAAATGCCAATATTTTTATTCTTCTTAAAGTAATAACTATTTGAATTTTTTTTTATTAATTTCTTTTCTTAATTTATAACTCGAGTATGGATGGAGATAAAAATCTAAAAAAATTGTGGAAACTACTTTCAATAAGTGTAAAAACATTTAAGAAAATGAAGCAAATAAAAAATGTTCGCGGAAAAAAGTGTTCGATTTCGTATGGAATGTCCCATATATATGTATATATATATATATATACAGGGTGTCCGATAATTCGCGCAACACTTTTTAAGGGAAGGTAGGGAGTGTTATTCTGAACAGAAAAGTCCTATATTTTGTGATTTTCTCAATATTTAAGGAAATATTAATTGTAAAAGATCAGTCAATGAAGTGTCGCGAGAAGCTCGCGGCGCGAAGACGCTTCCCACTATCACTTGATACTAGGCCCGCGACAAAGCAGTGGGAGGAGCGCTTTGCGTGCGTGCATTATGTGTGTAAGGGCCTACGCACAATAGAAAAAACATTAAATATTAAATATTAAATATTAAGAATAAGAATTAGGAATAGAGATTAAATGTAACGCACAATTAAAAAAGAATAAAATATAAAAATTGTTTCATGCAGACATAACCATAACAAAATCAAAAATTCATAGCTTATAAATTTAAATATGGATTTAGACATTGTTAACCAGGAAATCGTCTTTAATCCCAGAGTAATATTTTTATTTTCCTGTTTTGTTTTTTAATTAATGGGAATTATGCTATTAAAAAGAAAAAATAATAAACATATACTTTGGAAAAATAGGCGCTGGTGGGTTCGTCCTATTAATTTACAAAGAGATAATCTAAATAATTTCATCCCTTTTATGGAACAGCTTAAAAATGATGCTGATCACTTTTTCCGTTATACTAGAATGACGTTAGAAATATATAATAACCTTTTAGAAAAAATTTCTTCCTTTCTAAAGAAAACCAGTTTAAGGAAAGCTTTAACTCCAGAACAACGTTTAATAATTACACAAGGTATATTTATTTAATTTTTTTAAATTTTGTATTACTACAATAATAGTTTACAAAAAAAATAGATACACTTTTAAGATGTTTAAAATTAATATTTTTAAATTTTCTTTTGAGAATGTTCTATTTTTTTGTAAACTTAATGTATACTTTGTAAAAATAAAATCATGTTTGACTAATATATATTTATTTTATTTATTATTAGATTTATAGCTGGTGGAGAATCAATTTTTTCAATTGCATTACATCATCGTGTGGGTGAATCAACTGTTCGTGCTATAATTGTTGAAACATGCTCAGTTATTATTGATAGATTGTCACCTATTTATTTAAAACAACCTAATGAAAGAGATTGGCTTCGTATTTCTGAGGAATTTAGTAAGATTTGGAATATGCCCAATTGCGTAGGAGCAATAGATGGAAAGCATATATTAATTCAAGCACCATCTAATTCTAGGTTTCTTTACTTTAATTATAAAAAAACTTTCAGTATTGTCCTCTTAGCTGTGTGTGATCATGAGTACAAATTTACACTAGTAGACATTGGAGCTTATGGAAGTGAAAGGTGGAATTTTTAACAGATCAGAAATAGGACAAGGAATAAAAAATGATACTTTACATTTACCATCACATTCTGCTTCTCTTCCTGGAACTAAGACAGCATATTATTTTGTGGGCGATACAGCTTTTGAATTATCTTGTCATCTAATGAAGCTTTTTCCTAGAAAACATCTTATTAAAGAAAAAAAAATATAATTATAGATTATCGCGGGCTAGGCGCATGATTGAAAGTTTATTTGGAATTTTAGTTTCACGATGGAGAATACTTTCAAAACTTATTAGAATAAATATTGACAAAGTTGAAAAAATAATTACAGCTTGTGTATGCCTTCACAACTTTATAATTTCTATGGAGTCTGAACAATTATATATAAACAGAAGATATTTATCAAGCCAGAATTGTTTAGAAGATAATGAGAAATCATATCAAACTATAGATAATAATCATTTATTACCTTTAGCAGCTACTGTTATTCATCGAGTCACAGATGAGGCTTATCAACATAATAATTTAGCGACTTGGATGAATAGCCCATATGGTGAAGTAATATGGCAATACGATTATAATTCCAGAGGAACATATAAAAACAGTCTTTGATATTATATTAGAACATTACTTTTATATGTAATACTATATATACCTATATATTTTTTAGATTAATAATATCTCTTATATTTTACTTTAATAATATACTTAATCTAATATAATACTTATAAACTAATATAACACTTATTTTATTATTATATATATCTTTTACTATACTTATATAATACTTAATATCTTTTATTATAATACTGTATATTACTCTTGCACAAACTAAAATTTATATTTTTTTTATAAACATAACAAAATTTATAACATTTTATCAAATTTATCACAAAGCATATGTAATCCATAATAAAACATAATAAAAGTTATAACATTTTATCAAGATCGTTAAACAGACATGTACTCCATAATAACATTTATTAATTTTTTCCTTAATTCAGTTTCTTTTGGTTCTGCTGCACTTTTCAATTCAGCCAAAATCATTTTAACTAAGGCTTCGTCTCTATCATTTTTATTTTTATTTATAAATATTTGAGTAGGCATTGCAGAAATAGATTTAGACACATCATTAAATGATTTTTCTAGTATATAAGATGATCCAGATTTGTTAATTTTTTTTTTTAATTCTGTGAGGTAATGGCATTCCTGATGAGATGATGCTGAAGATTGCGATATTGTGGGTTCTAATTCAGAGTCTATTGGTGTTAAAGTGGATGACTCAAGTTGTACATCTTCTGGAATGTCCAAAGTTAAAACTAAATCCTAAAAATATAAAAAAAATATACAAGTTCAATGTTGTTCAATGTTTTATAAATTATAAAATTTATTAAACAAAATTAATTTAATAATTTGAAAATATATACGGCTCCAATATTTACAAACATGATAAGATATACTCGGTAATGAGAGCCCATGCGCGGATGTTGATGTGTGAAGAAAATGCGTAAAGAAATTAATTCTTTTCACGAAAGAATTTTTAATTAGTGCACAGAGCACATATTTAGATTCTCATTTTTGAGAACTCTAAAAACCCCTCTATACCCCCCTAAAGAGATGTAGACGAGAAAAAATATCGGGGCGAAGTCGTTGAATCGGGAATTGAACCCAAAAATTAATTTAAATTATTAAAATTTTGTAAATATTTGATTAGTTATATCATTTAATGGTGATTGTTGATTGCTTATTGCTACATCTTTAGATGAATCCTACAACATACAAAGTAAACACTAACAATAAGTCTACAATATTTTAAAAAAGTATTAATATCTATTGTCTTATCTATTGTAATATCTTATTTATCACTTACGTTTAACTGGAAAAACTCTTGAGAGACGTTCTTGATATTAGTATATTTACGTTTAAAATAATAATAGTAGTAATAAAGTACTAATATAGTAATAAAAAAGAAATATTAATAAAAATGAAATTGTTGATAATTTTGTGACGACCCACCGTCACTAACGATCGCGGAGCCGAACACCCGCTCCGATATTAGGATTCGGCGCCACTGGGCGCCCCCACCGCGCGAATTATCGCGCACGCCACTGGGATCTCCCCTCTCTCTCGAGTGAAGCGAGAGAGAGGGAAGGCTCTCGGGTATATAAGCCCGACCGAACGACGACCAGATACCAGTCCTGAGCCTGAATCCGGCCGGGCAAGAGGCTCAGAGTTGAACTTCGAAGCGAAGCCAACAGCTAGATTTAAGCCTCTCTCCAAGTCCCTGACCATCGATCCGGGAGAAGGGTGTTCTCTTCTCCTGCCGAGTGTTCCCGGTGGCCGACAAGCGGGCCCGATCGCCGCTCAGCGGCCTGCTTGTCAATAACTGCGCTGCGAAACCGGTCGCAACCCGCACCGTACTCGCTGGTAAAGAACCGCGCCGCGAACCGCTCGCACCGCAACTCCCTTGAACCTGCGCCGCCTAGCTTGTAGATACTAGCATTGTATTGCGACTCCCTCGAACCCGCGCCGCTTAGCTTGCAGATACTAACATTGTATTGCAACTCGCTCGCACCCGTCTAGCTTGTAGATACTCGCATTGTACGGCGACTCGCTCGCAATCCGCCTAGCTTGTACATACCCGCAACCAGCCTGTAACCCGCACCGCTTGCCCCGGAACGCTTACCGTACACATCCGCTTGCGCTCATTCACCCCCACGCACGCATACACACATCACACCCACACAAGCACACATAAATAGCACACGGCCCCAACCACATGTACATACTGCCGTTTAATAAACATTTATCGCTAGTAAACCCGTTCTCGTCACTTGGAGTCTTCCCCTTCTCCCGAATCCTGAAACCGACGAGCTTGTCCGAGACGTCGGGAAAGGAGCACCGTTACAATTTTAAAATAAATTTAAAATGTTAAATAAGATATGTTATATGTATATGCTTTAGAGGCCTATTTTGTAATCTTTAATATTGTCATTATCATTGCACAGCTATTACATGATACAAAAAATTTCTACAGTAATGCATAACAAATAACACATTGTTAAAAGTTGCAGAATAAGTTCCTTAATGAAATATTCAATATAAAATAAAGATACAGATGATAAAAGAAAAGCTTTTGAAGACTGTTGATAGATGTATAACATAACATACATAAGATGTATAACATTTGTTAATCTGCAATTTCTATATTAAAAAAATTCAATTAAAAATTTTTTTAAAAATTTATAAAAAAAGCATTACCTTCTTTTATGTATGTATCTGTCTATAAATGACATATTTTGGAATAATTCCCATGATTTTCTTTTATTGTTTGCAGAACCGCTTGGTATATTTTCTTGGTCTTGCCTTTCTTTTGCGTAATATTGTCGCAGTCTGCACTATTGATTTAAACATTCCTTTACTAGAATAATACACATGATGATGATATCATTTATAATAAATATATAATATACGATAAATAAGTAATCTAAAAATAATATATATAATCTATCCTAACCTCTAACATACGATAAATATGAAATTTTAATATACATTTCTAATATACAACAAATTCTTTTTAATAAATAAAAGATATTTACCAGGTTGCTGCATTATATTAGCTATTTCCTTCCAAGAATTGTCACGTATATTTAGATCTTTATAATCTTTGTCTTCTTTATTCCACAAATGTGAATACGATTTTACTAAGTCAATTAAAAGTTCATCTCCTTTATAATTTTGATTTACATCACATTCCGAATTTTCTTCATTTTCTGTCGTACTAATATGATCCATTGTTCTTATATTAACATTTTCTCCTTCACTATTATTCACAACTTTTTTCACATATTCATGATCGGCCGCCATAATAGTTTAATATTTAATATTTATATTCCGTTATTTTAATTCTTTATTCCTAATTCTCAATGTGTTGTGCGTTAGTCCATTTCATTTTCTCGTTTTAAAATAATATAATATTTAATATTTAATATTTAATATTTTTTCTATTGTGCGAAGGCCCTAATTCTTTCGGTTGTCATAATGAAGCGCGCACGTAAAGCGCTCCTCCCACTGCTTCGTCGCGGGCCTAGTATCAAGTAACAGTAGGAAGCGTCTTCGCGCTGCGAGCTTCTTGCGGCACTTCATTGGCTGATGTTTTACAATTAATATTTCCTTAAATATTGAGAAAATCACAAAATATAGGACTTTTCTGTTCAGAATAACACTCCCTACTTTCCCTTAAAGGGTGTTGCGCAAATTGTCGGACACCCTGTATATATATATATATATATATATATATATATATATATATATATATATGTATATGTATATATATATATATACATATACATATACATATATATGGGACATTCCATACGAAATCAAACACTTTTTTCCGCGAACATTTTTTATTTGCTTCATTTTTTAAAATGTTTTTACACTTATTGAAAGTAGTTTCCACGATTTTTTTTGATTTTTATCTCCATCCATACTCGAGTTATAAATTAAGAAAAGAAATTAATAAAAAAAAATTCAAATAGTTATTACTTTAAGAAGAATAAAGATATTGGCATTTATCAGGTGGTCATTTTTTTTGTTTTTGAATGTAGATTTCGAAAAAAAATATTGAAAAAATTTTTTAAAATAATTTGACATCGTTTTAGTCAATTTTAATCGTGTTGTGCCTCCGTGAGGGAGCACAGGGTTTTTTCGGGATTCGTGCAGGGAAGGCCGGGGATACGGCGGGCAGTGGCCTCTCTTTATTTTAATAAAGTTCCTTTAATTATATGTGCTTGCTTCTTCCTTTTATTATAATAAATAACAGTTAAATAGAATCAATGGGTTGGTATTTTGTCACTGCTCCCAGCGAACGTTATGTCACTCACGTTTATTATCGGTTGAAGTGAGAGAGCGGCATCTCTCGTACGCTCGGTCGCACAGGTAGTCTGATACGCGTCAGCTTATCTCAGGCGCGCGTATATCTCTTAGTCATTCGTGTATGACTCTGTTGAATCTGGTCAACAGCTGCTCGTGGCGATTATTACTCGTTCGGTTCTGATTAACGATTGCCCGTGACGATCATTCCTCTTTAGGATCTGATCAACGACTACCCGCTTTATAGCGGCGGGTGCTGTTCTTCCTTCCGAACTGCATGGTTTTTCGGAGGGGGTCCCTTAGCAACATGACCAAATATGGTTATGTTGCTGAATTCGCGTTTTAATGCAGGCGAGGAAGTTCAAAGTCGAATTTCCTCGCTTGTACTTTTTGCAATTCGGCGACACCTTTTCGGTGCGTCTCCGAGAGCGCTTTCCGGTTTCGCGTTCGCTCTCGGTCTCGGGCGCGCGATTATCGCTTCGGTCGCGATACATTCCTGCATTCTTATAATTATATGTATATATATATATATATATATATATATATATATATATATATATATATTCATTAATTAAATATATATTTTTTTCTGGGGTTATAACAATTAAAATTATTTTTTTTTTCCTTAATGAGATCCCTTCGATTTTTTTCTAAAAAATTGATGACATTTTAGACTTAAATACAAAATTTTTGTGTCATGAGCAAGGAGGGGATTCAAATAACTTTGATTTTTTAAGACCATTTTTTGCGATTTTTTTTCGAGAATCACATTTTTTAGTTTTTTACATTACTCTGATAAGAAAAAGAATTTACAGAGATAATAAATACTCATTCTAAAATATTAATAATAGAGAAAAAAATGTTAATATTTTTTTAAATTATTTTTTCGCTGTTTTTCTCAAAAATGTTTATTAATTTCTTAGATGACTCCTATCGAAAAAGAAGCTTTGCAAATAAAAGATTAATTAAATAACATTAATTAAATAAAACATATTTTATCAGAAATTATAACACAATAACATTTATTTTTTAATAATTTAAATAATTTATTAAAATAATTAAATAATTTTAAAAAATATTAAAATTTATATATATATATATATATATTTATGTAGGATTAAAAACGCATTATTTAACATACTGCATTCTCGGAGCACTGTTATTAGAAGATAAGTTTTATGTGCGCGCGTGCGACGTTGCAGGCGATAGCGGCTAGATCATACGGTGCGAGTATCTAGCATTATTTATAACAGATTAAAATATTGAGAAAGCACGATGAATCAGTGCAGTCTCAGGGCAGTCTGTATCCAGCTGTCATTCTGTGCGTACACCATTATATTATACTCTATATCCTCAATAAATCCTTTTCTTAGTTAATAACATCTTTCTGTCTCCCATATCCCACATATTTTTGGGGGCTCTCCTCCGGGATAGGGATAGAGATCAGGATCGAGGTTTAGAGTGTAGTGCCAAAAGAAGTTCAAGGCGTTTACGACTCTCAAGACGTAATTTAAAGAAGTTCGTGAAAAGTTCAAGACGTTAAGACGTTAAGGCGTTGAGGCGTAAAATTAAGAAGTTAAGACGTAATTTAAACAATGTCGGAACCAGGCGCTAGCACAGAAAATGACGACCTGCATAATGATGAAGCTCACGAATATGACGATGGTTAAGTTGAAACAAGAATTAAAAGACGAAAGTTGAAAACGACGGGACCGAAAAATGAGCTCATCTTAAGACTGTTACCATTTATGCAACTCGAACTTCAGCATGGTGAAATGGAATATCACGACGATAAAGTGACAACGAAAACGCACAAGAAAGACACACGAAAGAGCAAGAAGATGATGGTGAAAGTGATACATTCGAGTGACGAAGATGAAGCACCACTTGCCGAAAGAAGACAAAATAAAACAAGAAAAGCTCGAGTAAATCAGTTACTGACATTCAGAGATGTTGAAGGATCCTTAGAGACGTTCAACGAAGATGACAAGATCGACGTAAAAATATCGATTAAAGACTTCGAGGAAATGGCTCAATTGTGCGAATGGTCCGACGCCCAGAAGGTAGCATATGCGAAACGCCTTCTTCGTGGATCAGCGAAGCTGTTCGTAAATTATGAAAGATGCACAAAGATGTGGAAAAAATTACGGTGTGCATTAAAAGAAGAATTCGCTAATGTTGTGGACAGTCATGCAGTGCATCGAGAATTATCGCGGCGAAAGAAAATAATTGACGAATCATATCAAGCATACATATATAAAATGCTCAAGATCGCTGCACAAGCTAATATTGATACGCCATCGGTAATTCGATATATTATTGAAGGTATCCAAGACGACGCAGTTAATAAAACAATATTACATGGAGCAAAAACAATACGTGAATTAAAAGAAAAATTCAATACGAAGCGATAAAAGGGGAAGGAAAATCAAAGATGAACCAGCCGAAGTGAAAGGAAAAGAAAAAGATGACACGAGGCGACAAGAAGATGTTTCAACTGCGGTAGCAGAGATCATTTGGGTAAAGTGTATCCCACGAAAGACAAAGGTGCCAAGTGCTTTAAATGCAATCAATATGGACATATTGCAAAATCATTTAGAGGGACAGTAAGTGCGCAGAAAGAAGCCGCATGTGTAAATGCTAAGAATCCGCAACAGAAGCAGATAAAGCAGGTAGAAGTTGCGAATCAATGTTTTATTAATATAATAGATACGGGTAGTGATTTGAGCTTGATGAATCGAGAATGTTATGAAAAAATAGATCGTCCGAATTTAAATAATAAGATAAACTTTGACGGTTTAGTCTCGTTAAACAATAGCACGTACGGTTTATTTGAAATAAATGTTATTATTGACGGCGAAACATATAAGATCATATTTCATCTTGTCGACGATAAAATAATGAAGCATGCAATCTTGATTGGTGCTGACTTTTTGAATCAGGTAAAATTACATGCAGTAGGAAGTCAGGTAACTATCCGAAAAATTCCTGAAAAATTAATTTATGCGAATAATTTAGAATTACCTGAGGTGTTAAAAGTTGATATAATAGAAAACGCGAATCCATTTAATTTTTCATGTGTTTCCAATAAAAGCATACGACAAGAAGTAGAAGTCATTGCAAAAAATTATGAGCCCAAGAAAACGCGTAAAGTCAATGTTAGAATGATATTAATTTTGAAAGATGATATTCTAGTTTATCAAAGACCATGTAGATTATCTCAGGAAAAACAAGAAGTTGATAACCAATTAAAAACATGGATGGATGACGGTATCATAAGACCTTCTAATTCTGAGTACGCAAGTTTTATCGTGTTAGTAAAAAAGAAAAATGGTGATACAAGAATTTGTGTTGACTTCCGAAAATTGAATAAAAAAAATGATCATTACCCATTACCATTAATTGAGGATCAATTAGATCGTTTACAAGGCGCAAAAATTTTCAGTACACTCGATCTAAAAAACGGATTCTTTCACGTTGAAGTAGCTGAAGAAAGTAGGAAGTACACTTCTTTTATTGTTCCCAAAGGTCAATATGAATTTATGCGAATGCCGTTTGCAATTGGACTTTGCAATTCCCCTGCAGTGTTCCAAAAATTTATAAATGCTGTCTTTAAAGATTTAATTTCTGAAGGAGTCGTATTAACTTACATGGACGATTTAATTATACCTTCACAAGATATTGAGCAAGCAATTAATAATTTGAAGCGTGTGATAGAAGTATGTAGTCAGGCTGGACTGCATATTAACTGGTAAAAATGTAAATTTATCCAAACAGAGATTATATATTTAGGACATATTGTGACGAATGGAACTATAAAACCCGCGGAATGCAAAACTAATGCAGTTATGAAATTTTCAGTTCAAAAATGCATCAGAGACGTGCAAAGTTTTGTCGGTCTTACAAGTTACTTTCGTAAATTTATTTATCAATATTCAAAAATAGCGCGACTATTAACGAATCTTTTAAGAAATAACGTAGAATTTTGATTCGGAAAAGATGAAGAACACGCATTTTAAAATTTAAAACTAGCGTTAAGTAATAAGCCTGTTTTAAAATTATATAAAACTGGTGCCGAAACAGAATTACACACAGACGCTTCAAAATTCGGTTACGGTGCGATCTTAATGCAAAAAGATCATTTAGATAATACTTTTCATCCAGTTTACTATGCAAGCGGAAAAACTACTCCAGCAGAAGAAAAATATACTAGTTACGAGTTAGAAGTACTCGCAATCATTAAGTCACTAAAAAATTCAGAGTATATCTGTTGAGTATTCATTTTAAAATTGTTACTGATTGTAAAGCGTTTGCTTTAACAATGAACAAACGAGATTTATGCGTTCGCGTAGCCCGATGGGCTCTCGCATTAGAAGAATATGATTATGAGATTCAACACAGACCGGGACGAAACATGATGCATGTAGACGCATTAAGTAGGTATTCCCTTCCGGAAACCCTACTAATAAGTAATAATAATGACGGTCTAATCGCTAGATTTAAAAAAGCTCAGAGTACAGATCAAGATCTGCAAAAAATTATCAAGTTAGCAAGACTTAATAAAGTCGATAGTTATTAAGAAATGATTTACTATATCGTGATAGAAATGGCGAATTATTGTTAGTAGTGCCTAAGATATTACAAATTTCGATAATTAGACAGGCGCACAAGCAAGGTCACTTTGGTATTAATAAGACAGAGCTGCTTGTACAAAGAGACTACTGGTTTAAGAATATGCGATCAAAAGTCGAAAAAGTCATAATGAGTTGTGTAAGTTGTATTCTAGCAGAACAAAAACAAGGCAAACAGGAAGGATTTTTAAATGTAATTGATAAAGGAGATATTCCGTTACATACTTATCATGTCGATCACTTAGGTCCAATGTCGAGCACAAAAAAGAATTACCGTCATATTTTTGTCGTGATTGATGCGATTAGCAAGTTTGTGTAGCTATATGCTATAAAATCGACTGATACTGCCGAGATACTTGATCGCTTGCATAAACAATCAAGTATATTTGGAAACCTGTATAGGATTATATCAGATCGCGGCACGGCATTCACGTCCAATGCGTTTAAAGAATATTGTACTGACGAAAAAATCCAGCATTGCCTTGTTACTACAGGAATACCCAGAGGTAACGGACAAGTCGAAAGGGTAAATCGTATCCTTATACCTCTTTTAACAAAGTTATCAGCTCCAAAACCAGAAGAGTGGTTTAAATTTCTCGATACTGCTCAGAAATTTTTGAATGCTACATCACATAGGAGCACAGGTCGGACACCGTTCCAATTAATGTTCGGTATTCACATGCGTTTAAAAAAAGATTCACAAATTCGCGAAATAATTGAAAAACAATGGACGCAAATGTTTGAAGAAGAACGCAATGATATCAGACAAGAAGCTAAAGAAAAAATTGCTGCGATTCAAAAAGAAAATTTAAGAGGTTTTAACAAAAAGCGGAAAACCGCGTTAAAATACACGGATGGAGATCTCGTTGCAATTAAACGGACTCAATTTGGTCCAGGGCTCAAATTTCGTAGTAAATTTTTAGGTCCGTATTGTGTAAGTAAAGTAAAGCGTAATAATCGTTATACTGTTCTAAAAGTAGGCGAACATGAAGGTCCGCAAGAAACATCTACATCAGCCGATTATATGAAGCCTTGGTTGCAGTTCGATGATGCAAAAGAAATGGAAAGCGAAGATGAAGAGGAAATCGAGAAAAATCATGATTAGTGACGCGAACATTTGAGGGCGAATATCTTGCAGGATGGCCGAAATGTAAGATTAAAAACGCATTATTTAACATACTGCATTTCTTGAAGCACTGTTATTAGAAGATAAGTTTTATCATTTTCTAATTTTCCTGCCATTGCCAATTTTATCTTTCCGGATAAATAAAAAAATGTTTACTAACAAACTTATCAGCTCTCATAGGATGATATATGTCTCTTAATGTACGGTTCTTTAAATCATTAAACTCGGATTCCACTGCTGCAAACATCGCATTTGTAGAACCAAATCAAATATTGTAGGCATAATTTCGATAAATAACGGAAAGTACTTTAATAATGCTTTAAATTTTTTCGCAAAATCTGATTCTACGCAGTAGAATCCATTAATATCATAGGTTTCTTCTAATTTATTTATTCGAGAGACGTAATCATTGTATATTGAATCAATCCAACGATCTATATTTGTTTCGATTACATCTACATCGTTTAACATGTCTTGATCATGTTCAATAGATGTTGACTGACTTTGATCATTTATTGACATTGTTAAAGTATCTGTATCGCCTTGTATAAGAGATGTTAAACTATTTCGTGCTCGCATTGTCACACTATTAGAATTTTGATAGTAACTCATGGCGAGACTTAAAATGTTACGCGTAACTTCTTCAAATTCATGGAACGTTTTTTGTTTTCTTAAAATTGCCATCGAACGTATAAAAAATGATCGTACTATATGTGATTTGCCAGAAAAACAGTTTCACCTAGCAATCATATTCATAAAGTGACAAATATCTAATCATAAGAAACAAGACGGTTTAGATATCTTTGCACCAGTCATTAAAGCAAAACATGTTAAATAATCATGCAAAGTAACAGATTTTGCAAATGCTCTTGCAATAGTCCCAAGTAAAGCTTTGTCAAAGTCGGTGACTATTTCTTTAGGAGAGGGAAATGACGAGTTTTGCATAGCACCAGTTCATAAAAATTCTTATAACCAAAATACTATTGTATTTGTGTTTTGTGATGTGGAAATCATTTGGAAATGGGAGTTGTGTTTTCAGCAACTTGTACTATTGCTTGATATAAATATATGTGTGACCATAATTCGTCGTTTGGTAATTTGATTTTTTAAATTAATGATCCAGTAGCATCAATATATAATATCGTATGATATTTTTCATATAAAGCGAATTGTTCTCGAGTCCAATAATGCACAATTAAAGGGTCCAATCCAATAAATCGAATCGCGCCTTCATATCGTGAGTTATATTTCATTAACAAAAAACTTTCAAAAATATTAGTAGATGTTACACCTAAAAACATGTCTTGCCGTTCTTGTTTAGCTTTGCGAAGTATATCGCACGAGTATAAATGTGCAGGCTCGTCATCAACATCCATTAAAACATCAGCTTGCTCTCTTTTCCATATACAAGGAAGTGCCCTTATCTTACTTTTGTTATAGCCCCAGAAAAGGCTACATATTTAATAAATGAATATATATATATATAATTACAAAGAAAGTGACTCGAACTGATGCAGGAATGCATCGCGACCGAAGCGATAATCGCGCGAGCCGCTGACGCTGCGAGCCACGCGCGCCCGAGACCGAGCGCAAACACGAGACCGGAAAGCGCTCTCGGAGACGCACCGGAAAAATGTCGCCGAATTGCAAAAAGTACAAGCGAGGAAATTCGACTTTGAACTTCGTCGCCTGCAATAAAACGCGAACCCGCGAATTCAGCAACATAACCATATTTGGTCATGTTGCTAAGGGATCCCCTCCGAAAAATGCAGTTCGGAGGGAAGGACAGCACCCGCCGCAATGAAGCAACGGGCAGTCGTTAATGAGATCCTATCGAGTAATCGTCACGGGCAGTTATTAAATAGAACGAGATACACGAATAACTAAGATATATACGCGCGCCTGAGATAAGTCGACGCATATCAGGCTACCTGTACGACAGTGTATACTCGAGATACCGCTCTCTCACTCTGACCGATAGTAAACGCGAGTGATATAACGTTCGCTGGGAACAGTGACTAATCATCATATTGTTGAATTTAATTTAATATCATTTATTATAGTAAAATAAAGGAAAATAATCCAAAGTTTAATTCATTAAAATATAAAGAGGTAGCCGCCCGACGTATCCTCGGCCCTTTCAGAACGATTCCAAAATTTTCCCGTGCCCCCTTCGCGGAGGCACAACAATTCTGGTGGCAGCAGTGGGAACCTGGGAACTCCCCCGGTGGATTCTAGGGAGTTGGCACCTCGACCGTCGTGCAAGTTCTGCAATAAAATAAAAGGTGCATAAACAGGCAGGCACGTCAGAAAGTTAACAAACATTGACAGACACAAAGAAGCCAAGGAAAAACCACGTGCAGAGCGTACGACTACGGACTACGAGATAAACAGAGCATCGCAGGATTGGAGCAAGGACGTGAGCCGCCAAGCTGCCCAACCTACGACAATTTTATCGACGACGCATCGCCGCCGGAACGCGACCGCCAGCCTTATCAGCTGCCGAGCGAAGGACGCAGCGTCAGCGAAACCGAGCGAATATACGAACAATACTACTACTGTAAATCCGAACCAAATTAATTTTAATTAAATTTGCGTGAATGTCGGAAGGAAGTACCGAAACCGATAGCAAATAAGTCGTGGTTGCTTAGCGAACGAGCAAATCGAGCTATAAAATATTGCGAATTAAGTCCTGCGAGTGTAGCAGTAGAAGCGCTCCGAGACATACGCGATAGTATCCGACGGAACCTCGAAACTCGATATTCGAGTGATAGCGACACAGAGCTACCGAGCAATGTTATAACAAAACGCGAATTTCCATTTACGAGTTTCAACGCGAGTCTTGTTGAAAATAATCCGACTGACCCCACTGACGATTTACACGACACAACCAGACGAACAAGACCGTATATTAGTCGAACGCCAAGCCAGGTATCACTCCGGTGAGAATTTTCATTGACATCTTACGAGAGCAAGATTTTTGATTCCGAAGAAATCTACGCACGAACACGCGAGATGGCCGAAGCTCAAAATCCCCGCGCGTCTACTTTCGCAAACGTGTCTAATGACGCGGTAGACGACGAGATCGCACGATTGCGACAATTAATCAACCGGTACAACCGCGAGAAGAATCGACAAACGACTCTACATCCGCAATGCTAAGAGAAATGCACTACGCAATACAATTCTTAACGGAGCAAGTAGCTCAACTACAGCAACGCGATCAAAATATAAGCCGCCGAGAAGAATTTTCTGAAAGCATATATTACGGACGGAATGATCGCGTCCGTATTAGAAACCGACGTAGTATGGCACCCAATTTCCTGACGTTAAAGAAAGCGAGACAAATGATTCCGGAAATTAATGGAATGTCGCGACACAAGTTACAAGATTTCTTAAATTCATGCACATACGCGATACAGAATATCAATCCGGCAGACGAAGAATCTCTTATGCAGGCGATATTTTATATAAAGTTACGCGGAAGAGTGCGACAAGATTTTGAAACGCGCGATATACGCACTTTCGATGAATTTCTGACGCAACTCGAAGCATGTTATCAGACGAAACAAAGCACGACACACTTGCAAATCGAGTTTAATTCATTAAAACAAAAAAACAAGCAGTAGAGGGGTAATGGGGTTTCTAACCCAGGGGAGCTTAAAGGGAGTGCAGGGGGGGTCTGACGGTACCGGGGGGAGGGGGGAAGGGTCCTACTCTCGTCCGAAAACAGATGTTTATCTTTGTGATTGATTTATAGCCGAGGGGGGGGGTTACTTTAGAAGCCATTAAACTGTTTTTTTTTTAATTTTTATGACTATTTTATGGTCATTTTATCATTTGGATTTTAAGCGTGGGCGTTCGGCAGCTTTGTACCCTCGCGGAAAATCTCCCATAAAACAGGGGTGAGACATCTTCCTTATTATATATATTTTAAGGAAGAATTGCAACTGCGCCAACGTTCGGCTGCTCGAACATATAAGTGGGCGCTCTAGAGTCCATAAAACTATTTCTTTTCTAATTTTTATGGACATTTTATGATTAAGATGTCGTAGGAAAAGAATAGAAATTTTTGGTTGACACTGCGACGAATAGGCCATTTTAAAAGGTGCAAAAACGCATGATTTATAGCCAGGGACACTTTGAAGTCCATAAAATTCACGTCAGCTTTTATTTTTTTTATTAGTTGTGAAGAGTAGGTATTTGTACTAGCTCTTATGCCATACACATCCCCTACCCTTTTTACCGAGACGTTACCTAGCTCTCACTGGAGCTGTCATAAGGTGCCTGACTGTTAACGAGTGAAGTGATTCAATAAAAGTTAAAAAAGATGTCGCGAATAATAGCGTTTTTGGATGCGCTTTTTGAATCGGGGTACCGTCGAATGCAACATACCCTGCAGATCAACAAGTGATACTATCGCCGGAGACTTCATTGGGCGAAGAATTTGGCCCGCGCCTTATTTCGAGCTTTGCTGGATGCACTGTTCGAAGATGTAAGTAGTTTTTATTATTTTTATACGCGTTGTCTTTGAATTTATATTTATATTAAAAAATATATTATTAATGACGATCGCAATCAAGTAATTACAAACATAAACAAAGGTTAGGCCAACAAACAAGCAAAGTGAAAGGGTGTTATTAACAATATTTATTATTCTTTTGTATTTGAATCTGAACAATCAAAATATGTTTTGGCTGTACGCAGCCTTCCTCAGTATTAAAACACAAAAACCGTAAAAACAAATTAATTGCATTGATTCTTAACGCCAAGACTTTCTTAATATTATATTGCATAGCAACCGTCAAACTAAACTCTATCAAAGGATCCATTATACTATCTAACTAATACCTCAAAACAACCAACACAGGACAGAGTCAATTGAATCTTAATGTAATGTTCCAAAGGGTAAGCAGGCATTATGGTCATCATAATGTATCTACAATGCATTTTAACCTCTTTTATTACTTGAATCTGCTGCGGTGACCAAATTAATAAATTCAACGGTTGAAGGCGAGAATTCTTGACCACCGTCCAGCAATCCGAGTACTCGATTTATATTTTTACAATCGATTTCGTGCTATGAAAGTTGTGTTTTCTGTCAACAAATATCAGTTTTCCTATAGCATCGTTGTATCGGCAAAGTCTAACAACCATCAATGCACATTCACAATAACTTACAAATTTACCGCCTTGCAAATAATGGTCAAACTGATTTATATGAAGCTTCGCGAACAAATCCAGAAAAGTAGACCTGCCTCCAACAGTGTCTAACAAGAACTATTATTATATTTACAAAAACATGTTAAGTTATGTACAGGAATGAGAGAGCACATGTTTGCATGTATCTGACAAGCTTCGTACACAATTATGTGTGCTGTCTTGTAAATAAGATTGTCATGATTTCGTGGTTTACCGTGGGTACCATACTTGATGGCACCGCCATAACAATGTCATCGACGTATCTGTAATATAGCGAAGCGTGCAAATTAATGGAATCAAACACCTTTGTTTCCAAATCCTAAGTTTGCTATCACTGGCGACAAAGGAGATCCCATAGGACAACCAAACGTTTGTTTATATATTTTGTTGTTGAAAGTAAAGTAGGTTGATGAGTTCAACTGCGCGTATGAATTCTTCCTGCGGCAACGTTGTGTTTGCTCCTATGTTATCCCATCTCCTATTAATACTGTCCATTGCCAGATTCAACGGTACATTAGTGAACAAAGAAACTACATCCAGAGATATCATAATGTCTTCCCTATCAAGAGTCCTGCCCGCGATCTCACTGTATAAATCGAAACTATTGCTAACATGGCTATTGGGTAACAGTAAACTGTTAAGTAATATTTTGTGTATGAAAGTGGCTAAAGAGTGCAAGGCCGAGTTGACCGATGAGACAATGATCCTGAACGGAATATTTTCTTTGTGTATCTTGGGTAGACCGTAAGCTTTAGGGAGTAACGAATCACTAGAATGTAACAATAGTATTCTTTTTTTGAAATTAAGTCTTTTTGTAACCATTTTTTTACCAAATTATTCAGATCTCTCTCTATTTTAACGCAAGGGTTGTTTTTTATCATCGTATAGCTATTCTTATCTTCTAGTACGTTCTCTACTTTCTTGATGTAATCTGAGAAATCTAACGTAACTGTAGCATTACCTTTGTCAGCCCGCGTAAAAATAATGTTAGGGTTATCACGACAAAATTGTTTTGTTACCTTGTGCATCTAGATCAATTTACGTTCTAATAATTCTATATTTCTATTATTTTGTAAATATTTGTATAACTGAACTGTGGTCGCATTGCGAATTGTTGGGAAATTCAAAATATTATTTCTTTTGCCTCCACTTTCTGTCTTTAATAGATTCGTGAATAACTAATTTTTTATTTATATTTGGAAAGCAAAAATTATTGCCCATTTGTAAGAGGTTGAAGACCATTGGGGGAATTTCTACATTCGACAAATTTACGAACTATTTTTTATTTGTGTACTCAAAAAATAGTTCTTGTTGAGACACTGTTGGAGGCAGGTCTATTTTTCTGGATTTGTTCGCGAAGCTTCATATAAATCAGTTTGACTGTTATTTGCAAGGCAGTAAATTTGGAAGTTATTGTGAATGTGTATTGATGGTTGTTAAACTTTGCCGATACAACGATGCTATAGAAAAACTGATATTTGTTGACAGAAAACACAACTTTCATAGCACGAAATTGATTGTAAAAATATGACTACGTATGAGAACTGCGAATATTTACGGGTGGCAGGAAGCATGGATGGGAAATGCATGCGAATAAATTATATCATGATTTAAATTTAAAAAACTTTATTCTTCTATTATACATTTCTTTTTTATTATTATTACATATTGTGACTAAAAACTAAAGCTGCCAATTCGCAATCGACGAGTTGATGTTTATTGAAGGAGTCGCTGGCGCGTATTACATTTGATATTTTTTTATTATCCGTTACAGTGGATATTGGAGAATTGTGTAAACCTAGTATCGATTGTCTCGGTGATTCTAACCAATCGATCAAAGGTTACATCGATGCATTGATCGAGATCAAAGATACGGTGTAACGTCGGTTCAATCATCATCATGCGTACGTTTAAAGATTCGAAACATATAAGTTTAGTATCGTTAATCGTATGAACTCGCACTGTTAGCGGTCCAACGCTTATAAAATTATAGGTATCTTTAGAGACCTTTCGCAGTAAATTATGAATATTGCGACGATGCTCGTAGAGTCCCTTCCACGTTTCGAGAGATAATATCAGTTTCTTTCCTTGATGATCTCCTATGACAATTTCCACGTAACTCGATGGACCCACGTTGATACCAATTTCAAGGAATTTGAATTCCGTGGTTGTCAATGCGTATCGTTTACCTAGTATACGAATCGCACGACGCTTCAACGAAATGCTGTAGAAAAATAAAAAATAAAATTAGTTTAAAAAACAATTTGTGAAAAAAATAGAAAGAAGTTAAACAAAAACTTACTTGTCATATTTGTTCTCAAACGGTGGAGTTTCATAACGACTCGGTACGTAATTATTCACGCTTCTGTTGGGATCGCAGCTGCTTCTTTCGACGTAGTACATATTTCCAGATTTCAAAAGTGGACCACTTTCACGAACGGTTAACGCAACACTGACCGTATAAAGAATCGAATATGAAGAATCAAATATACGTGACACTCCGTTTTTCAAAGTAGTGGGGGAGATTAGTGGTAAATGTGAGATTCTAGAATACTTTAGTGCTCTGAAATTTTTAGGAGAAGGGAGAAACGATACTAAAATAAAAAGGAATTCTTAAACGACTCGTGAGGGAGGCAGGGAATGAGGAGGGGTAATAAGAGATAAAACATATTAATGTTTAAATATTTTATTTTTCCAAATCTTGCAATTCTTTCTGGCGTTGCGACCACCAGTTAAATATTTTGAATACATTTTGTAATGCGCAATTCTTAACATGTTTTCCACATCGCATAGTATTTTTAACATCTAGATTATTTAGAGATTCGATATCGTCATAACCAGCATCCAAGGTCTCGATGATTAAATTTTCTCTCGCATCGTCGCCGAGCATATTAGCAAGCCATTCTCGTTTCTGGTATCCTTTAACGTATACGATACACTGCATTTTATCATCTTCTACTTCAACTACAGCTGTTGTAATCAATCGTTTCGCTATGCTGTACGCAACGATTCCATCCTCCCATTGTAGTCCATGATGATTCGCCATCAACCATAAAGCTTGACACTTTTCGGATTTTGTAAGGAGATGCCATGGTATAGGACTCCGAAAAATGTAGTATGCGAGAACAGTTCCTCTTCTCAGCACCGCCACCTCCTTTGCAATGAATTTATTCGAAACGATAAACCCTTGCAGATCGACAAACGTTGGTACAAACATGACGAGATCTCTCTTCGTCAGTTAAGAAGAAGAAGAATGACACCCATCTCGTAACACTTGGATTTATATCCTGCTTCCCCTCTCTGTAAATTATTGTTGCAAAACACTTAGGTGATTTTGCGCACAACGTTGGTCAACGGGTTGTACTGGATCACGCGATCGTGTATGATGAGACAGTACACAGTCGTATTATTAGACACATTCTCCTTGCACTTAAATTCCAATCGCACATCCACGGTTGCGCTCTTGACCGATTCGTTTCGTCGAGAACAATCGATGATTACAAACGGACCGTAATGTAAAAACAGTGAGACGGTGAGACTCGGTTCGAGGTACTCGTATCCGTAATAGTTTTTTCAGAAACGCGCGTACGTGTACAGAATCGACCATTTATTTTTATCGAAATCCAGATTCATGTCGTCGTACGGATAACATTCCGAGTTCAGATAGAGTTTCACGTTTTTTAATTTGCAATCGTCGTATTACTCGTATCCTCGGACATAACATTCTTCCGGCCTGTCTGCAGAGCAAAGTTAATGGCCGTGGTTTCTCCAGCTGAGTCGCGGTGTTAATGGCCCACGAATGCTTGGTTGTACGCTGCAACAGCGGAAACTCGTACATATCCCACGAGCGAAAACCCATGCTGAGGTAGCGTCCGCTTTCCAGAGCGTGCAGCATAGACTTTTTAATTACACTCAACAACACATGTGGCATACGCCATTGTATCTTGAATATGTTAATCACAGGTTCCAGCGTCGAAGCTCCAAGCAGACAATTGTTGTCATTGCGTGATAGTATTAAGATCAACTCGTGACGAGCGTTAATTACTATGCGTCTGTAATCCTTGCAAAATCTCAACATGTAGAGTGATACGCAAAAATTAAAGTGTCCATCCACAGTAGTTGGTTCACTCCAGCCGGCATTTCTCATAATTACGCTTCTATCGGATGATATTGTTACATAGTTTTTAAGCATACTTGTTATTCCCATGTTTCTGTTGCGATCAATCTCCACGCCATCGAGTTCGTTTCGAATCTCATCAAAGATGAATGCAACGCAATTATTTTGCAGTACCACATTGAATCCTAAAGTTGTTTATCTTCAATTCTCTCACGATGTATAAGAAATTCTCGTACGGCAATGTATACAACAGATCCTGTTGTTGTATGGGTATTCTTATCTCGTCACTGTGTCTAAACATTGTGTTGGCGAATGGGTTGTAGGAGTGAGTCACAATCTTGACGATGCAATCGTCAAAGATTGGCTCGTCCGCGATGTTGAGAATGTCAATCATCGTTCAAATGTTTCGCACCGCGAATCTCAAAGATTGTAAAAACGCAACGTTTGATGTGTTCAATTTCTTTTTCTTAGTGCCGGATGATTGGATATTAGCAAATGTCGATGTTGCTGGCGTCGTGAAGATTGTATTGTCTCTCACGTCTTTCGATCCGTTCAACACGAGCATCACACGCTAATTTTGCTGTCGCCGCCGTACAAGCAATCTAATGGTGATTTCTTCTTCTCGAAAATCGAGTAATCGTCCTTCCTGGTCGACAACGCGTAACGTTAAATCCGTAATGCACCGCACGATGATCGGTAGGTAAATGATGTGCGCCAGTGTTTTCGATATCTTATATCCTGGTGGTATCTTCGGTGAAAATTCGTGTATTGTATGAACGAGTTTGCCGTTGTTGTACGCACCTGCGGTCACATTACATTCAACGCGGATAATGTTCACGTTGATAATGTTAATTGGCACGTCCGACTCGTACCATTTTTGCGGCTGCAGTATACGGTTCGAGAATTCTAGCAGCGATCCAATGTTGTTAGGCTTGCTAAAATTTATTCTGTAGGCGCATTTGATCTCGCTTCTCATCATATTGTAATTAGCGCGGAGCACTATCGGCCATTTTCCATCCTCAAAGTCATCGTCGTCAGTGTGTTTTTTTATCACCATCACGAAATGTGTGTTGCGAACGTTTTTGTGAAATTGTTTTTTTCAAAAATTCATGTATCGCTTGCAGCTTGTACGATCCCTCGGGAATCGTAATTTCGGCATCGTCTTTGCCAAAGTAAAATTTATTATTCGAGGAATTCACGTTCGATATGGTGTGATTACTCTCAAAATCCGGTAGACCGAGCTCGTATTCACCATCGCTTAAATCTATGGTGGGAGAGTAATTTGCCGCGAGAACGCTGCTCTTCCCAGTCAGCGTGAGTGTCATAGACATGTTGACCAAACTGTTTAACGAATACTAAGTTAAATAGCGCAATGTGTCTTTAAATTCGCGTGCATCGACCGCTCGGAGAAACTGCAAGCACAATTGTCTGCAGATGCTTTGATTATAAGTTTGATAGGATGTGTGATTATATTCTATTTTTGTCACATTTAAATATCGCACCAATTCATTTGGCGGTCGAAGATTGCCAAAACTGTCAAAACATATAGCGCGATTTCTCCTCTTTGCATACGCTACCCAGTGAGTACCCGAGCCTTTAGCATTATCCAAATTTATGATGCCGCTCTCGTTTTGATATATACTACCGATTGGTAATGAGTCACGCATAAAAACACCTCTAAAATACGGAATGTGCATACGTTTTGCTAGTTGCAGCAATTGTATGTTGGTAGTTACGCCCTTTGGTATTTTTAGCGTCTCTGACGGTTTTTTTTCTTCTTTCTCATTGAGACTCCTCGTCTGTATTTGTATGGCGCGAGATACAATCCGCGACCTTCCATGGCGTGATTGTGACGTAGCATCTCTTGAAACTGACGTTGTGTAGCTTTTCCATCGTTCACCATCTTTGCTACACCAGCCGCTTCACCAATCAGAGATCCGAGAGCGCCCAATACTGGTAGAATCGGTAATACACCCCCGCGTTTCGCTACCGGAAGTATTCGTTTTTTCACCGTCTTTTTCTTCGTTTTCGTCTTTAGATCCATACCGAACTTCGTCTTGGTTTTCATCGCTGTCCAGACAGCTGTGGCTGCGACTCTCTCACCGAGCGACGAATCTTTCGCAGTGATGCGAGTTTGCGCCTTCTTGGCGAGTATCCTATCCGCCGCGTGTCTTTCGGCAAGATCGTTACTCCGAAAGTACACTATATCGTGTTCACGACATGCCGCGTCTAATGAGTTGATACCTCGATCGCCTCTAGCCAATCGTTTTTATAGTCGCGTGCCCGGACCGCAAAACTGATATCCAGGAATATGCAATTCGATAGGAAGCGCGTTTATCACACGATTTAATAGACCTCTACCTATTTGCGTTGACATTCACGACAATCTTTTATCATCGGCGCTGGACCGTCAATGTGCGCGTTTGTTGCCACGATCAATTGTAATGTTCGAAACAGCGACGATAGGTCTGAACGTCCGAATCCGCCTTTATGTATTTCGGAAGTTTGTCCCATACGTAGTGGACGTGATTGCCACACATTCGCAATAAAACTGCTTTAGATACAAATTGTAGCTGTTCGGCACTCAAATCGAGAATATCGTAAGGACTTGATAGCAGGACAAACATTTTTTCGTTACTGAGCACTTTATAGTTCCACGCAGCTATAAAAAAAAACAGGCGTGCGATCCGAATCGGAAGTGGGAAAATGAAATTCGTGCGACAACCTTTCGCGATACGCGTGACAAATTACGTCGCCAGATTACGTTCGATGAGGGATAACGCGGAGATGCGTCGACATGGTACGATGCTGCCAAATACTATACGCGCAATCGTTTGCGGCCCCTCGAATTGCGGTAAAACTAACGTGTTTATTAGTTTAATAGAAAGCCTGCACCGCGTCCGCTTTGAAAATGTGTACGTGTATTCAAAGTCATTGCAACAGCCAAAATATCGATATCTGGAGAATTTGTTAACGTCGATCGATGAAATCGGCTATTTTACATTCTCCAATAACAGTGACGTCATTCCACCGAGTGAAGCACGTCCAAACTTGATTTTCGTTTTCGATGACGTGGCGTGCGACAAACAAAATACGAGAATATTTTTCAATGGGATGCCACTCGAACGTCGACTGCTTCTATTTCTGCCAGACATACGCGAGAATACCGAAACATCTTTTACGCGACAACGCGAACCTGCTAATCTTGTTTAAACAGGATGGCACCAACTTGAAACACGTGTACAACGATCACGTGAATACCGACATGTCATACGAGGGTTTCAGTGAGTTATATCGTACTTGTTGGCAGCAAAAGTATGGATTTTTCGTGATAGACAAGGATAGCTTGCTTACAAACGGGCGATACAGAAACGGATTTAACGTGTTTGCGATACTACAAAACGATTAGTCGTTGCCTACATTCTGTCGTGAGGGCTGAAACGCTAGCGTTCAACACTCTTTACCGATATGGCTGGAAGCGATAATATTCGCGAGCGTGAAAAGATGGAGATTGCGAAAACGAGCGAATCGATCCGCAAGAAACATCGCACTTTGAAGACCGGTAACATCGATGACGATATCACGGTCAAGACCCATTTTAAACCTATTATCGAGCCGCTGCAAAAGATTGTCGACAACTCGATCGCGGTGAAAAATAAATCGGAGAGTAGCGCAAAGATTAAAATCTTACCCATCAAGCAATACAAGGAGGATGAGAAGGAAGAGGATAAAGATGAGGAGATAGAGGAAGAGGAAGATGCGACACCGGAAAAAAGAAAACGATCGGACGTTTTACTGTATGAACCGTCTATAGCCTCTACGCCGTTAGCCGCACCAACAAGCGTAAACGAAGATGTTTTCGAAACCTCGGACAACATGCTCGAAACATCGTTTATTCGAAACAAGTTACAAACGCCGGAAGATCAAAAAATGTTGCGGGAGTTTCCGCTGTTGCAGCGTACAACCAAGCATTCGTGGGCCATTAACACCGCGACTCAGCTGGAGAAACCACGGCCATTAACTTTGCTCTGCAGACAGGCGGAAGAATGTTATGTTCGAGGATACGAGTAATACGACGATTGCAAATTAACAAACGTGAAACTCTATCTGAACTCGGAATGTTATCCGTACGACGACATGAATCTGGATTTCGATAAAAATAAATGGTCGATTCTGTACACGTACGCGCGTTTCTGCAAAAACTATTATGGATACGAGTACCTCGAACCGAGTCTCACCGTCTCACTGTTTTTACATTACGGTCCGTTTGTAATCATCGATTGTTCTCGACGAAACGAATCGGTCAAGAGCGCAACCGTGGATGTGCGATTGGAATTTAAGTGCAAGGAGAATGTGTCTAATAATACGACTGTGTACTGTCTCATCATACACGATCGCGTGATCCAGTACAACCCGTTGACCAACGTTGTGCGCAAAATCACCTAAATGTTTTGCGACAATAATTTAAAGAGAGGGGAAGCAGGATATAAATCCAAGTGTTACGAGATGGGTGTCATTCTTCTTCTTCTTAACTGACGAAGAGAGATCTCGTCATGTCTGTACCAACGTTTGTCGATCTGCAAGGATTTATCGTTTCGAATAAATTCATCGCAAAGGAGGTGGCGGTGCTGAGAAGAGGAACTGTTCTCGCATACTACATTTTTCGGAGTCCTATACCATGGCATCTCCTTACAAAATCCGAAAAGTGTCAAGCTTTATGGTTGATGGCGAATTATCATGGACTATAATGGGAGGATGGAATCGTTGCGTACAGCATAGCGAAACGATTGATTACAACAGCTGTAGTTGAAGTAGAAGATGATAAAATGCAGTGTATCGTTAAAGGATACCAGAAACGAGAATGGCTTGCTAATATACTCGGCGACGATGCGAGAGAAAATTTAATCATCGAGACCTTGGATGCTGGTTACGACGATATCGAATCTCTAAATAATCTAGATGTTAAAAATACTATGCGATGTGGAAAACATGTTAAGAATTGCGCATTACAAAATGTATTCAAAATATTTAACTGGTGGTCGCAACGCCAGAAAGAATTGCAAGATTTGGAAAAATAAAATATTTAAACATTAATATGTTTTATCTCTTATTACCCCTCCTCATTCCCTGCCTCCCTCACGAGTCGTTTAAGAATTCCTTTTTATTTTAGTATCGTTTCTCCCTTCTCCTAAAAATTTCAGAGCACTAAAGTATTCTAGAATCTCACATTTACCACTAATCTCCCCCACTACTTTGAAAAACGGAGTGTCACGTATATTTGATTCTTCATATTCGATTCTTTATACGGTCAGTGTTGCGTTAACCGTTCGTGAAAGTGGTCCACTTTTGAAATCTGGAAATATGTACTACGTCGAAAGAAGCAGCTGCGATCCCAACAGAAGCGTGAATAATTACGTACCGAGTCGTTATGAAACTCCACCGTTTGAGAACAAATATGACAAGTAAGTTTTTGTTTAACTTCTTTCTATTTTTTTCACAAATTGTTTTTTAAACTAATTTTATTTTTTATTTTTCTACAGCATTTCGTTGAAGCGTCGTGCGATTCGTATACTAGGTAAACGATACGCATTGACAACCACGGAATTCAAATTCCTTGAAATTGGTATCAACGTGGGTCCATCGAGTTACGTGGAAATTGTCATAGGAGATCATCAAGGAAAGGAACTGATATTATCTCTCGAAACGTGGAAGGGACTCTACGAGCAACGTCGCAATATTCACAATTTACTGCGAAAGGACTCTAAAGATACCTATAATTTTATAAGCGTTGGACTGCTAACAGTGCGAGTTCATACGATTAACGATACTAAACTTATATGTTTCGAATCTTTAAACGTACGCATGATGATGATTGAACCGACGTTACACCGTATCTTTGATCTCGATCAATGCATCAATGTAACCTTTGATCGATTAGAATCACCGAGACAGTCGATACTAAGTTTACACAATTCTCCAATATCGCGTCCACTGTAACGGATAATAAAGAAGTATCAAATGTAATACGCGCCAGCGACGCCTTCAATAAACATCAACTCGTCGATTGCGAACTGGCAGCTTTAGTTTTTAGTCACAATATGTAATAATAAAAAAAAGAGAAGAATAAAGTTTTTTAAATTTAAATCATGATATAATTTATTCGTACGCATTTCCCATCCGTGCTTTTTCTCACCCGTAAACAGTCCCAGTTCTCATACGTAGCTCGTTGCGGGGGATGACGTCATGCTGAGAAGGGAGAATGCGAAGCTAGGGACTGTGAAAGAGAGTAAGCGCTAGGAAAGAAAAAGGTAGCACGAGGCGAAGGAGAGCGAGAGAGTAAGTGCTAGGAAAGAAAGAGATAGCGCGAGGCGAAGGAGATGATGCGAAAATGCAAACAGAGAATTTTTTTATATTAAATATTAAGTTATTATATCTAATTATATATAATATATAAAGGAAGAAGGGATAATAAAGGAAGCGCAAGCAAGCAATTATATGTGTTTAACATATTTTTTATTTAAAAAGTGTATATTTATACATATAAAGTGGGGTGTGTGTGTGTGATAAAAAATAAAATAAAATTAAAATCAGGAGAGGGAGAAGGCGCAGCATCTTTGAAACAGAAAAAGGAACATCTTTATTAGTATTTTAAAATATATTTAAAATTTGACCATATTATATAGAGATACTCTTACAATACGAGAGGCTCCTCTCCGAATAAGCTGCGGAGGTCGAATATGTCCACCTGCATGTGGAAGTGCGTAGCATCTAATTCACGGGCACGGGAGCCATCACACCATAAATCCTCCCATTCTTCAGCCTCCTTTCGACTGGCCCGCACCCAGCGCACATTCTCCATGTATGCGATGTTGATATATCCCGGGATGTGTTGGTTGGAACTATATTCGTAATGCTGTAAAAGATAAAACCGTATACATATAAATATATTATAAATATATTACAAATATATTATAAATATATTATAAAAGATAAAGCGTATAAATTAATAAAATAATTTAAAAAAAACTACTTACATCGTCGAATAAAACATCCAGTAACGCTCGGAACAGAGCGCGAGCCAAATTCTTCGCCCGACGAAGTGAACAGCGATGATATCGCCTATCAACCCATTCAGGAAGTATCATGCGACGGTACCCCATCTCGAACATAACATCCAGAAACGACAATATTCGCGACATTTTTAACTTTTTTAATCACTTCACAAATGTACCGGATCACAGACAGACTTTATGACTGCCTCAGCGGAGGCTAGGTAACATCTTGAAAAAAAAAGAGCAGGAGTTGTGCAGAACTTCTCTGTTTACCACATGTGTGTATTCATTGAATGAGAGACAAGCCGCTTTCTTTTCTCTTCTAAAAAGTCTAACAGGATCCTCAAATTGTAAATTTTTTTTTAAATTTTAATTATAAGTTTTTTTTTAAATAATTTTTATATCTTAATATCTTAATACTAAGAAGAGGAAAGAAGGGGGGACATCTTATTCTAAAGTAAATTATACGTTTTATAATTAATAATGTTTTATTCAAGAAAGTGTGTGTATTTATTTACAAAAAATCTGTGTGTGTGTGTGAATTTAAAAATAAAAAAAATATAAAAAAAATATAAAGACTGCACGATAATGGTCGAGCGGTACGGCACGACGGCGACTGCTGCTGCGAGGCGCTGGAGGGGATGACCGGGCGGTGGTGGTGGCGTCCAGGTATAACAGAAAAAAAAATTTATTAATATTTTCATAATTTGAAAAAGAATACTTACACATCAAAGATTACTTACAATTACTGATCGGAATTAGTATCAGAATCTGTAGTATTATCGATGACATGTTGTAGATACATGTTATCGATATGTTGACGGATTTCCCGATGGATTTCTTGCAACTGCTCAAAACATGCTTGCCGATTCCCGCCTGGTCAGTGTTGCGATGCGGGCCCGATTTTCTCGCGCATGCGCGGCGAACGTAGCATCAGTGAAGTATCTTTATATGTAAAAAGGCGTACCATTGATCACCCGTATAATTTTGTAAGTTTTTATAATTTAAGGAAAAATATAATTTTTTTAATTATTTTATAGAAATATATATATATATATAATTATGTGTATATATTTATGTCTGTATATATTTTATATTATATAAATGTCAATTTATTTTTCCTGAAATTACAAAAGAGGTGTGTGTTATAAAAAAAAGAGAAAAACAAGACGGAAGGATATAAAAATAACTTTAAACAAGATATATTTTTACAAAATAAAAAATTTAATTTGGCAGAAAAATTGTGGAATACCAACATTTGTTGCAAGGGTAAAAACTGCCAAAAGCCTTATCACTATTTATAAAACAAAAATACATTTATTAAAATACAAAATAAAATTATTTTATAAATATTAAAATTAAATCTTCATAGTAATATTAAAATTTAAAAGAAAATAAATATTACGTCGTAGATGACTAATGAACAATAAAATAAAATATATATTTTTCATAACTTTAAAACTTTAAAAATTTAATAAAATTAATAAAAATATTAACGTATTAAATGACTTTATAATGATAATATCTTAAGTTTATTAAATAATAAGACTAACAAATAATTTAAAAATAAAAATATTGCACGTTGCACGTTGAGCCCGCCAAAACTTTCGCGCCCATACCTCCTCTGCAGCAGTCGTCTAGATACGTGTCTGTTAATACTAGCCTAACAGACAACATGGCCGCGCATGCGTGAGAAAACCGGGCCCTCATCGCAACACTGCGCCTGGTAAACAACAATTCTCGCAAGACTTTTCCCTTAGTCTATCATTTTCACTAGTCCATATATAAAATCGTAGATTGGAGATCACGCTTGAAGAATTTTTTATACCAAGTTTGCGATTTCGTTGAAACTGCACCACCGCATTCAATAGTTTTTTGCTCACCATTTTCACAGCACTTAGTCCTAGCAATGTCTACAAAAGTTTATTCCTGCGCACAAAAACGGCACACACTACATGCTATTATTTGGCACAGTGAACGTCCATAGTTATTGCATGAGTTCCAACTGTGATGAATATATTGTCCAGTTTCGTGTTTGTACACAATTTTACCATGTGTATATGAGTCTTGAACTTCAATGAAACACTCAGAACAAAATTTCTCACTATTTCTTTCGTTGTCGTACTTTTTCACTTCATAATAAAATATGATATTACACTTTTGCTGTCGTTCGGTTATATCTCGCAAGTCTTTACACACTAACGGCATTACTTGCTCATTTAAATAGTCTTCGGGGTCACTCTCATAATCGGAGTCAGTCAGTATTTCCACTTCTTCATCGTTCATATCTTCATCAATGTCTTCGATGACAATCACATCTTCTGCTTCTATATTCATTTTGCACTAAATAGAACGACACTCGACGACTGCTGAATACGTTTTAACGCGGAGACAGATTCTCAAATTCGAGCAGCCGAATGTTGGCGCTGATGCGTTGCATTCTTTCCTTAAAAATTATGGAAGATGTTTCGCTCCAGTTTTATGGGAAATTTTCCACGAGGGTGCAAAGCAGCCGAACGTTGGCGCTTAAAATCTCTTTTTCCATAATATGCTAATGGTCATAAAATGATCGTAAAAATTAGAAAAGAAAAGTTTTATAGCTTCTTAAGTGCTTCGGCTATAGACATCTGCTTTCGAACTAAGTAGGGCCCTTCACATCTCCCCTCTCCTCCCTTCCCGTAACACCAGACCCCTCGCGCCTTCCAGATACCCCCGTCCCCGCAAAAGCTGTTGAACGCTGACGCTTAAAATCCTAATGATAAAATGGTCATAAAATGATCATAAAATGATCATAAAATTAGAAAAAAAAACAGTCTTATGACTTCTAAAGTGCTCCGGCTATAAATCAATCACGAAGATAAACATCTGCTTTCGAACGTAAGTAGGACCCTTCACACCCCCTCCCCCCTTCCCGTAACACCAGACCCCTCGCGTCTCCCAGATACCCCACACTCCCCTTGAGCCCCATTAGTTAGAATCCCCCCCCTTACACCTACTAGTTTTCACCCTTAAAACTACACCATTGCCGATATAAAAAAATACGTATTTATTATTTTTGACTATTCTACAAGTATGTTGAGTTTCAATAAAATCGGCTAGTCACACAAAGGTAGGTTTACTTGTCAAAATCGGGAAATAGACTTTTTATTCAAAATTTCACCTTCTCTCATCCTAAAGTATTAATTGAGAGTTATGAGACACCCTGTATACATATATGGGACATTTTTTGTCAAACGGATCATCCGCCGTTCCAAAATTGTATTCGATGTAAGAGGGCCATTTTGCATACAAAGTTACAGGCATAAGCTATCGAAAGCCATGTAGCCTTTTGAAAAATTCAAAATAGCGGATCCAATATGACGGACATAAAAATTCAAAATGTAAAATAGTTTACAAATTTACTTCAGTTTTGTTTGCTAAGGGTTTTCAAAGATACCGATTATGAATCTGTAAAATTATGAATGTTGTAAAATTTTAGAAATTCAAAATGGCGGATATAAAAGTGCAAAATAAAGGAAAGAAAAGCTCTTTGCATTTTACAGGATTGAGACTGTCTATGTAACAGCATTGATTTCTGATGTGTCTTCTCTCATCCAGCTACTCTTTACAGTAGTATTGAAAATGAAAATAAGCAATAGATATCTTGAATTTAATATTTCTGATAACATTATTTTGAATTTAATATTTCCGATAACAGATTTATAATCAGCATCTTCGAAAACCCTCAGTAAACAAGATTGCAGTAAATTTTATTTTTTAAACTTTATTTTATTTTACATTTTGCACTTTTATGTCCGCCTATTGGATCCACCATTTTGAATTTTTCAAAAGGCCATATAGCTTTCGATTGCTTATACCTGTAACTAACTTTGTGTGCACGATGGTCCTTCTACGTCGAATACAATTTTGGAACGGGTATTATCGTGCTTGAATATTTACTTCATAGCTTCACGATGCATATCCACAGCACGAATCAATTTTTGAAAAGTTAAATTTTTGTTTCTTAGACTGCCTTTTCTTAAAGCATCGACTGCCATTGATTGTTCGATATGATAACTGAAAACACTTCTTTTGTCATAATCATATAACTTTTCTAAACATCCATATTTAAATTCATGATTCTTATATTTTATCTTCTTACCAAGCAATCCGAAACATTCCACAGGCATATTGCATATAGACTATTAACATCGTTGCTGTCGCTAGCATGGCGATTACTCCTATTAATAGAGCAGTGTTTGGATGCTATATATATATATGTATACATAAAATAACGTTGGACGCTGCGATCAGCTGATTGCTACACGCGATGTGTCTCTCAGCTGAGCCGGAAAATCAATATATCGATCAGTCTGAAGTCGTTGACGACAATGTCGATGACAATCGAAGGAGCGTCGCCGTCGCGGAGGCGGTTATTTCTCTCTCTCTCTTTCTTTCACTCACTCTGTTCCTTCCTTTTACGCACACACTCAGACATACACACATCACGTGTAACAATCAGCTGATCGCAGCGTCCGACGGCCGGCGATCCGGAACAACTTTTGGTCATTAAAGTAATGTTATTTTAAGGAACACGTATTCCTGACGTAATTATAAGACATTTTCTTCTTTACCAAAATTTTATTTAAAGCATGATTTTATGCTATAAGATAAAATAGTTAGCGACTCATGCGACGGTAATCACCCGTCGGACGGTCAGCTGATCGCAGCGTCCGACGGCCGGCGATCCGGAACAACTTTTGGTCATTAAAGTAATGTTATTTTAAGGAACACGTATTCCTGACGTAATTATAAGACATTTTCTTCTTTACCAAAATTTTATTTAAAGCATGATTTTATGCTATAAGATAAAATAGTTAGCGACTCATGCGACGGTAATCACCCGTCGGACGGTCAGCTGCGCCCGCGCTCGCGGTGTGCCGCGCCGCTCCTGCCTGCCTTCTATACTCGACGCGTGATTTGCTAACTATTTTTGCTTATAACACAAAAACTACTCTTCAAATCAAATTTTGGTAAAGGAAAAATTGTCTTAGAATTGTGTCAGAAATACGTCATTTTATGGACGGAAGGTTGTTCTGGGACACCTTGTATATTAAGAATAATATCGTCATAGGCTATAGAGAGCGAAACGTGAATCGAAAACATATAATATAACAAAGAGTCAATAAACAAATAAATTCTATAATTCAGTGTATTCAAAACAATAATTATACAATGATCGATGACTTAAAGATTAAAAATTGGTAAATGAACTGCAAATAATTAAAGATAAAACGAACAAACGTTTCGGGCTCCTGCTTTGAGCCTTCTTCAGCGCAATGTTAGTAAAAAACCGTAATATTCTTATATAATACTGTACATAAATACTTTATAACGTTCCCGATACGAACCTCATGCGGACTTAATCTATAAATTCGCAAGCTAAATGATATCGTAGTTACTGATCTCGTAGTTCTTCTATGACCTCCAAGGTTAGAAAGCCTGGAGACTCAACTTGAATTTTATATAAAGAAATGAAAGCTTGGCGACTTGATCTCAATCTCCGTTGAATTCTGGAAGGATGTCGGGATTTTTTTATAAAATAATTTTAATACAATGGAAGTAAGTCACCAAACTGTACAGGTAGATAATATCCCTACTTACAATATTAGATTGTTCCACAAAAAATATTTCTCTAAGCGTGACCGTTTAGTTCAAGATTCTGTCGATTACTGTCAACCGTATGGTAAGAAAGGCTCGTTTATATACAAGATCATGACTTTGAAATTTTTAGGAGTTTATTTACAATATTAAGTCATGATATAGTGTTGGTAGATTTTCTGTATCCGTCTGTAAGTTTAAACCATTCCTTTGTCTTTTAATAAAAATCATTTCGGATGTCAATCTTTTAATATAGAAGGGGTCTTCATCTAAAATCTCGACGTTATTCCATTTAAAATCATGGTCGTATAAAAGTCTGTGATTCGTAATGACAGATTGTTTATTAGTATTTCTTTTAATTTGTGACTTATGTTCCGAAATCCTTGTTTTTAGCATTCTCGACGTTTGACCCACGTATGTTGCATCACAATCGGAATAGCTGATTTTGTATACGACATTAGTTTTTTCAGTCTTCCGTTATTTAATAATAAGTCTTCCGTAACCGTAGAATTCATAAAAAACTTAGAAAACAATTTGAAAAAACTGCCAGTAGAAACCAGAATGCTACTTACTTGTTAGAGACAGATCAAAGAACATTATTAAGAAATCCCACATATTCCTATCCAAAATCACAACATAATGAATGGTTGGCCAGTGCATTCTCTAACACCAAAAGATTTCTCGATAATAATAAAGATATCATTCTAACACGAGCAGATAAGGGCAATGTCACTGTGGCTCTTGACAGAACGGAATACATAAATAAAGTAGAAAACTTACTCACAGACGAAGACACTTACTTAATTATTAAAAAAGATCTTATAAAGAAATTAATTTAGAATTTAAAAAGATTTATTATCGAGATGGAAGTACCATGGATACATTTCCAATGCCACGTATAAGCATCTTTTATTTACAGACGGTATTTTACCAAGGGCGTATGGTTTACCTAAGATCCATAAACCGAACACTCCGTATAGACTCATAGTATCTTCCATTAACAGTCCTCTTTACCGTCTCGCTTTGTTTTTACAAAAAATTATGAGCAAAAATTTTCCGAGAGCATTGAGTCACATTAACAATAGTTTTGATCTAGTCAACTATTTATCAAACATTTATATTGATGACAACATGATCTCTCTAGATGTGATCTCCTTATTCACTAACATCCCTACAGACGCTTTAGATAGTGTTGCGATTAGATGGACTTTTGTGCGGGATAATTGTGATTTGACTGAAACGGAATTTCTAAACGAAGTTAAATTAGTCCTACATTCAACCTTTTTCACTTTTAATAATATTATTTATCGTCAGACATTTGGTACCCCGATGAGTTCTCCCTTATCTCCAATCATAGCGGATATTGTCTTAAAAGACCTTGAAGAGAAAGCACTGCGCACGTTACGATTCACTTCTCCGTTTTACATCAGATACATTGATGACATTTTAATGGCGGCTCCCTCCGATTTTGTTGATTTAACCCTCTCTACATTTAACTAATTTCATGACAGATTACAATTCACTTTAGAGTTAGAACATGATAGAACTATTAATTTTTTAGACGTAACGCTTATAATTGAAAAACTTTTTAATTTTTGACTAGTTTCATAAATCAACATTTTCGGGGAGATAATTATTTTAACTCACAACACCCTCAATGTCAAAAGAAGGGTACGATCATTGGACTGGTGGACAGAGCCTTTTCATTATCACATCCAAAATTCCACACAAAAAACTTTGATCTCATTATCAAGATCCTCTTAGAAAATTGTTACCCTCTCAATTTGATTTTCAATGTCATTAATCAACGTATAAATATTAGATTGAGAAACGGGAATTCAACAAAATATGACTTTCGAAAATCAGTCCTCGTATTTTACTGTACTATTCTTACCTAATCTTACTAAACAGTTTAAGAATATCACAAAAAATCTAAATGTAAGATTGTCTTTCACTAGTAAATAAACTCAATAGGTTGATTAAAGGATAGAAGGATAGCATACCGAATAATCAAAAAACTAATGTCGTATACAAAATCAGCTGTTCCGATTGTGATGCAACATACGTGAGTCAAACGTCGAGAATGCTGAAAACAAAGATCTCGGAACATAAGTCACAAATTAAAAGAAATACTAATAAACAATCTGTCATTACGAATCACAGCTTTTATCCGACCATGATTTTAAATGGAATAACGTCGAGATTTTAGATGAAGACCCCTTCTATATCAAAAGATTGACATCCGAAATGATTTTTATTAAAAGACAAAGGAATGGTTTAAACTTACAGACGGATACAGAAAATCTACCAACACTATATCATGACTAATAAATAAGCTCCTAAAAATTTCAAAGTCATGATCTTGTATATAAACGAGCCTTCCTTACCATACGGTTGACAATAATCGACAGAATCTTGAACTAAACGGTCATGCTTAGAGAAATATTTTTTGTGGGACAATCTAATATTGTAAGTAGGGATATTATCTACCTGTACAGTTTGGTGACTTGCTTCCATTGCATTAAAATTATTTTATAAAAAAATCCCGACATTCCATCCTTCCAGAATTCAACGGGGATTGAGATCAAGTCGCCAAACTTTCATTTCTTTATATAAAAATTCAAGTTGAGTCTCCAGGCTTTCCAACCTTGGAGGCCATAGAAAAACTACGAGATTAGTAACTACGATATCATTTAGCTTGCGAATTTATAGATTAAGTCCGCATGAGGTTCGTATCGGGAACGTTATAAAGTATTTATGTACAGTATTATATGAGAGTATTACGGTTTTTTACTAACATTGCGCTGAAGAAGGCTCAAAGCAGGAGCCCGAAACGTTTGTTCGTTTTATCTTTAATTATTTGCAGTTCATTTACCAATTTTTAATCTTTAAGTCATCGATCATTGTATAATTATTGTTTTGAATACACTGAATTATAGAATTTATATGTTTATTGACTCTTTGTTATATTATATATTTTCGATTCACGTCTCGTTCTCTAGCCTATGACGATATTATTCTTATTTAAGTGAGAGCTATTATAATTCTTTTTATATATATATATTGCTGCGTCCGTGACGTCTGTATCTTCCGTGTAACGAAAGAAGTATCGATTGACTTTCAGCTGAGTCGGAAAATCAATATATTGATTTTCAATTACAAGACAATCAAAGGAACGTCGCATAGAAACGGAAATATTTTGAAAAGAGAATTTCGAGAGTCTCGTTCGGGATTTCTATCGAGAAAGATTACTCATGAGTATTGTAGTTGTGATCTGTATAATTATTACGTTTATAAAGGTTGTTCTGAATTTTAAGAAGTGTCTCTTTATTGCGTGTGTCAAGTGTGAGAAGAGAAGACGAATAGTTGCGTCGCGCGCGTTCGGAAAATAATATCGAAATCGTTCCGCGGACGTGACAATATATATATATATATATATATATATATATATATATATATATATATATATATATATATATATTACTTATAATATTTTTTTATATATATTATTTTATAAATTCGTATATTAATTGAGTTTTTCATAAATTAATAAATACTTTGGAAAACAATAGGCAACAAGAGCTGAATGACAATTATTACATATAAAAAATAAATTATAAAAATATATAAAAAATGAAAAATGAAAAATAATGAATGATAAAGGATAATACGGTATACAAATAAAGACAATAAAAATTAATGAATTAAAATAATAAAAATCGAAGGTGTATTCGTGTTCCATAGGTACAGGACAATAATAATTGAGAATCAAGACACTTATATATATAAAATAGAACAACCGCTAGAAATTAACAATTGAATTAGACATTAAAATATATGACAAAGTGCAAATATTTGTTACTAATCTGCGGACGTTTCGACTCCTTTTTTGTTCCTGAGTCGCAGTAGTGAATAAAAGTTATGGATCTCGCAAAATGTTCGCAAAGACATTATAAAGATAGGTCGGGTCTTAACATTCAGCTATTCGATGTGTACTCATTTTTGAAATCTCTCGGAGAACAATTAGAGAACGACAATAGTTAGTAACAGACGATGATATATTCACGGTTCTCTCAGAGCAAAATTGAACCAATTTCAACTTAAAAGTTAAGAGGCTCAAAGCTGAGACTAGATCAAGTGATTATCTGTAAAAAACACGCGAGCAATGTAAACTTTAATAAAGGCCTTCCAATTACAAGTTAGAATATCAATGTTAAAGGCATAAAAAGTAGGACAAAGCCAAGATCTTTAAAAAAACATAAACTTTAAAAAAAATTTTTTTTTTATAAAAAACCGGAGAATTGAGAAAATTTGAAATAAAAAACTCTTTTTATGTTATGAAAATCAACCATGAATCGTTATATTGTGAATAAGAATGAAGTCTGGTCAATTAATCGTCGAGTGAAAAATTAAATAATGTGTAAAAGTCTTGATGTGAATGTAGGTTGTAATAATTAGATAAGTCATATGTTATGTGTAGCAAATTTTTTTCCGTCAGTTAATTGTTAAGTGGAAAATTAAATAATGTGTAAAAGTTATGATATAAAAATAAATTGTAATAATTAAATAAGTCATAATATGGTATGTATAACAAGATTTTTTAATTTCGTTTAAATAAGTGTATAAAGTAGATATATATTGGGATTAGTGTTTATGTACAAGTATGTAATGCGGTTAATCGACCGGGTGTAATAACTTACATTGCTGTGTGGGACATTTTTGCACAAATGTATGTCGCTGCCAGATCTACCCGAAAGAATCTTTTTTTGAAACACTAACTGTTCTTCACTAAGGCAAGATTACAAATGACAAAAATAACCGCTTAAATGTATTTGTTTTCCATACATTTTATTAATCGTGCTAATCGAGCTAGTGATAAACAAGCACCCGATGATTTCAGGGTCATGCATGGAAAACAAATACATTTAAGCGGTTCTTTTTGTCATTAGTAATCTTGCCTTAGTGAAGAACAGTTAGTGTTTCAAAAAAAGATTCTTTCGGGTAGATCTGGCAGCGACATACATTTGTGCAAAAATGTCCCACACAGCAATGTAAGTTATTACACCCGGTCGATTAACCGCATTACATACTTAGTACATAAACACTAATCCCAATATATATCTACTTTATACACTTATTTAAACGAAATTAAAAAATCTTGTTATACATACCATATTATGACTTATTTAATTATTACAATTTATTTTTATATCATAACTTTTACACATTATTTAATTTTCCACTTAACAATTAACTGACGGCAAAAAATTTGTTACACATAACATATTATGACTTATCTAATTATTACAACCTACATTCACATCAAGATTTTTACACATTATTTAATTTTTCACTCGACGATTAATTGACCAGACTTCATTCTTATTCACAATATAACGATTCATGGTTGATTTTCATAACATAAAAAGATTTTTTTATTTCAAATTGCAATTTTCTCAATTCTCCGGTTTTTTACAAAAAAAAATTTTTTTTTTAAAGTTTATGTTTTTTTAAAGATCTTGGCTTTGTCCTACTTTTTATGCCTTTGACATTGATATTCTAACTTGTAATTGGAAGGCCTTTATTAAAGTTTACATTGCTCGCGTGTTTTTTACAGATAATCACTTGATCTAGTCTCAGCTTTGAGCCTCTTAACTTTTAAGTTGAAATTGGTTCAATTTTGCTCTGAGAGAACCGTGAATATATCATCGTCTGTTACTAACTATTGTCGTTCTCTAATTGTTCTTCGAGAGATTTCAAAAATGAGTACACATCGAATAGCTAAATGTTAAGACCCGACCTATCTTTATAATGTCTTTGCGAACATTTTGCGAAATCCGTAACTTTTATTCACTACTGCGCTGAGGACGACTCAGGAACAAAAAAGGAGTCGAAACGTCCGCAGATTAGTAACAAATATTTGCACTTTGTCATATATTTTAATGTCTAATTCAATTGTTAATTTCTAGCGGTTGTTCCATTTTATATATATAAGTGTTTTGATTCTCAATTATTATTGTCCTGTACCTATGGAACACGAATACACCTTCTATTTTTATTATTTTAATTCATTAATTTTTATTGTCTTTATTTGTATACCGTAATATCCTTTATCATTCATTATTTTTCATTTTTCATTTTTTGTCTATTTTTATAATTTATTTTTCATATGTAATAATTGTCATTCAGCTCTTATTGCCTATTGTTTTCTAAAGTATTTATTATTTTATAAATCCGAAAAAAATAAACTTATAATTATATGCAGGGTGTTTCAAAAGCTCACGGAATAACTTCAAGAGGTGATAGAGGAGGGCGTAACGAGTATTTTTTGTTAAGTAATGTAGGGTTGGGGTCGCTTCGTTATGTCAACAGGCGACGCGCAAGTATGCGCCGTATACAACACATCTCGTTTGCTGGTAGTGTTTGTTTATTTTTTGTGGTTAGGTTACAGGAATTTCTTAAACTAACTATCATTGACCTGTAAACAAAGTTCACAGCAGTGAACCATTATTGATTATCGGATTCTCTAAAAAATTCTCTATTGCTACTGATGTGCTGTTTTGTCTGCAATCTAGCTTGCAGCCTTGATTTACAGGTCAATGGTAGTCAATTCGAGCAGTTCCTGTAACTATTATACACAACTACAAAATATAAATTATGCTGCGGGCTTTTGAAACACACTGTGTAATTATATATGATTATATATATAATTTATAATATATTTGAAATTTGGCGCGATCTGACCATATATAATATAATTTGTGCATATATGTATAATTAAATCTGAAATTTGACGCGATGTGATTTAATCATATATAACAATATCCGAAATTTGGCGTGATATGATCTTATCTTTATACATATAATTATATTCGGCAAACTCTGTTTTCATATATAATCAGATTTAACCAAATATGATTATATGTATACATATATAAAGATATTGTCATATAAGATCATATTGCGCCATTTTTCGTATATTATTATATATGATCATATAAAATTACATATTACCAGATCTTTTTATATCTAATTATGTATTTTTACATCTGACCATATTAAACCCATTTTTTCTCGGGAATTAATAGAGGTATATACATTTAAACCGAACAGTGTAAAGCGTAAAATATATTTTACATAAAAAATGATTAATAAGTAAAGTAAATGAAAAAGTGTACATCTCATTACAGATATTTAGTACCGGATTATCATACTTCACTGTTCTTTACTCTGTTCAAAATTGACAAGATGTGTCAATTAATTTAATCATCAACAATAGTGAGAAGAGATAGTTGGATACAAACAATATTGTTATCTACAAAACAGCTTAATTGACCGGTAAAACTTCTGTAAACGTTTACGCTCTGATTTTGATAAATTTTTATAGCCCCGTACTGTAACACTAAATGTAGTTAAATAAATGTAATCGCCACAAGTGCAATTTGTGGCAATGTCTAGTTTCAAATTCAATCCATTCAAAATTTAAATTTTTTTAATTATCTGACTAAATAAACAATTTTTAAGATTTGTATATGAAAAAAATATTGAAATTTAAAAATATTTTATTGAAATATTTTATTTTATTAATGTGTTATAAGACTGTACACACTAATATGTCAAAATATTATTATTTAAAAAAAAAGAAAAAAACAAGAAAAAGTTTTTATTTTCTTACATTTTTTAATACAATCAGTGTCTGGACAATAATAATAACAAGTTAAAATTAATTAAATTTAATTAAACTTAACTTAAACTATTGTAATTTAAATAAAACAGGGTCTATAATTATATAGTTTCGAATTCGAGTACCGAGTGATGTGAGTTAGATCTCGCGTAAAAAGTTGCAAACTCACATGAAACCTTATAACATCGACGATGTAAGGAATGTTAAAGACCAGTCATGGACAAATTGTGGTTATCAAGGGGATCTGAGTGCCAGGAGATAATTGAAGAACGGTCACATTAGCCACAGTTTTTCATATTGGAAATAATTACACGGTTATTTGAATTACACGAATATTTTAGCAAACATATTATACAATTATAAAACAACATATACAATTTTTAGCTCATCCTGCAATTGTTTTATTATAGAAAATGTATAGATTGTTTATGTAGCTGTTTCGAGAATAACAAAATAAACATTTTATTATATCATATTACTTGCTTTTTACCGACAATGTACAGAATTATTTACCTACAATGCACAGAAATTATTTTCAACTAATTTACTGTATATTACTGTATTATTACTGCAATAAGACTGTTATACTACCGTAAAAATACTATAGTTTACATAAGTATTACGCAATAACTTTTTTTTATGTTACACTAACTTTAATACAATCAGGCGATGTATAGGTCTCGCTTTGCGCGAAAAGTCATGCGGAACCGTAAAATTAAAAAACGATTATCAAATGGAATTTATAGGGTAAGTTAAAGAAACTTGATGATTTTCAAAATACAATAAAAAAATAAGGTAAATATGCATAAGTACTACCCCAAAGAAATCTCAAATTTTTTTTATTGTAGTCAACAAAACTAGTGCGAAGATAGTACGTACAAGTGTTTTTACGAAGGTGCAAGTCTTTTTATAAGTTTTAAATAAAAAAATTACATAAATAAATTTATTAGTTAGTTTCATAACACACACATACACATACACACACACACACACACGCACATTATTTGGTTGCTTTGATAAGAAAAGTATGCAAATATATGATAGACAATCATAGACCTAACAAGTATAGACTATGCGTTTGAAACAAGGGATGAACCAAAAGTAGAAAAAAAGTAAAAAAAAAAGACAACATGCTTTGGTCACCTATTCTGTTCTTATCTTTTACAAGGAAAGGGTTGGAAGTATCCCTCTCCGATTTTAATGAGCTTTGAATATGTTGTAGTCTAGGTCAAAATAGGACACACGTATTTTTTTATATGTGCTCTTACGGCCGTTAAGGGGATCCAACAGTGAATGTCGAACTCTAACGGGATAGCGTCCTCATACCGACTGAATCGATAATACTGATAATTTCAATTCCATCGTTATCGACCAAATCTAAATATCTTTATACATATAATAGCGATTTCTGCTATTGTTTTCAATAATCAGATAACATTTAACATTTTTACTCTATTGTCTCGTACATGTTTATTTGAACATATCTCAGCGAATAGATAATAGAAAAATAGATGTGTATCTGCCTTTATAACATTTTTTTGTCTTTATTTATTTCAACACAATTTCGCAATATTACTTATATTGGTTATGTGTTTTTCTAAAAAGAATGAAGTTTGACTTTATGTGTATATGTGTATATGTGTGTGTAATAATAGTATAACTTCAAACTTAACATAAAGTCAAACTTCATTCTTTTTAGAAAAGCACATAACCAATTGTAATGATTCGCCTTTCCCGACGTCTCGGACAAGCTCGTCGGTTCCAGGATTCGGGAGAAGGACAGGCACGGCGGGTGATAGACTACTCCTCTTTTTCTCTGGTCGTGTTTAATCGAGTTTATTATTATCCGTACATTCATTCGTGGATGCGGTATTTGCAGTAGCGGGGGAAATATGTACAAGGGGCGGTATATACAAGTTGAGCCGTCGGTGTTAGCCTTGACGACGCTGGCTCGGTGGTGGCGTCTTGGAGTCGGACGGCTCGGCGATTCGGTCGGTGGCGTGCGTCCTGGTGGTGGACGACTTGGTTCGGTCGGAGGCGTCCTGGTGGCGGACGACTTGACGGTTCGGTCGGCGGCGCGCATCCTGGTGGTGGACGGCTCTCTCTCTCTCTCTCTCTCTCTCTCTCTCTCTCTCTCTCTCTGGTCTCCCGAAGACGGGCGGATTGGTGGGTGTCGTCCGGAAATGGACGGATGTCAACGTTATTTGCCTGGAGACGGGCGGGTTGTGTGTTGGCGTTCGGATACGGACGGTTTCGATCTCGTGCACGGGACCGGAGGCCGGGGACGCCCGGTCGGTTCAACGAAAACACTCGTTGTCCGGAGGATGGTCGGACTAGGTGCCCCGGAGGCCGGGGACGCCCGGTCGGTTCAACGAGAACGCTTGTTGTTCGGAGGATGGTCGGACAAGGTGTCGGAGGCCGCGGACGCCTGGTCGGTTCAACGAGAACTCTCGTTGTCCGGAGGATGGTCGGACAAGGTGCCGGAGGCCGGGGACGCCCGGTCGGTTCAACGAGAACGCTCGTTGTCCGAAGGATCGTGGTAGAGGATAGTCGCTGGTGTCTGGAGCCTCGAGAGAACTTTCTCAAGGAAGGATCAGGACTAGGTGCCGGCTCTCTGGCCGAGCCGGCTTATATACCCGTTGGCCGGCCTCCCACTCTCGGTTCCGAGCAGAGTAGGGAGGCGGTCGAGTGGGGAGACCGGGAGCCCCAACGCCGTAATGTTTGGTGGCGCTGATTGTTTTACAGGGGCGGTTGTTTGGCCCCTGGTGACTTCGTCACACAATATAAGTAATATTGCGAAATTGTGTTGAAATATATAAAGAATATGCAATAAAAAATAGGATGTTCCATTTAAAAAAATCGACCTTCAAACAACTATTCAAGGTCAAACCAATGGTACCATCTTATGGTCTCCTCAAAACTGTACAACTTTTGTCTGAAACATTTTTCTCTAAAACGCTCTGTTTCCGAGATAAAAGGGTGGTATATATGCAGGGTGTCCATGACCACTTGTACCAAAGAAAACACATAGTTATCTTTAAGAAAAAATCTGAATTTGCAACTAGCAGTTACACATTTTTACTTTAACATAATTATGTGTTTTAATTACGCCAATTGATTTGTCTCATTATTCTGTGCATAAAAGTATTAGGATAAGATAATCGACAAATGAATATTTTACGAGATATCTTGTATTTTATGTCAAAATATTGCAACCTTTAAGTCTCATAACTCAAATAATACTTAATGAAAAATACTTTATCATAAGTGTTTTGGAAAGCTCTTGAGGTAAACTACAAAAATATGCAATAATATATAGGGTGTCTCGTTTAAAAAATTCAAGGTGATCTTTACATGACCGTCAAACAACTATTCAAGGTCAAACCATGGTACCATCTTATGGTCCCCTCGAAACCATACAACTTTTGTCTGAAACATTTTTCTCTCCCGGGCTTTTCGAGATATTCGACTGGATGGATTAAAATGGTCCACCCTGTATATATATATATATATACACATATATACACACACATATATACCCAGTAAACACAAAACAACAGTAATGTAACATCAATGTTATAATTTCCCACTCAACAATGTAATTACAATATAACATGCTTTGTATATAACATTTATAGTGTTGAGTGAGAAATTATAACAATGTTATATTACTGTTGTTTTGTGTTTACTGGGTATATAGTCACACTTCATTCTTTTAAAGCAAATAATAAATATAAGAAATATTGTGTTCAAATACATAAAAGCGGATAAAGCAGATACATCTATTTTACTGTTATGTATAAGTTTAGATACATTTAAATAAAGGTATAAAAGACGATAGATCAGCAAAAATGTGAAATGTTTTGAATATTGAAAATATAGAATGGGCCCCTCTATCACCCATTCCCGTGAGAACGCAACCAAAATATTTTATTTATTTTTACATCTTTCCGATTTTAATTAACGAACAAGATTGAGGCATCTTTTTCTGCAGTTTCTGCAAGATAATGATAATTCATTTAGGAAAAAGCAGCAGTTTATTGCTTTCTATAATGTTAAAAAGATGCTCTCTCTCATACATTTAACATTGTTCGAGTAACTTCCTTCACAAGGATTGCCTTCTAAGGCTATAGTTGTGGTGAAAGCTACAACATAAATTCCACAACTTATGCCATCAGGTTGTATTTTAACTTTTTCAAAAATAATATCACTTTTACTTATTGTAGGATAAAGTAGATGTATATAGTTTTTCTCTTTAGCTACCAACTTGTCGTATGTACAGCCAGGTAGACTGTCATATACGTGAAGTTTGATGCCATCAAAGAAAATACATCTACAGTGATCACTACAATTCCCTCCAATGATTTGTAAGCTTTTCTTACTCTGACTGGCTGCAATCATATGAGGGAACTCCAGATATTGCACACTTTGTGTTTCATAATCTGAAGTTTCTCTAACGATACGCAAAAAACGATCTAATGATTCATCGTTTATTTTGCTATCGACAGGCAAGATATTATTCATTATAAAAAGAGAGGAGCAATCGCGTTTAAATTTTTTTCATGTCTTGCTAAATTATCTTTAGTTATATCACGTTTATTATTTGAATAATTAACTATGATACAATCATCATCTTGATCTGTATCCAAAGCAGTAGCACCAGTAGAAGCAGCAGCAGCAGTAGCAGTAATTGCTGCTTCTGTGGGTAAAAAATAAGTTTTAAATCTTTTTCTTTCTTGGAGATTTTCGTTTTCTATAATATTTTGCCGAACAAATTTTCGATTAATTAATTGTTTAGCTGCTTCCACTTTAGCTTCTGTGATATAATTTAAATCTCTGATTGGCATATGCTTATTATAGCGACTATCCAATATTCTGAAAGCATGCATTCGTGATAAAAGCGTGTTAAAAAAGACAGTATTTGATTTTTCTAGAACGTATTGTCTGTACTAATCTGCACTATTTTAATACTTTTCGGCGCCCAAACAGCAAAAATGCAATATTCTCGCTGTGTTATATTCAATTGACCTTGAACTTAATAAAAATATCGGTGATTCTGATTCATTTTACTAGAATCTTTTATCAAAGATGGCTTTTAAAGAAGACAATGTCTCTATGGCTTTTTCTGCTGTTAAATGTTCAGCCGACAAAGCATTTAATTTACACAAGACCATTTTCTTCAATAAGTCCGTCAGGAAACGCACCCAAGAATGGATTATTAGTATCGATAAATAATCCGCAACGTTTTATCTCTTTATTTAATTTCATGGCCAGTTCTTTCCTTGTTATTTCCTTTTTATCGCGACCATATTTCATAGCCGCAATATCAATAGATGGAGGATATAAAATATTTTTTATAGTTGCAGCACAAGACGTTGTCGGTCTCATGCGACATACGGTTCCAAAATTAGATGCTGTTAACATTTCACGTCTTAATGACAACCATAATTCGGACTTATTTTGGTCTCTGGTATCAAGTTAAATTTTTTGCCAATTTTTTCCATTTTCGGATAACTTTTCTAAATTATTTTGTCGAAGTTGTTCGAACATATCGGATGGAAGATCCGGTTTTTGTGATTGCGGACCGTAATAACGATCTGTTCCTGACTCCTGTTTTAATTTTTTCTGTCTTCCCTATGTTTGTCGAGATTCTCTGGTTTTTGCAACTTGTATTTGTCGTCGTTTTTCCAGATTCTCGATAATAGGCGGAACAGTTTTACACATACTTTAATACAATTGTGTGAGGACGTGTTGCGTATTGTATTGAACTTACTGCTCCCGCAACTTGCATTGTAAGAGCTTCGTTTACCAAAATTAATACACTTTCCACCTATTTCTTTGCAGATTATCGAATTGAACGATTCTGCAGGATTATTGGTTATTTAGCAACAAGCTGTCGGAATAACCATTGAGATATTTGATGGCACCTTCTATTTTTTTATACAGGCCGTATTTTTCTAGAACTGCTACATAATTTGTTGTTTCAGTACCATTATCTTTGCATATACCGCGTGCTTCGCATCGCTTATGTTCACCAAAAATATGGCTAGGAATGTTCAATATATCTTTTTGTAATTCCATAGCCTTATGATGTTGAGGTATTTGTTCCTCTTTTCTCCGTAGCTCGGCGGTCTTTTCTATTTCTTTACGCAGATTTAAAATGTTGTGCTTTACAACATTTCACAATTTTACAAAACCATGCCGTCTCTGCGTGGTTTTTGGCTGAGTCGTCTCTGCCACAGCTTTCAGCTTTTTACATAAATTGCGAAGCAAGTGATTAGTACATTCTATTTTTTTTTACTATCACATTATGTTCACTGCATGGTCTGTTATCAACAATGGCCTAATATACACTACTGTCACCATCAGCAACAAGTTTTGTAAATCAGTCCATGCATTTCGAGGCTACATTTGAAACCTTCCACGATCGCATCGCTTTCCATACTTGTGGAGCTTGCGTTGCGATCAAAGTTTTTGTAGCATTTGTAAGCTCTTGGTTCAATACCTTTACGCTCTGCTACATTACATAATGTGCAGTACTTATTGTGGATACCGACGAAGAGAATCTTTCCCGGGCGGTAATCAATTATGGCTCCAATACCGGAAAAAGAGTCGTAGGCGTTGCCGTACGATCTCTTCATCCAACTACCATCCGTCACGACTGTTATATACGGAATACCGTTTATAACTTCGTTTTTTTCCAGAACGAGCTGCTTTCCAACTTCGGCAGCCATTTTCATATTTTCAATGGCTGTCTTTTGAAAATCGTCAACTACATTCTCTCTGTATTTGACGTAAGTTGTTTCGGACATGCAAGGAACATTTATGGCTGCACACAGCTCTTCAAGCTGGGCATAACCAATTCCCATTGTAACAGTACCTGCTACAACAGCTGTATTAATGTCCAATGTTCCCGATTTTCTGGGTTTTGACCAAATGTTGGCTTCATAATTGCACATTTGGCACTTGAAAAACAATTGCGTCATGAACCCAATGCGACGAGAATTTATGAGTTTGTTTAAAAACTCTGGTTCTAAACTCGAAATTTGCGCGCAACGGACTCTAGTGACGGTGCGTTCTGGCCCTCGTTCTATCGGAGGACACATGCTCAAGAGAGGGAGAAGGACCGAATCGAGCTTCTAAAACTTGACAGCGTCGCTTTCGTTCCTTCTTTTTTAGTTCTTTTTCTTCTGTTGGGAAGCAAGCTCAGTTTTCCTTTGTCGTTCAGCCATCTTGTTCTTTTTTTTCTTTTTGAAACAGTTAAAGATACAGAATTCGGTTATAATTAAAGACACAGAATTTGGTTTTAACACGATCAAAGAAATGTGCAAAAAAAATAATGTATATTATCGTGAGATTGAAGGAACGGAAATTATAAGCCGTCTTTGCAGCCACAAGAAAGTTTTCAAAAGGGTCGAAATTTTCGTTCGACAAACGTGGCATTCTCTGGTTTCATTTTGCAAATATCCAGTGTGGCATTGTGGCAATTTTTCTTTCAAGTAAGAATAATCTTTGTTGTGACACATGCATCTCAGAGTTTTCGTTCTGATTCTTTGTAAGGCTTATCAAAAGGCAGTGTTCGAGCCTACAAGAAAGAAGTGTCTCACATCCGTTTCGTTATAAGGCTCACTTACAGTTATTGTTCGAGCCTACAAGATTCAATTCTTATATACCTTTCATTCTGACAAGGCGTAAGGCTACCTACAGTTATCGTTCGAGCCTACAAGATTTTATTCTCATATACGTTTCTTTGTAAAGCTCACCTACAGTTATTGTTCGAGCCTGCAAGATTCAATTCTTATAAACTTTTCGGTGTAAGGCTCACCTAAAGTTATTGTTCAAGTCTATTATACTTAACTCTTATACGTTTTAAGGTGAACTCAGTTAAAAATAGTTCGACCTCACATTAATCATTATTTTTTTTATTTCCTAATTAACTGTATTCTTAATTATCCTCTAGTCGATTTTCAATGTGATATATTAATTGATAATAAAGATCGAATTTAAGTTTATTATGTATCAATATATAGAAATTTCTATTTTAATTTAATTTAATTTAATTTTCATATGTATTAAAGCTGTTTATTTACTTAAACGAGTGAAGTCTCCTTTGTTTATTAACTGAACTCTTTGTAATGTATTATTTTAGTCATTAGTATAACTTTATTTAGAAATCACATTTATTAATCTCTTTATGTTTGAGAATCATTTTGAATAATAATTTTCCTTTGCCTTTTCTTTCTTTTTTTGTTGTTCCTTCTGATTAAATAAAGAGGCATATAATTCATCAATTCCTTTTTTTTTATTTCTATACCGCCCAGAATTCTCCGGCATATTCTAACAGAGTTTCCAATCTTTAAATTGGCATTCTATACTTCGCGCATGATTATTGATATGTTCTATGGATTTATTTCCATATGAAAGAAATATCGACAATGCGACGGCCTTCAGGCATGCTTTCCTGGATATAATTTGTATCCAGAGGGCCATTATCGATAACAAAATAGTTATCTTCACAATGATCGACATTTTCATTACACATATCTGTATCTGAGGTTGACTCCAGGCACGGTATTGTCTGGGTACTAACGTTCGAATCCGTCACATCAAGAAGTGATTCTATCGATTTACGAAAATCGATGGATCCGTCGACAGTATCCGTACTAATGTTAGTGCTCTTGGAGTCATCTTCGGTCTTTATTAGCTTCAATAATTGTCACCTGCAAAAAATAAATTAATATTATGTAAAGTGATACAAAAAGATTTATTTTATCACTTTTAATAATATTCTTCGAAAAATAAATGCACAGTCTTTTGTTTACAAATAATTATTTAATTGGTACTAAAAATTAATAATTATATATTTTGATAACAAATACGTTTTCAATATTTTGAAAAAACTGTAGTTCTTATGCAAACCGCATCTGATATACAGTATTTTTCAACCAGCACACGAATAAATCGTCTCTGGGATAAATAGTTTCAGAGTGTTCATGCAAACCACATCTGGTATAAAATATTTTTTCATCCAGCACACGAATAGATCGCCTCTGGGATAAATAGTTTTTAAATACCCAGCACACGGAAATCGCCTCTGGGATAAATAGTTTCAGAGTGTTCATGCAAACCATATTTGATATAAAATATTTTTTCATCCAGCACACGAATAGATCGCCTCTGGCATTAACTACTATAAATATATACATATACTCTATATATTAAATAAATTTTTATTTTAATATTAAATAAACAAAAGACTGTACTTTTATTTTCCAAATATAGTAACTGTTTCACGATTATTTGTGTGCATGCGTGCGTGCGTGCGTGCGTGCGTGCGTGCGTGCGTGCGTGCGTGCGTGCGAGCGTGCGTGCGTGCGTGCGTGCGTGCGTGCGTGCGTGCGTGCGTGCGTGTGTGCGTGCGTGCGTGCGTGCGTGCGTGCTGTGTGTGCGTGCGCGCGCGCGTGAATATGCACATAAATAATAATAAGAAATAGTGTAATAACACAAAAGATATTTTTGCGAAAAATTTCAATTATTCAAAAAAAAAAAAGACAAAATTAATCAAATTCAGTCAAATGTAATTTTTTTTCAAGAATTGGGTATTCAAGACACAAAATGTACTGCTACAATCATGATTTAAAGAATCGCCAATAATTGTATACAGATTTTAATTGTATAGCTATATTTTTATTAGTTTTTCTTCTAATGTGCTATTCAAGAATTTCAAAATATTTAAAAATTTATGTGGACATTTTTCAAAAGTGCATAACTAAAAAAAGATAATTTTAATTGATATCCGATATAAAAATTATTAATTATTTTTTGAAGTTATTAATTTCTGTAATTTGATTTTTAAATAATATTTTTTTTTAAGAAGTAAAACAATAATTTTTCGCCAAAATATCTTTTCCGAACATTTTATATAAAAATAATGTATAATAGTATATATGTATATATATACATATACATATATGTATATATATATATATATATATATGTATACATGTATATATATATGTATATATATATGTATACATATATAAATGGATTGATAGTTGCAATTAGAAATATATAGGGTAGACTGAATACAGTTGCAACATTTTGACTTCATTGCTTGTAGAAGGTTTAATTATGACAGCTACATAAAAAATGATTAGTGTTCCATAAAGTGTCATCATTTGACTACAAACAGGCAATACTTCTGTTCCTTGTTACTACGATTAGGATTCAGAAGAGAAGTCTAAAAGGTGAATCGTAAAATGTTACAACCTACCCCAGCCTCAGGACGGTTGTCCTTACAAGGGTGTAGGGTCGATAGTAACACATTAAAAGCTCCGAAATTAGTAGAAAAATAATGTTTATGTGAGCAAAAAGTTACAATCAGCCATCATTAGATTATCATAGTTCATAAGGCACAAATATTTACGCTTTATAGCGTAACTAATTAACTAAAAATACTTTTCTTAGTCACAGTAATTTTGATTAATGTTATATTAATAAACTTAAAATTAAACGAGTATTATAGTTTGAATCAGATTTAATCTAGAAGTCTTATTAGCTTTTCTTATAATGAATTTAACCTAAAGTTACTAAATACGAAGAAAATAATGAAATAAACTTTTTTAAGTTCAAACAAAAAACATAGAAAACATAATTTTCTTTATAATCAATTAAAATCTAAAACAAAAAGAAACGAAGAAAACAATGAAATAAACTTTTTTAATATAAGAAAAAAACATAGTAAATGTGATTAGTCGGTATCACAATTATGGCACACATAATACTGATTTCCAGCAGTGCACTTCTCATGAGCCCAGTTCTTACAATCGACACACTGGATCCACTTTTCTCCAGGCTTGCTCTTACTATAAGATTCAACACATACCAAACAGAAACAATCTTTATCCACAGAGGATGTATCCTGAGGAAGAGTGTCTTTTCTTTTGATATACGTTGTGTTTCTCTTTTTGTTGTTTGCACTTTTTTTCTTTTTATTTTCTTTGTCAGCAAAATTCTTTAATTTCTTTTTCGACTGTGCTCTCTTCTTTTTGTTCTCTGTTTCTTCTTTTGTTATGATTTCTTTTTCAGGACTATCAGTGTAAATTGCCGTGTATCTTTTTTTCCTTCCTCTGTTTGTAACTTTTCTTTCAGAAGCTTTTGGGAGAGGCCTAACTAGTTCCGGTGAAAAAACAACATTACTGGTCGATGGTATATTTGTATTTTCAGATAGTGCACTTGTCAGTGTATCGCGTTTAGAAGTCACTTCTTCCGATGCTTCAGTTAAAAAGCCTTGCTGATTTTTGGCAGTCTTAGCTTTTTCTTCTGTTGCAACCTCATCTGGTAATAAATCTTGAACAATCTCTTGCTGGTCTTGAGTTTCAGTCGGCATCTCAACAGAATTTAAAGGATTTATATTTATTGTTTCTATAGGAGCATTAGGATTTGGTCTGTCCGTTACATACGACGGAGCAAAATCAACTTCAGTAAATAAATTTCAATTGAATGGGAATATTCCAGTATTTCTGAAACCGGCTTGAATGTTGGATGAAGTCACTGCCAATGGAAAAGCGGTAGCAACGATACTAGAAATATCATATATTTTCATAGTTTTTTCTGGATTGTTGTGGATCCAAGCATTACTGGCAGTGTTAATGGCTTTCTTAAGTGGCCCATATACAGATCTATCAAGCGGCTGGAGCTTATGTGTGCAATGTGGAGGAAATGATAAAAGGACGATCCCATTCTCCTTGCAAAAGTCCAGAGATCTTATATTGACATGCGATAAATGATCGTCAATCAACAGTAATACCTTGTGAGATGGAGAAGCATTTGAATACTTTTGAAAATGTTTCAAAAAGACTAAGAAATTATCCTCCTGCATCCAGCCTGATGGATTTGCCGCACCAACACAACCAACAGGTCCACCCTTTATAAAATGATCTTGGAATTTAACTCTTGGAAAAACAAACATAGGCGGTAGAGTGTTACCCAAAGCATTTACAGCAGCAGCTAATGTAACAAGCGTTCCACGTTCAGCTGAGGTTATGGCTCCTACTTGTTGTGTTCCACGTTTGGCTATTATTTTGTTAGGTTTATGAACTGTCGTAACTCCAGTCTCGTCCATATTGTAAATATCTTGTGGTTCGAAATGATGATGATCCAAGACTTTTTCTAAATTATCGTAAAAAGCATCAACATTTATTCGATTGAAACTTGTAGCTCTGGTCAAACTGGTTGCTTGGGCTGCTCTTACTGACAATTCGGCATTTCTTGTCATAAAGAAACGAAACCATTCTTCTCCGGCCATTTCGTTTTCATCCCAGGTGTTTGGTCTGGCAAGGTCATACTTTATAGCTAACTCAAGTGCCAATTTTCTTACTTCTTTTTTTGTAAGTCCAAAATATGTCGGCGCAACGGATCAAATATTTTAATAGTTCTCTTTCATGCTCTTGAGTGAAAACTTTGTTATGAGCTCTATAACCCATTTCTACAGGAAAATTTACATTATCGACAGCAGCTTTCTTTTTTCTTTTACATCTTGTTAGGGACACATGACATAAATTGTATTTTTTTGCTGCCGATCGTACTGACATTCCATTTTTTATATCTTCGTACACCTCCATATAACAGGTTATGTTATGCTCTCTTTGTTAGACGTTTGCGTACGCGTGGCATCTAGAAAACAAAATAATCAATTTAATATACAAGTAGTTTGATATACAAAACAAAATAATCAATTTGATATACTAGTTTGATATACGTGGGTACGGTTGTAACGTTACAACCTATCACAGAGAGAGTGTTACAATCATCCTGAATTACTGCCTCTTGATATTATTTCATTTTTATAAAAAGTAGATAATGATAGCAAAACGAAATATTTATATATTTATTCTCTAATGTCCATCTATTGTTAGAAAATAATGCGCATATGTGTAGGATGCACAGTAAGAGAAGAAAATGAAAAATACAATCAAATACTTACTTTTTGTTGCAAAAACACAAAAATTCCTCCTAACACACTCAGCACGCGCGCTGCGACGCGGACAACTGGCAAGCAAGTTCGTACATGCCATCGGCCCTCACCTCTTGAGTAAGATGCGCCATCGTGAGCGGTTGTCGAGTTATTCGCGATGTTACAACCGACCTCCCGTTACAACTGTACCCAGTCTACCCTATATGTAAGCTTATACATACTTATACACAATGCCTGCATCATTTTATGTATAATTATATGTAATTATATATAAAATGAACAAATTTCGTATATAAATTTGTATAATTAGCAGCCATTTTTAGTAAATAAATGTTAGTGATTTCAGAAATTCACTGATATTTCACATTTTCACAATATAGATTGCTACCGAAAAAGTTCACGTGAAAATTTTCACATTTCCGCATTACTAAAAATTACACGATTGCAAAATAGTCGAGTTCACCCGGAAATGTTCATTTTTCATCATTCCGTTCTAAGGGAAAAGATACGCGATCGCTGCCCTGTTCTTATCTCTTACAAGGAAAGGGTTGGAAGTGTCCCCCTCCGATTTTAATGAGCTTTGAATATGTTGTAGTCTAGGTCAAAATAGGAGACACGTATTTTTTTATATGTGCTCTTACGGCCGTTAAGAGGGTGAAACACTCTCTTAAAAAAATTGGTTTTTATATTTCTGAGCAAATACCGTCAAAACAATAAGAGATACAAAAAAAGTTTCCAATAAAAGTTTTATGGTTTTTAATGTACTTTAAAACTGTGCAATCAGATTTTTCTAAAATATCATATTTTTCGAAATCCCTCCTCTCCCTGTCAATTTTTGAAAATTTTAAAATTTGTTTTATAGCGAAACTTATAGTTCATTTAACGACAAAGTCAATCATATACGATTGATATGATGATAAAGTTGTACTCCGAAGTCGCATATTTCAGAAATAAGCTAAAGATATCTCTATATACCACTATATGCGCGCTTTATTTGCTTCATGACACTCGCTATTCACAGCGACGGTTTTTTTTTGTAAACTCATAGAGGCAACCATAAATTATCAATAAATAATTTATGAGAATATATATTTACAAATTATAGCAAAATTATATTTATATAATTTATAATTATAGTGTGCGATTCTGGCACAGTGAGTTGTGCGTCTGCTTGCTGTGCCTAAGATCTCGGGTTCAAATCGGACCAGAAATTTCGAATTTTTATTCGATTTAATTTGATCGCCACCTCTCGGATGGCTATGGCAACCCACCGAAGAGTATCTTGCTACAAAAACTCCCTCTATCTAGGCCGTTCCGAACCGGCAGTAAACAGTAGGTCCCTTTGACCGCAGATAAGACGCACTCTGCGGTTGAAGTTAGAGGGATAAGCCATCCTCAGGAGATGGCAGCAGAGGAAAAGGATATAGGAAGGTTTAGGGTTGTAAAAGGTTGTAAAAAAGGTTGACATACACGGCAAACCCTGAGGGGAGTCCGGATTAAATCAATTTACCAATTACCAATTAATTTATAATTATATAATTAATATATATGTTATCTGACAATAAATATATAATTTGTATAAGAAAAATGTTTTTATACATTAAAAATAGAACTAGTCAAACAAGGAAAATCTTTGACGGGATGCCGAGATTAATAGATACAATGGTTCATTTCTATGAATAGATGCGTTTACGCAACCGCGAAATGAGTTGGTGCAATATAGTTTTATTTATAACCGCGTGTAGCGGAACACGTATTACTATAAAAGTATCTATCGAATCAAGCAGCAGTTTAAGTTTAGTTGAATTCAGCAGCAGTTCTGTCTTGTGTGTGTATACATTATATATGTATTTTTTCAATTTTTATTGTTTTACTACATATTTGAACTTCATTCAAAATTTAAGTTTATCTGTTTTGTTAATTTATTTAAATTATAATTAATGATGTAACGAGGCACCCCTCATTACTAACAACAAGCCTTGTTCCCGACCGACCATCAGTCAGAAGTCCGCTGCCCGGTAATCACCAACCGGGAAAAAGCGAAGTGCGCCCTTTTTTATTCTTCTCAAACTCACGGCCGTTGCGACTGAAGGATCTCAGCGAGCGAGAGACTAAGTCCCGCTCGGGTACCGTCCGACCGGAACCGTAAACACCCGAGCGACGACACGGTCTCGATGCTCGCCAAGGCCAACTCCGCCGACCGAGCACGGAGAAACCCGAGGTCGCAACGGCGTTCAAAATTTTAACCAAACCTTCCAGAAGAATTATTCAACGTAATTTTTCTGGAAGGGGAAGCCGGTAACCAAAAGAGAGGGCAAAGAAGCCAAAATAAAAAGGGCCACCGCACCGACTGCGGAACCAGATCCATTCCAGCTTCCGACAGCAGGATACGCTCAAAGAAGCCTCCGAATCCGATCCAAGCAAAGCCTGCAAAAAATGCGACCGAGAGTTCTCGATCGCCGCGTTCTCAGCATTGCCAGGACGATCCTTCACACTCCTCGACAGAATCCGTCTGCGGTGGAACGTACTCCATCTCCGCTGAGCGTTCTCAGCCTGATTCGAAACAATCAAATACATAAATCTCGACCATCCCGAAAACCAGCGGACACCACAGTCTCGGGGCGGAGAGTGCGCCACCCCCGACGAGAGTTCTCGTCGTCCGCCGGGCCCATCCTTAGAGTTGAGTCAAATCCTCCACCGACTGACATTCATCCGACACGTGACCAACGCGACAAAACGAACGCCGACGACGACCGTAATAACGCCTTCGCGAGCGATATATCGCACGCCGCTTACGGTCGGCCCTTTAAACCCACACGACACGTCAACACGCCGACCGACCGTATTTACGCCGAGCGGTCACTGACCTACACCGGCACACGCAACAGAAGTAACACCGAACGACGGGCCGAAGATTCGATATATCGAATCACACGCTGAACCGTACCGATACGCCGCATCCTCGCCGAGATTTGCACCCACGCTGCATTCCAACAAATGCATACAACCACTGTACACACACGCGCACATACCTTCTGTACATACATGCGCTCACTCAGTTATACACACTAAACACTGTACACTCTAATGCTAAATAAAACACTATTCAAAATAAAAACTTGCTTATGTTTATCTCACACATACTAGACCGAATCCTGATTCCGACCGAGCTGTCCAGGACACGGAGTCGTTACAATATTTTATTAATTTATTTAAATTATTACAAATTATGTGATAAAACAGTACGCTATTTCTCATGAAACGGAAAACACTTATAACAAAGTATTAATAATAAAAACGCATTAAATAATAAAATATTTTTACTGCTAATAAATATTTTTGTTGCTAATGTTTATAAAACAAATAAAACAAATATATATAATTTTAATAATTTTTTTTTAGAGAATAATGTTTAATCCAAGAAACGTAATAATGCTGCGCGTGCCGCTGACACAGCGATCAGCGCGCGGAACTCGATGGATTGCGATAATCCGGAACGCCGCGACCATCCGCCTAAATTGCGAAAGGGTACAAGTAAAGAATTTCAGTCTTTGGACCTCCTGCGTTTGCAACCGACGAGAATTGAGCAACTAGACTGAATTTTGTGCAGTCTACAAGTGGTATGAAAAACCCGTCCGCGCTCGATCGCGCGGGCAGTCGAAAGCCAGAATTTTGAAGAAGTATTACTGCAACGGGCAATCATAAATCTGAAAATTGACATAATCGCAATAGTTTAATAGTGCTAACTAATCATCAGTCGATATAACTAGCGAGTGTACCGAGAGATCGCGAGTTCAAACATAAGAAGAGTGTTGTAAATAAGAATGTGTAAGTATCTTGTGAAGAAAATATATTCGTTATACAACTACATAAACGACTACATCCATAAAACGTGTATTTCAAGCCTCTGGTCCGCTCCCTCAGCGCCTATCCCGAACCCAGTGTCGCACCGCAGCACAACAGAAAGGTAGGGAATGCCCAGTCTATATTTATTATGTCTATATACACAATACATGTTAATAATAAAAATAAACATGTATGTAAATACACATGTATGTTATCTATCTAAAAGTGTTTGCACACATGCACATGCGTGTGATATATGAGTTATTAACATACTCGTATTTTATCTAACTAAATTTTTTCAATGTATTATATCGTAGATATGTCTGTTGATATAGGGTTCCAATACGTATACAGAAAATGATACTTTTTCTGCTGCAAAGAAGTACTATAAGTTTCTATCTGAGTCTCGGTGGAATATTGATAGCTTCCATGTGAAGTGTCGCTTTGGTAAGTAAAATTTTTACAATTTTTTTCTCAATAACATAAAATAAACAAAACAAAAGAGACATATTTCATTACAGCTAGCGTGTACTTCCATATCATATTTCACCGTTTTTTATTCTACTCCGCGAGATTAAAATGGTAAAGTAGTTCTGAATTATTTTAAGTAAATTAGATATAGAATATGTCCGATTGTCCTCGAGATTCAACTGTAGCATTATTATATATATATTTTTCTACTCTCGTAGAAAAAAAAAATAAAATCTCTATTTAATAAAAGAAATTAATATTATTGTACATTTTAATATATAAAAGTTAAAACTATAAAATTTAAGGATAACAATATTTAATGTAATATAAATGTGTACAAAAAAGTAATGTTTTTAGAAAAATTATTGTATGTAAAATGCAAGATATTTTCATAATAAATATTTTTGATTGACGAAAGCACAATAAATAAATGTACTTTATTTTTAATTTAACTTGATTATATGTACATTTTAAGTACAGAAGATAGCAGGCTGTATCAATTAACTTTTCTATATTTATATAAAAACAATTTAACTCTATGTTATCTAAATTTAAAACTAAGGATTGTGTAAATAATAAACTGTTCCGAAAAAAATAGTTTTTTCGTTCTTTCTTAATTATTTTATTATTAAAGAAAAGCTTAACTAATCAATAAAAATGTAAAAATGTTTGTAAAAATGCGCAAATGTGCATAAGACGATAATCTATTCAAAAATTTTATATTTACCAATAAATTGATTAAATAATACGTTAAAATGGGATGACATATTTCTCTGTAGAATTGACTGTACCTTACGAGTGCACGCACTAGAATAAAGGGCGTTAAAATACATTGCTGCAAAGTATCGAATGCGCATGTGCGATTTACTATCAAGAGATATTTTTTTATAAAGTTATTCTCCAGGAAATAAACACGTGTTATATTTCCGCAGGGGTCGAATAAATCGCATAATTATATAGTCATTCGCAAGAGAAGATGTAAATTTCCAATTGTTTCGGTCTCACAATAATATTACATATTATGTGCTCTTGACCGATACACGACATCCCCATGAGAGAAGCTATTGAGTATCCGCCTTAATTCTACTCTTCTTGTCCCATACTCCTTATATTGAGCATGCGCGGGTCGCCTGCTGCGCAGCGAAAGCTGCGTCTCTCGTCATAGCGTTGAGTTTTTTCCACTATAATAACACACAAAATTTTATCCTAAACAAGAAACAGTTTTTCTGATAAAAGAAAATGTCGGATTCAGAAGAATCACCGCTTCCTCTAAGCCAGGGTGAGAGAGAGATAAGCGAGAGTGAATCCTACGACAGACAAAGCAGCGAGAAAAGTACAAATGAACATGTAAGAGGAAAGAAGAGAGTTTATTTTAATCTGGTAGATTACGAGGACAACTCTGACAAGGAAAACTCGAGCCCTTCGATAAAAAGACTGCACTGTCATCCGGCGATTCCATCTCTAGAATCTCTGCAAAACCAAATTAACGTCTTAACATCATTATTATTGCAGAAGCCAACCGCCACATCGGTGAGTACGTCAATCAGAACTAATCAAGTCTTTTTAGAAAAACCTGAGACAAGACCGTGTGCAAAGACGTTAGACCTGGGGACTTTCAAGACTGACGTGGATGAAAAAAGACGTCTCCATCCAGCGAACAAGGAGCGTCTAGAGAAGCTCAACGGCTTACAACGATTTGAATCCGTTGAGTGGAAGGAAGTTAGATATTCGAAAACCCTTAGAACCCTCCTAGCCTCTCCACGATTTACGGATCTCAGGGTAAATGAAGAGTTATGTCATCTGGATAAAAAGACAGATTTACCTATAGACCGAGTTTTAGGTGGCCTTTGTAACGCTATCCTAGAACAGAAAGAATTATTACAAAGTGGGCTTCAGAGCATTGTAGATTGGGCTTTTGCAGACTCAACAGACCTCTCTCCTGAGTTGTTGTTTAACAGATTGTTAGCAGTGTTCGGACCAGGCTCTCAAATGTCCAAGACGTCAGATCAGATTCTGTAAGTTGTTTGCGGAAAAAGAGCGGAGGCTATCGAAAGTAGAAGAGAACGTCTTTTAGGAGAACTTCCAATCAAGACCACGCAGGAAAAAATAAAATATTAATAATATATAGAGTTAGTTTTAAAATTTCTTTATGAAATGGATAAAAAATGTAGGGAAATTTATAAATATTTGTATTTGTAAAATTATATTTTTTTAAAGTTGTATATTTTTTAATTACAGTTTTAGAAGTAGGATATTTTCCTTAAATATTCCTTGGCAAAATAGAAAAAAAAACATTCTCTATTTTGTTTTTGATATTTATGGTGTAAGGATGAAATATATAGAAATAATTTTATCATATAGGTATATAAATTAAATTTTATTTAAATTCCATTGTTTTTATAACATTATTTATATTTATATATTTGTTGAGCTAATTTCAATAATTAGCTGTATTAATTGCCGCAATATCACTGTAATTCAATTCAGAACTTTCGGAAATATTCTTGTATATACCATTTTCAATATTATATTATATTAAGTAGAGCGTGCGCTTTTTTCAGATTTAACGTTTTTTTCTCATGTTTTGTTTTCTATCTCTTTCTTTATATTTTCTTTTATACCTATCTATCTTTTCATATCTATTTTACATGTATCCTTTCTACTTTCTATTCTCTATTTTATTATATCTACATTCTTTGGAAATGTAAAAAAATTGTTTTTTAATATTATATTAAAATTATATATAATATATTATTATATATAACTTTATTATATTTAATATAACATTGAAGAAAACATTTTTCTACATTTCCTCTTGACGGAAGAGACCACCACCTTCTCGCGGTTTTCGTCGAACAATACCATGTACGTTGTCCATTATAAAAAATGAATGGTTTATAAAATAAAATATTATCATGATTTGTTTTTGACCTACATGTTGGCCAAGAATGGATTTTTATTATTTTTCTATTCCTCATCTCTATTCTATTTTTTCTATTATTCATTTCTTTAATTAATTTATATCTCTTATATAATACAGAATAATAATATAATTAGGAAATTTATGTAATTCATAATTGTATACATTTTTTTACATCTAATCGTGAGATCTAAATAGACGATGAGTCAAGCAGCGTTTATCAAACGCCGTTTTACTTTTTAATACTACAAAAGCATCCATTCTCTCAATATAATAAAAATAATTGTCTTAAGAAAAATTTGAATTAAAAAGTAATAGTTCATTAAATAAAATCGAGACATAATAATAATTCGATAAATTAAAATTATGTCGAAACATAATAAAAATCCGAAATTATTTTTTATGTCCGATATTATTATTCGATATTATTTTTATGTAGACGTAATTTTTATTTATCGAATTATTATGACACGCTGTTGTAAAGTAAAACGGCGTTTGATAAACGCTGCTTGACTTTTTAATAGCATAGAAAATATTTCATGCAATATAAAAGTTTAAAAAAATAAAACGGCGTATCATACGTGCTAATATGATTCTACAAATCTCGAAGCGTCAAGCCTCAGCGCTACAGTCAACGTCAGCTATAGCACGAAAGAAAGAAAAAGAGAGCGTATTGTATGTCTGCGCTCTTCTATTAGCCGAAGTTGGTCGAGCGCCGAGTGGCACACGTACACGGCTCGTTCTTTGTGTGCAGAGTCTCAGAAGTGGCACCACTGCTGTAGGTCCGCGGCGTGGTTGGTAGGCGAGGGGTTTGCAGAGAGGAGAGAGAGGTCCGCGACACAGCCGTAGGTCCACGACGCGGTTGGTCGACGAGGGGTTTGCGGAGAAGGGGGAAGAGGTCCGCGACGCAGCCGGTAGGCAAGGGGTTTGCGGAGAGGGAAGAGAGTTCCGCGAGTAGGGAGAGGGATAAAGAGAGACGGTGCGATGTGTTCGCAACGCGGTAGAGAGAGACGGCGCGATAGGCGTTCGCAACGCGGTAGAGAGAGACGGCGCGATAGATGTTCGCAACGTGGTAGACGGAGACGGCGCGATAGACGCACGGTATAGGATAGGATAAAGAGAGCGCTATGTGCATTGTACATAGCGTAGGACAAGGAGAGCGCGCGTGGTGGGAAAAGGAGAAGATTACAATAGAATGTAATTAGTGTGAGAGAGAAAGAAGGAAAGTGAGGGGAAAGGATAGCGGAAGCGCGATAAGATGGAGGCTAAGGCGTACGCGAGAAAATAAATTTTTGTATGTTAAGTTTTTTTTATATATATTAAATATTAAGTTATTAACTTATTATATATATGTATTAAATATATCTAATTATATCTAATATATGAAGGAAGAAGGATGGAATTGATGAAGAAGGCGCAAGTAAACATACATATTTATCATTAACATAATTTTAATCAAAAAAGGTGTGTGTGTGTATACATATAAATTGTGTGTGTTTTAAAATTAAAAATATAATAGAAAATTAAAAATATAAAAATATAAAAATATAAAATATAATGAAAAACATGAAAATTAAAAATATAAAATCTAAAAATATAAAATGTAAAAGATATAAAATGATACTACATCTAAAAATATAAAAATATAAAATTTAAAAAACTAAAAATTCGTGGGAGAGAGGCGGAGGGGGAACTCGCGACGGCTGCTTCTGTAATAGAAAAACGAACATTTTTATTAGTACTTAAAAAAAAAAAATTTTTTTAATTTGAGCATACTTACAATACGAGGGGCTCCTCTCCGAATAATCTACGGAGGGAGAAGATATGCACGTACAAGTATGGAAAAAACTCGTCTAAAAGGCGAGCACGGAAGCCATCGCCCCACAAATCCTCATATTCCGCATATTCGCAGTGGAAGGTCCGCACCCGACGTACCTCTTTCATGTGCGCTATATTCATATATCCTGGGATCAGGTTGTAATAACATTGATATTCCTATAAAAGAAAAAAACATATAAATATATTATAAATAAAAAAGCGTATAAAATAATAATAAAAATTACTTACATAACCAAGTGGGTGTGGTAGTACCGATATTGGTAATACTGTAAAAGATAAAAGCGTATAAATATAAATATAAATATAAATATATTATAAATATATTATAAATAAAAAAGCGTTTAAAATAATAATAAAAACTACTTACATCCTCGAATAGCACGTCCAGCAACGCTCGGAATAGGGCGCGGGCCAAATTCCTGACCCAGCGAAGTGTACGGCAATGGCATCGCCTGCCAGTCCCTTCGGGAAATTTCAGGCGACGATAGCCCGTTTCGAACATAGCGTCGAGAAATGACATTATGCTTGACATTTTTAACTTTTTTAATCACTTCACTTCATTGGATCACAGACAGACACTTTATGCCTCCAGCGAGAGCTGGGTAACGTCTCGGTAAAAAAAAAGGGTAGGGGATGTGCATGACATGAGAGTTAGCAATAAATGCTTACTCTTTATAGCTGATAAAGAATTAAAAGCTGACGCGAACTGTCGCTCCACACAGCATTCATACAGATAATTATAATTAAATAGTGTCACAATCAAATAAGCATCAGACATCTATTGAAACATTGATCAACATCGATCTAAACATTGATCAACATCGATCTAAACATGTTTGAACTCTATCATACATCAAATAAATATCTTAATATCATGACTTGAAATATAATACCAGATGCAGCTGCACCATGTACTGAAATGTAATATTCACCACACAGATGTATACATGGCTAAGACATGGCTAAGAGATATAATACTTGCTACAGATCGATCCAACCATGTTTGAACCACTTCATACATTAAACAAACATCTATCGAACCGCGATGAACATCTATCAAACATTGTTTGAACCACAATCATACATCAAACGAACGTCGATCAACATCAAGCGAACCATGAACAACATAAATTTTGATATTTTTTAGGTTTAAATATTTCACATTCATTGTCTGCTGAAATGCAGACTAATAGAAAAATGCATCACGTACTGTAATATAATACATGCTACAAGGAGAGGATAAAAAAGATAATAATAATAATAACACACATGTATTGTAACAATAGTTTATTATAAATATGGATTGATCGAACCTTTATAATGATGATTCGACCACCAATTGAATAATTTAAATACATTTTGTAAAGCACAATTTCGTGCATGTCTATCGCAACGCAGAGTAGCATCTAATTTATCTAAAGCAGGAACGTCATCATAGTCGTTATCCAATGTTTAGATAATAAGACCGATTCTCTCATCGTCTTCTAGTAAATTTGCCAACCATTCTCGTTTTTCATGTCCTTTGACATACACTTGAGAAGAAGCATCTTTCGACGTCACGACGTCAGAGATTAAACGTTTGGCCCTGTAGTACGGAATGTTTCCATCTTCCCATTGCAGATTGTGATGTTTTCCAATCAACCATGCAACTTAAGATCTCTCAGATCTCGTGAACAAACGGAATGGTGTAAGACTCGTAAAAATATAATGAGAGAATACAGAGCCCTTTGTCAGAATCGCAATTTCTTTCACGATAAACTTTTCTCCAACGATAAATCCTTGCAGATCCACAAACGTTGGCACAACCATAATGAAATCATATTGGGAAGAACTACGACGGACGACTAATGTCGATCATCGAGTATCGCTAGTTTTATAATGTTATAATGTTATAACATTGGAGAGGATTATTCCTGATTCATGTAATTTTGCGGACAACATTTGTCAACGGGTTATATTCGACAATGCGATCGTGCAAGATGAGGCAATATGCGGTAGTATTTGCGGGTACGTCTAGCTTACATTCAAATTATATTCTTACGTCCACGGTAGCATTTTTGACAGACTCGTTTTGAGCAGTCAATGACCTTGAGAGGACCGCACTCTAGAAATTTTGCCATGGTAAATAATACATTATCATTATTGCATCCGTAATAAGATTTACGAAAACGTGCGTACATGTCGAATAGGATAGCGTATCTCTTTTTATCAAAATCCAAATTTAAATCATCATACGGATAAAAATCAGAGTTTAGATAGAGTTTAACGTTTATCAATTTGCAATCGTCGAATTTGGTAATATCTTTCGACGCGACATTTTTTCTATCAGTCTGTAGTGCAAAGATTACGTATCGCGGTTTCTCCAGCTGAGAGGCAGTTTTCACAGTTCACGAATGCTTGGTCGTACTGTGTAGCAAAGGAAATTTGTATAGATCCCACGAGCGAAAACTCATGTTCAAGTATCTACCGCTCTCCAACGCTCGTAGCAAGGACAGTTTACTAATTTCGTTCAATATTACGTGAGGCATACGCCATTGTATTTTGTGTAATTCAATCTCAGCTTTAGCAGCCTGAGCTCCAAATAGACAATTGTTGTCGTTGCGTGAACGTATTAGAATCAATTCATGACGAGCGTTAATCACAACGCGCTTATAATCCTCGCAAAATCCAAGCAACATGTTGAGCGGCACGCAAAAATTGAAGTAACCTTCGCCACCATTATTTTCAACTATATTCCACACAGCATTGTGCAAGATTTTACTTCTCTCATGTGTAAGGGAAATGTAGTTTTTAATCGTGCAAGTTATTCCAACGTTTCTGTTGCGATCAATTTCCACACCGTTGAATTCATATCGAAGTTCATCAAACATGAATGCAACGCAATTATTTCCCAATATCATTAGTTCATCCTTTTTTCTTATCGTCAATTTTCCTTCGACGTAAAGGAAGCTTTCACACGGTAACGTGTACAAATCCTGATGCTATATAGGTATCCGTATCTCATCGCTATATCCAAGTGTTGTATTTGCGTATGGATTGTACGTATGAATTTCAATCTTTACTATACGGTCGTCAAAGATAGGTTCGCTTCTAATGTTCAAAATGTCAATCATTCTTTCAATTATTTCGTACGACAAATCGCAAAGACTTATCGGCACATCTGATTCGTACCATTTCCGCGGCTGCAATACACGATTCGAGAATCCCAACAACGATTCTATGTTGTTGGGCTTATTAAAATTTATTCTCTATATGCATTTAATTTCACTTTTCAACGTATTATGATTAGCGCGAATCACTATTGGATATTTCTCATCATTGTTATTAACAATGTTGTGGGAATCGTATTGTAAAATTGCATGCATTAGATATTCATTTATACCATGCAATTCGTACGATCCTTCGGGAATCGTAATTTCCTTGTCATCGTTGTCAAAGTAAAATTTATTATTTGAGGAATTCACATTCGGTATCGTATGATAAGTTTCAAAATCCGTTAAACCAAGTTCGTAATCATCACCGTTCAAATCTATGGCTGGAAAGTAGCTTGCGGCAAGAACGCTACTCTTACCAGTCAACGTAAGTGTCAGTGACATGTCGAATACTGAGTCACGACAGTAGAGTGTTAGGCTTTAAATTTAATCGTTTGAAGAAATTGTAGACACAATTGACCGCAAATACTCTGATTATAATTTTGATAAGACGCATGATTGTATTCAATTTTTTTTACATTGTGTCCAAAATATTGCACCAATTCCTCGGGCGGTCGAAGATTTCCAAAACTGTCAAAATACACAACATTATCTCCCCTCTTTGCGTATGCTACCCAATGAGTACCAGGACCCTCAACATCGTCCAAATTGACAATGCAGCTCTCGTTTCGTCGCACGCCGCTTATCGGTAAATTATTGCGCATGAAAACGCCTCTAAAGAAAGGTATGCGCATACGTCTTACAAGTTGTTCCAATTGTACGTTAGTTGTTACACCCGCAGGCATTTCTAACGTTTTTTTAATGTTTTTTTTTCTTAGCAGTCGTTGAGAATCCCCGTCCATGCTTGTATGGAGCGAGATAAAGTCTACGACCTTCCATAGCGCGATTGTGAAGTTGCATTTCTTCGAATTGGCGTTGCGCGGCCTTGCTATCGTTTACAGCCTTTGCGATTCCCGCTGCTCCACCAGCCAAAGAACCGACTACTCCCAACAATGGTAAAATCGGTAAAATACTACCACGCTTCGCTACTGGAAGTATATCGTTTTTTCAACATCTTTTTCTTTTTCGGTGATTTTTTTATCTTCATTCCCATACCAAATTTCGTTTTTGCCTTCATGGCCGTCCAAACAGCCGTAGCAGCCGCTCTTTCACCAAGAGTCGAATCCCTCGCGGTAATACGTTTCCGCGCCTTCACAGCTAGTATAGGATCCGCAACGTGTCGTTCACCGAGGTCGTTGCTTCGCGAGTAAGCTATATCATGGTCGCGACACGCAGCATCCAATAGATTGATACCTCGATCGCCTCTAGTCAATCGTTCTTTTAAACGAGTTCCCGGTCCGCAAAACTGATATCCAGGAATGTGTAATTCGATAGGAAGCACGTTTATCGCACGATTCAATAGACCGCTACCTCTTATAATTCTCACTGACATTCGTAGCAATTTTTATTAAATGGTGCTGGACCGTCGATATGTGTTTGCTGCCGCAGTAAATTATAATGTCGCAAACATCTACGATACCGTTGTACTTCAGAATCAGCCTTTATATGTTCGGGAAGTTTGTCCCGCAGCCGTTCCACGTAGCGACTAAATTGTTTCAATAAAATAATCTTTGGTATATATTGCAACTGTTCAGAGGTAAGCTCGAGAATATGACAGTCGTCCGACAGATGAAGAAACATTTTCAATACTGAGCGGTTTCGATTCGATGCACATCTACAAATAGGTCCTCCCATGACTCATTCTCAAAATGCGGTTTGTGCGGCAAGCGACGATAATCAAAGTTATAAACTTTGATAATAGACTAATGCTTGAAAAAGAAATACGCAAGCATTGAAACATGTTACCAATTACTATACGCGGTATTATTTGCGGTCCTTCAAATTGTGGTAAGACTAATGTATTGATAAGTCTAATTGAAAGTCCATATGGTGTTCGCTTTGAGAACCTGTACGTATACTCAAAATCGCTTCAACAACCGAAATATCAATATTTGGAAAATTTATTGACACCGATAGACGAAATTGGTTATTTCACATTCTCTAATAATAGTGAAGTCGTTGCTCCAAGCGAGGCGCTTCCAAATTCCATTTTTATATTTGATGACATGGCGTGCGATAAACAAAATACGATAAGAGAGTACTTTGCAATGGGTCGACACTCGAGCGTCTGTTTCTATCTTTGTTAAACGTATGCCAAGATACCCAAGCATCTTATACGCGACAATGCGATCTGTTGATTTTATTTTAACAGGATAGTACAAACCTGAAACATGTGTACAACGATCATGTAAATACTGACATGTCATACGACGATTTTCACGTATTATGCTAGAAATGCTGGCAGCACAAGTATGGATTCGTAGTTATTGATAAAGACAGCTCGCTGACCAATGGACGATATAGAAAAGGATTTAATGAATTGGCGATACCGTAGAGAGGTTAGTCGCTGTCGACACATCAGTCTAACAACGTCTACAAAATATCCATCATGATAAACAACAATGATGCTGATGATGAACGTGAAAAGATTGTGAGAGAGATTGCAAAAACGAGCGAATCAATTCGCAAAAAATATCACGCTTTAAAAACTGATAAAATTGAGGACGTCGCTTTGGAGAGACATTTTAAGCCAATCACTGAACTTCTAAAACAAATTGTTGAGAATACCATGTAGAATCTGATGCATCGAAAGTGGAGTCGTTTGGTATACCCAGAGAAGAATAAGAGAGCATAAAGCAGAAACGATCAAACATTTCACTGACTTATGAAAAAATATCAAATGGGGGACGGAAACGATCAAACGATTCATTGATAACTTCTACACTAAATCAATCAAAGCGAATGAAACAATCAACTCCGATAAAAGCTGTACAACAACCTCAAATAATCTCGTCTCCTTCCGTCGAAGAAATTTTTGAGACCACACCCGAAGCGGTTTTGACGTCGGTTCAACGTCAATTATAAACATCCGAGGGTCAGAATATGTTGCGAGAACATCTTGGTCCGCTCGGACAAAGATATATCGGAGCAATTTTGGTCCAAGATGTAAATAACGAGATGGATTACGTATACGGTGTTAAATTTTCCGACGAAGGAATGATGCTCGGCGATAAACATTTCGACGTGGATAAGATTGATAATATAATCATCAATGGAGTGAAATATGCAGGGACGCCGGGCCTCTACGAATTAATTTTCAAGAGAATTCCCGCCGATGCTGTATATACAGAGAACGATATGCATAAATATAAAAGTATATTACTGGCGACAAACGCGCATAGACGTGATAGTAATGTGCGTAATCCAGTATTAGGCAACAAAGGATACAAATATAAATATATAATCGCTTCATTATTTCCTATTAAAAGAAAAATTGGAAAAGGGATAAACTTACCACGCACTATGATACTGAGTGAGAATAAAATTGAATACGTGCATTGGAACGATCCCAACGAATTAGTAGATCGTTTGCGGCTGCTGGAAGCTTCACGTCGAGCAGGTAACAATGCCCTTGGTAATGAAATCATGTCAATTATCGAAGAGCTTCGCGAGGCGGGTCTTATTATAAATTAAACAACATGTTGACAATACTAGTCATTCTGTCAAAACATTTCGTATTAAAATGTCAATTAATAAATTTGGAGTATCGCTCGGTATGTCGAATAATGCATACTATGAATGGAACGGATTACTAAGAACGTATATGCGAGATAACGCTCTGTGTCTGACTAGCGCCGGCTTTGACGCAAGGTTGCGCAAGATACGACGTGTAGCGCAACCGGAAGATGATAACGATGCTGCTAACAAACGGTACGTTGAAACGAGTGTTGAACTTTTGAGGAATAGGCAGAAAGAAATTGAGGAAACAATTATTGCGCTCGAAACGCGCGTGCAAACGCTTCAGATAATGATGCATGAAATACAGAAAATGTTTCAGACACGTGTAAAAACTACATCCGACTCAGGAAAAGATACATAAAGAATTATACATGAACTTTTACATTATTATGAAATATGCCACGATCAAACATGCAAGAAAAGAAAAACAACTCTGAAAAGCGACTGCTCGTGGAAGAATTGCACGCTCCGGCGAGAAGAAATTTTTTGCGTAGACGCGTCATAGTACGCGGATGCGATGATCTGTGGCAGGCAGACGTGATTGAGATGCGTCCTTATGCACGAGTCAACAAAGGTTTCAATTACATACTTACTGTTATCGATGTGCTGAACAAGTATGCGTGGGCCATACTGCTCAAAAGTAAGAGCGGAAACGAAATGTCTGAAACGATTGCGAAACTAATTCGAGATGGTGGAAGATGTCCGAAAAATTTTCAAACAGACAGAGGAAAGGAATTTTATAATGCAAATGTGCAAAAACTCATGAAGAAACATAACATTAATCATTATTCAACGTATTTCATCATGAAAGCCTCGATCGTGAAACGATTCAATCGCACTTTAAAGAACAATATGTGGAAATTGTTTACACTAAATGGTAATTACAAGTGGATCGACGCTTTATCTCAACTCGTTGCAGAATATAACGCGCGAAAACATCGCACTATCAATATGAGACCTATCGATGTCACTCCTACAATCGCTGATAGTCTTTTAAATACAGTATACAACAATGTAAAAATTGCTGCTCCAGCGAGATTCAAAGTGTGATTCGATACGTGTGAGTAAATTCAAGATCATTTTTGATAAAGGTTACACACCAAATAGGTCGGCCGAAGTGTTTAAAATTGTCAAAATACAGAATATTAATCCCGCGATCTACTCGAAGATTCACGCGGAAATTCAGTAGTCGGAGGATTCTACGAATACGAACTACAACACGTTACTAACCCCGACGTGTATCTCGTGGAAAAGGTGATACGTAAAAAAGGAGATGAAGTTTTTGTGAAATGGCTGGAACTTGATAAATCGCACAACTCTTGGATACATAAAAATAATTTATTATAAACATATAACATAATAAAAATATACATAAATTTACATGAATGAATATATATATATGTATATATATATATATATATATATATATATATATAATTTATATTTACAATAAATAAATACAATTATTTACAATAAATAAATACAATTATTTACAATGGTATTTTATAATGTCCCCACGATAACGTATCAGTAATTGTAGGTACAATATACCGCTTGTCGTCGTACGGACTTAGAGCAATTTTTGTTTTGCGAATGGTGTATACCTTGTACAATTTTGATCTTATACACGATTGACTACGCGTCATTTCAATCTCTTCGTTCAAACACCGCGTGTAATCGTCAAACGTTATCATTCTCGCGACAACGTTACTCTTGACGCCTTTTACCTTTTTCGTATCCTTACCATCCACGCGCAACGCATACATTTTTGCTCTAAGCCCGACAAATTCGGTCATTATGGTACCGTTGTTTTCATCCTTCATTAGACCCGGTATCTTTTTATTCACGAGCGGTATACCGTACGCATTGTCTATCGCATAGTCGCTTGTATCAAATCTGCTGATGTCGCGTTTCATATTCTCGTACACATCGTCGCACTCAATGTGATATATAAGACTATCCGTGTCAGTGTACATGACTTTGCATCTTTCCCGATACATTGGTACCATATAATCGTGGTGAAATTCGTACAAACATGTCTTGGATATATCGAGATTACACATACTCACATAAATTGGTTTGTAGAATTTCACCTCGAGTTTACGTAATTCCACAGCGATTAGATTTTCTGAAAAAACGCTCCTCCTATGAAACTTTGGTTTTGCAATTAATGCCTCTGTGCCGTACCTTCCGTCCCATTTTGTTAAAAGTTTAACATCTATTATCTTATATCTTATCGCGATTGCGCACATTTTCCATCGTTTTGCTAAACACGGCATTATTCATTAGTTTGTACAAATTTTTTTCAAATTTATTTTTCGCCAGTGTTCTAAATTTTGTGTTGAGTTTTATATAAATACGGAGCCACGGAGATTGAGTGAATTGTAATATACGATGAATTTTTGCAACACGAAGACCGTGACGGGAACATTGCTGCAGGTTACGGTAGTGTATCACGTAACGTATAAGGTTATCGTATAAGGTTGCAAGAAGCTTGTCCTCGCGCTTGCTAGGTGGTTTGTTGCGTGTCGGACAAAACGGTAGGTCAGTGTGCGAATCGTGAAGATGCTGCGGATACTCGAGGTCGACTTCGAGGATGTAACCTGTAGACGAATCGAGCGCGATCGATGATATATCAAAATTGGAAACATTATCGACCCACTGAAAATCGGCATAGGACAATGGTTGACACATTGCCCATCCGTATAAATTATTAACATCGAAATATATCAAGTACGTGGGTTGGACGGTGGTCGTGCACGCTGCGGCGCTGAAACTCGCCTGAGGCGAAGCGTACGCGTAAGCGGTACAAAAAACGCAGGTTCAAGTCCACCCAGACCCAGTAGGATTAAGAGAATTATAGTCGTAAGGTGGCTGTGCACGCTGCACCGCCGAAGCTTACCTGAGGTAAATAGTATGGCGGAAACGCAGACTCGAATCCACCCAGACGAATTAGGTATTAAGTATTTTAGGAATAAGATAATGTAATAGGAAAAATGTAAGGTAAAAAGGAAAATAAAGGTTGAAAAAAGTCTCTGTAGCGAAAGTCAGGGACTTAAAACCCAAGGTTTTTTTTTTACATCAAGTACGTTGATGGTTTCGATGAGTCATACGACTGCATGTACTTGTTATTAGCACGCGCGTACCTGTTGGAACATTGACTCAGACTACCACGTATACCTCGTTCGATAAACATAACTATGTCAATGTCTGTGAGTAATTTAAATATAATTGTCGTATGCTTTAACATGGCGTCCCACGTGTAGCCGGGAAGAGTATATGTTATAGCCCGAGACTATAACTAATTACATTAAATAATATATATGAAATAATAATCAATTATTAATTAAGAAAATATAATAAAAGTATAATTGCGGAATATTTCTAGTATATTACTAACGAAATAAGCCTTACGAAATAAACGATATCCGCATACTGCGATCGAAGCGTTGACCGCGCGTACCGCTGACATAGCGAGCCACGCGCGAAATTCGAGACGAAGCCGGAACATCGCGGCGAGGATTGCGAAAGAGTGCAAGCCAGGAAGTCCGACCCTTGGACTCGCTGTGCTTGCACTCAGCGCGAGTTGAGCAATCTGACCAAATTTTAGGACGGTCGCTCAGCGGTATAAAAAACCCACCTGCGCTCGGACGCGGGGGCAGTCAAAAAAGTAAGTTAGTAATAGTCATAACTGCAACGGGCAGTCATAAAGTGAATTAATAATAGTCATACCAGCGACAAGCAGTCACAAAGAATAATCGAAGTGCGCGAGTGAGACCAAGTGCGAACCGCCAACCCTCACGACGACCGACGCAAAGGGCCCATCTCTGCCTACGACGCAACGCCAGGAAGGGAACCGACCTCGCCTTCATAGGCAATAAAACTGCGCTACTGTACTGGAGTAGATATATATTTCGATAACTATTACAAGGATTCTACGTTATTGAAAAGAGCGAAGCCTCCCCGCGCCCTGAATCCTGCTCTCCTCCGCGGATCCCGAACCCAGTGCCGTCCCGTGACACAACAATAGTAATACGCGAGGTCGAGCCCATAACTCTTGATACAACTCTCGCTGAAATTTTCAAAAATGTCGGCTAGTAACAAGACATCAGTTTTGAGGTATAAATCGCTATATTCGCCTAGCGTTCGAATTGAGAATCGCTCACGTAGAAATGTTAAAACGGTCCAACGTTGGGCCTGCACCGGTTGCCGACGTGGCGATACTGGTGTAGTATTGGCCGCCAGTATTGTGCCAGCACAGATTTAACAATGGAGTGTAACGCCATGCCAGTATTGGTTCAAAATTGACAAGAACAGATGGGCCAGTATTGGATATAGAATTGACCCAGAATTGGATATGAAACTGATCCAACATTGGGTATACAATTGGCCCAGCATTGGATATACAACAGGCCCAGCATTGGGTATACAACTGGTCCAGTATTGCGTGCTTAAAGGCCTTTCACTGACCGTAACTTTATTCGGGCGTTTTTGCAACGCGCGCGCAGGAGTCGGATGTTCGTTTATTAAAATTAAACATTTTTATTTTCTTTAAAATCTACTTAATTTACATCGATGCCAGTGCAGAAATGCACCGGGAAATGAAATGATAAAAGTCACAATCAATTAAGAGACATTGTTGATCTACATTTGATCAGGAATATATTTAGAAGAATAATGAAGTAAAAAAAAACTCGATTTAATGCTTTATTTATGAATTCTGTTTTTTCTACCACCATCTCTGTCCGGAGCTCCGGAGAATCAACGACTTCCCATATAGGGTTTTACAATCGGCTCAGATCCGCGCCAGTACTGGTTACAGTAGTTCGGGTACTGGTGCAACGCTGGCAACACTACTGGCGCGGTACTGCTTAAGATCCGGATGATAACTTGGGCCCAATACTGACAGACTACCTGCCCAAATGCACTTGCCAGATTTGCCCCAGTATTGCTATTACGACCGACGCAGCACTATGCCATTACTGGTTACCAGATATCTAATACCGTCGCAAATATGACAGTAACACCGGCTCAGTACTGCTTCAGTAATGGATAACAATTACGACCAACGTTGGCAAATAATACTGGCGCGATACAAAATTGCGTAGGGATAAGGAGGAGGGTTTAAAAACGGTAAATAATAATAATGCAGCGATAACATATAACGTCAACATAAATAATACGTCAATTGAAATAGTTGTAACCAAATTATTTAACAGTAACAAATGTTGGAACGCTAGCTTTAATTAGTTGAAACATGTGTTATTGTTAAATATTTTAGTAATAAAAATTTCATTTTACCTATCACCGACGTTGGTGTTACATGCTATTGTTACATTATTATTGTATGCCGTTTGTACATATATAATATATAATCAAAAACAATCATAATATTTAACATAATACGTATAGTTTATATTTGAATTGTGTATGCATTTATTATATGTTTGCAATCACAAACAATATAAAATTATCTCCATGGTACATATATATCGAGGACAAAAACCATACAGCCAAAAAAGAAGATAATAAAACAATAAATTTATAACAAAACTGTAAATCTTCAGGTTGTCATAACAAGTAGGATTAAAATTGACGCAAAGTTTGACACTATAATAAAAAACTAAAATAAAAGAAACAAGTAAATAATTGCAAATTTTAAGCATAATTTAAATTATGAATACAACACCAAAGTTATTATAATTCTGCGTCTTCTGCCTCGGCTGCTTGTGCAGCATCAGGTACTCTGGAAACAACAGTATACGATTTGTTATTAACAAACATCTTATAATCTTATAACATAGGTAAGAATATATATATATATATATATACAATTAAATATAAATTTTTACTCCGTGTAACGCGTCCGCTTTTTACGACCTCTTTCGCGATCAGCTGCTTCGGACAGCCAACGGCTTAAAGTTGTTGATAGTTTTTTATATTCGTCATTGCGTTTAAACTGTTCCAGCAACACGTCTATAACAAATAAATTTTTTAAAAATGCAATTACGATTGAAATATTTGTTTAACAATACAACTTACCGTTCAAACAAACAAAAACTTGTGTGCGACTAAAATCCTTCTTGCCTTTCCCGTGTGTTTATCTTCCGAAGGCGGTATAATGTATTTCTACTGCTTGTGTCAATGTTGCCGTCATTATTTTTTTGACACATTGCTTCACGCATGTCTCTTCGCACAATAAGATGCAGTAGAAGTTCATCTGTAAATAAAACAAGTTTTATAGCGCATATTAAGTAATAATTTCAATATTTTTACTTACCAGAGCTTTCCTTTTTTTTTCTGAATTTGCAAGGGCCTCGTTCAACAATAAAAAATCTTCGAAAGTTTTAATAGGAAGGACTACATCTAATGACTCTTTTAATTCTTTTATATTATTTTTGGGCATTTCGATGTTGCAGCTCAATATCGCTTGCTTTACATTATTCACCTTGTTATCTACATCGTACAATATGCTCCTTTTGGACGAATTAATAGCTGCGAGTATAATCTCGCACTTTTTGTCAATATATTCTTTTATAGGATCTGTGGAAAATGAAAAATGTTTCTATTGAATATGTGCTTGCATGATAAAAATCCAGTACTGCAAAAATGGCCAAAAACGGGACATAAGACGTCTTTACGATGTCTTTTAGTCGTTTTTAAAAAGTCAAAAAGAATGTCATAAAGATGACTAAAAGACGTCTCATGTTTTGATTGGACATGGACATTGTACTGTCTGGGAACGTTAGTCTTGAAACAAAATTTTATATATTCATTTATAAGCAAAACAATAATTGTATCAATTGAATATATTCGTCTTTAACCGTGAAAATATATCTTTAATTTGAACACTAATTTTCTTGGTTAAAGACGAATACGACTCAAATTAACAAACTCATTGTTTTGCGTATATATAATGTACAATCTTGATTAAAAAACGTGTTTACTGTGTTTTCATTATAACGTACAGTTCCGAAAATATATCTGAATTCGAATGAAATTTGATGAGAATGTTGCAAATGTCAATGTACGTGGACATGCGGACAAATTTTATACAGAATTTATCTTTCGAAACATTTAATTAATTACCTGGAATTGTGGTATAGTTGAAAAAATTGTTTTTCTTTTTTTCGAAATATTCTTCAGCTACTGTAAGCAAAATACGTTAGTTTGAAATAAAATTGTGAAAAGTGAAACTATGATGCAAGTGGATAACCGAATTACTCTGTTACTTACTATCTTCAAATGGCAGTTCTTGATCGTAATTTTGTGCGATATTAATTGCATCTGAAAAAAAACCATTGTGAATGCTGTTTAGAAGATATTACGTAAGATAAGTATAAAAAATGTACCAAGTGTCTTTTTTTTGACGTTTTCTCTTTTTTCGATGCCGCCTCAATGTCCTCTTCCGATATGCCACTTGCACCAGGGCCGATCATCAGTTGTACGTCGTCGTTCAATTCCTTGGCAAGGTCGTTTTCTGTGAGAATAATTGACCCCTTACTGATTTTGTAATTTTTGCCGTCTGTGCTTTGTACGTCTTTAGTAGTCTTTAGTACGTCTTTGTAGGCGCGTTTTAATCGGCGCTGACCTTGTTTCAGATTACCTGTAACATACATATATTTAAATTATATGCAACACATATTTGTTTCCTGTTATTGTAAAATCATTTTCATGATATATGTCTTCTTACTCGCGTAGCAAATTATTTCCACGTCAAAAGTCAACCATTTTTTGTCTGGTTCTCTCAATGAAATAATCCATCTTGATAATTTATTGTATTCGGTGGCTCCAGGGAATTTACATATAAATTTGTCTCCTTGTTTGCTGATCCATGACGTCGGTACTAATTCTATTAAATTCTTAGATTCCTCTGCCGGGAGAAATAATATGACAGCGTATAATTTTATGTCCTGCTTTTCAATCACTATCTGTAATAAAAATATCAAAGCAATAAAAACGTGCGTATATATTGAATTAAAAGACAATAGATGAAAATCAGCTATACTTACTTCTTGAGAATGATCGCTCCGGTTCGAGTTCATTTTCTACTGTATCCGATAACACGTTACACACTCACGGGCTTGTGATATAACTTGATGCAAAATTTCATATATAAGTATGCTATAAAAACGTATATATTAACATATAATGTGATAAATATTAGTTTCAAATAACAATTAAAGAGAGAACGTATGGAGAAGATGTCAAATATGTTTTGGTAGTATATAAAAAACTATTTCGATAGTATATATTAAAAGGCATGTAACAGAGAAATGGCATAGTAAATATCATTAATATGCAATAAAATACATTTGCCACGGACATCCTGTAAAGCAAACATTTCTTTTGTTTCTAAAAAATTTGCACCGACAAAAATCCCAACCTCTTTGGACGAAATCGGATAATCAAAAGCTTCACGTAAATCAGTTAGTTGATATCCCAATATGTACAAATCTTGCAGTTTGAAACTCGTAGTATTTTTGCGTTTTAGTAAAATTGTATCGATCTTTAAAATTTTGTTATTATGTAATAAAACTATATTATCAGGATGGACACATTTTAATACGTAGTTATTCACATTGATGCTAGATATAATGACATATTCTTCTTCTCTGTGCACATATGTACTACCATTTGCGAAAACACAATTATCTAAATATCGTTTTTGTTGTATTATTTTTTCCCCTGACTCTAATTCTGATAGTCTGTTTACTATTTGTGTCAAAGGATTGTTAGGTGATTTGACTAGTTTTTTAAAAATGCTTATGTAGCTCTCACCCCAGAACGCGGATAACTCACTTAATGGTACTTTAAAATATTTTACGTCTTCTGCTAAATGAATCAAATAATGCATGTTTAATACTTGAGAATCTTCTCCGTATAGAGACGGTAGTAAATAGAAAAATTTTCTTAATAAATTTTCTTAATAAATATTAGCATAATTACAATCTGATGACGTAACGTTTTGTTTATGAAGAATACGACACGCTACAAATAACAGTAAGAAATGTCTATAGAAATATTTTGGTAGTTTTCTATGTAATACCGTAGAACTGCAATATAATAAAAAGAATCTAAATTGTGTCGCTTTCCATCTGCTTACAATATTAATATCAAGATATGACGATTATTCTTTCTGCTGAAGATTATTATATGAGTATTCAGCAGGCTTCTCAGAGTGTGCACGAATGTGTCCATGCAGGAAATATATTCGTTTCACATGCGATATGAATCTTTTTACAATTATTAGACGTTGGAACTTGCAGTACTGCTGAAGAATTCTATAAATTAAGCTACATATATAGTTACACGTAGACACTTTTCAGATTTGGTTATAAAACTGTTAGGCAGAATTTTGTTTGAAATACTGCTGCCGAACTTCGGCCAGACTTTGATCTGCGTTATAACGCCGGATTATCCTATATAGATAGATAATTAAACATTTGCCAGGTCTGATTAGGTACTGTTGGTCAGACTTTAAGTTGAAATACTGCTGCTTAACTTCGGCCAGACTTTGGCCCTTGTCGTAACCCCGGGTTATTCTATATAGATGGACAGCCAGACATTTGCCAGTACTGGTCAGTACTGGCTGACAAAACTCTGGCTGCCAGATAAACGCCATTACTCCGGCTAAGCTCTGGCGTCGTTGTAAACTCTGGCGACCCTATATGGGTTGTTTTTGACAGAATTTCTTTTTCACAACTATTCGGGAATAGTTGTTTTAATGTATCTAATAAAAAGAGTGGTTTTAAAACTATATACATATGTATATACAAATGCATTTCACATCTTGTGTTATTTTAAAATCATATAAAATTTATTATAATAAAATACATACCTTTTATTATTTTATACGTGTTTGTTTCCGCAAAACTGTCTTTCTTTTTATTGTGATTTTGCTGTTCACAACCACTATATTTTAATTGTACTGCTTTTGATAGAATCCGAGGGAGGATTCGTTTTATTGAATCCGATATATCTTTACTCTCTCTCTTATTATTAGAGATATATAATCTTTCTGAAAAGTAATGTATTCTTGTATAATGTTATGTAAATTTATATTCATATTTCAAAATTGTCATAACTATATAAATTGTCAAAATTGTCAGTGTAATATTCTGTAATATGGTGAAAAATACTATTATCATGTTTAACTCTTCATCTTGTAATCGTTCATCAAAGGCTAGAAATGCTTCTTGTGTGTCAAAAGATTTATCAAAATCTAGTTTTTTTTTTGTAAGTCCGTTTCACTCTGTCCTGTTAAGGAACGTGCTGTCATTTTTGCTTTTATTTCATCATATCCTCTTCGAACATTGTATAAAATACTATTCTTTGCGTTTTGTATTTCTTTTTTTATAATCTTTTCTATTTTGTTAATTATGTATTTCTTTTGTTCATTAAATAATCGTTCCAAATCAGTAGTGCCTGAATAATAATGTTATGTCTCGATATATCTTTATATAGATTAAAATTGATCTATCATCAGGAAGAAGAATACAAAAAAGTGCACAAATCGAAAATTTGTTCAAAGCTTTCTTATTATTTGAAAAAATTATTTTATAAATTATTGATATTAATTAAATTAATATCAATAATATATATTATGATATATATTAATTAATCAATGATATATATTAATTAAATTAATATCAATAAAAGGAATAGAAGTTTCAGCGCGGTAGTTAGGCGTAATAAATTTATTATATTTCATTTATTAAATCTATATATATATATTATATATTATAATTAATATATATCAAAATTATAATGTTAACAGATATAATCGGGAATGTTTAGGCCAATTTCTGATCAAATATTAGTATCTATATGTTTCATTTTTTTAATTTTGGCTTTCTCATGGAGAAATCTTTGAGCTATATATTTCGATTATTTAACTTTTGCGCCCAACTATACCGCGCTGAAACTTCTATTTCTTTTATTGATATTAATTTAATTTAATTTATATCACAGAAGTTACTATTTATAAAAAATTATATATTTTTTAAAGTATGATATACCGTTATTATTATCAGAAGAGTGTGTGGAACAGTTGTGTTCTATATTATTTTCGTTGCAACTTAATGTGTCGGACCTATTATATTGCGTGTAATCTTCTATGTAAGAGATAAAATAATAATTATATATTAATAACGTACAATTTGAAATAATAATAAAAAATCTTAGAAGAAAACCGACAGAACTCAAAAGCTACAAGTATGGAGAAAATGCCTTTTAAAAATTTATAAAATTTCAATTACTGAAAATTACTGATGTTCAAAAAATTACAATCAATAATCTTTTTTTACCCTGTTATGACTATCATTGTAAAAAAGAAATTGTACCATTAAAACGTGGAATGTTATTAAATCGTCTGCAGTATTTGGCAATGGTTCAGAATTTGAAGTGAAAGTACGTTTTCGGGGGGGTTCTTCACATTCATTTTCAAAATTTTCTTCTAAATTATCACGTTGCAATTCAAAGTCACTACTGCTACTACTTTGTAAATATAAATTTTTCTCGTATCTTGAGATTCGGCGCTCACCTTGGCAAAGCTACCTAATGCAAATACATTTGAAACTATGTAATCAGCATGATAAAATTAATATTAAAAAAATAAAAAATAAATAAAAATAAAATATTATTAAAAATATTATTAATAAATAAAAATAAAATATTATTATTAAATAAAAATAAAATATTATTAAAAATATTAATATTAAATTAATAAAAATGTTTACAATACTTACGAGCAAATTTTATTATTTCTATTGCAGTTTTTCCCCATTTTAAACTGGCTTGTTTAAAGTTCTTTGACCATTGTTTAACCATATTTTTTTTTGCTTTGGGTGGATAATAACAAATTTTTTGTTCGCCATTTTCAGTAATCCATTCGCAGAGAATCAAATCTATAACTTTTCGTTTATCATTTGTAAAAACATCCTTAAACCATACAATGGCGTGCGTATGTTGACTCATGCTACAATATGAAGATTATTATAGAGAGTAGAATTATGTATTTAACAAACTAAATTATTAAATTTAAATTGAGAAGAGTTTTTTTATTTTTAATTAGTAATAACAGACCCGTATAAAACTTACATGATATAGGTTGATATCAAAAGATGATAATGACTGATAACTAATAATCAATCAAGCAGTGCGGTGACGTTGCGATAAATAGTTTCTTCGTGAAAACAATTGAAACAATTGAAACAATTGAATATGCGCGGTTGTACGTTATATTCATAGCATTGAGCTGTTATCGCGGCTGTATGCAAAGTTCACTTGAAGATTCATAGAAATAAAAAAAGATGTCTAAATATTCAAGTGTTGAGCGTGTCCGGAAATATCGGGCATTAAAGAGAATACGAAATATTTCGTCCGAAAGTGACAGTGGACCCGAAGAAATACGTATGTATATAATTAATGTACATTACTCGTAAAGGAGAGGTATATTAAGCTATCTAAGCCAAATTGCTCTCAAGATATCCAAGTCCTGATTTTTTTGCTCGCAAAATAAATTTGACAATTGTTTTATTTATTATACAAGTAAAACATTAATCTTTTAAACTTATTTCGCCAGCAAAAAATTCGGAACCTAGATATCTTGAGAGCAAATAATTCAGGGAATATTCTGATGCTATAATAATGCGAGCAATTAATTTTTTAATGCACTTTACTTTTGAGCGTTGCATTTTGTTATTGGTATTTTCTTAAAAGCTGAAGCAAAAAAATATTTTGGGCAGTAAATAGTAGCAAATAAATAGCAAAAAAATTTAGTATTAATTTTTTTCTCTGACTTATGCATATGCTATTTTTTACAATGGTTAGATAGCTTAATATTAAGCTATCTAGCCCTTCGTAACTTTTTAATAGTTTGAGTAAAAAAAAATTATTTTTTATAACAACAAATAGCAAAAAATTAGCAAATTAATTCCATTTATAATTTATTGTATTTTGATGATTTGGCTTAGATAGCTTAATATACCTGTAAAAGAGTTACAGAGAAGAAATTGCAAAAAATTGCATTTTAAAATTGCATTTTATTTCATGTTTTACAGAACATAATGATAATGTACAACAGGCTTTAGAACGATCTGAACAACATAATGTTGACATATCTTTAAGCTGTGTTCTATCCAACGACAACTTCCAATAAACTTCCAGTGACAGCAATTTTGATGCTTCAAGGGAGATAGAAGATTTGTCAAATTCAAATTCAAATAATGAAGATGCACCGTCGATTTTATTTGAAGATTCACATAAGGAATTATTACAAGGAAACATTAATACAAAAATTTGTACGTGGGCCCTTCGGAATGTGACATCATTAACACATAAATGCTTAGATAGAACTATTACTAATATTGAGAAATGAAGGTCATTTAAGTCTTCCAAAAAGTAGCAAAACTTTATACTAACGCAGCAAAAACGAATATTCGTCCAATGTTGAATAGTAACGGAAGATACGGAGAATTCATTTATTTTAATATTAAAGATACTCTTGAAAAAATTATATCTCCCGATATTTATACCGAGAAAGAGATACTATTAATGATAAACATTGATGGTGCATCCATTCACCAAAGTTCGAAAAAACATATTTAGACTATATTAGGTTTAGTATACCACCGCGAATACGATGCTAAACCATTTCTTATTGGTTTGCACTTTGGTGAGTCAAAACCAGTTTCAGTTAATGAGTTTTTAGATGATTTTATCGACGAAGTGAATAATTTAATTACAAATGGTGTAAATATCGGGAACTCTCATTACAATTTCAACATTAAAGCTTTTGTGTGCGATACATCTGCGCGTGCGTTTATTAAACGTAGTAAAGGTCACGGTGGTTTTTTTGCATGCGAACGTTGCTAGATAAAAGGAAAGACAGTGCAAGGAAAAAGAGTGTATAAAGGCATACATTATATAGAACGCACGGACGAATCTTTTATAAATAGGCAACAATTGGAGCATCATTCAACCCAAGAAATGTCACCATTACTAAACATTATAGGGTTAGATATTGTTAAATCAGTTGTACTAGATCCTATGCATCTACTTTATTTAGGAGTCTCAAAATATTTATTGCAAGAATTTCTTCATGGTGATCGGCGTCATAAAACTGATTTACGTAACGTCACACTTTTGTAAAATTTATTGAATTCCATTTCGCGCGAAATTCCAATGGAATTTCAAAGGAAAAAATTTGATCTTCTTGATATTGACAATTGGAAAGCGACTCAATTTAGATTTTTTTTATTGTACTGTAGTGGCTTATTTCTTCGTTCTGTATTACCACACGATACCTATCGACATTTTATGCTGCTTTATGCGTCATGTCGTATTTTATCAAGTAAAAGATTGGCTTTACAATGTGCTCAATATGCCAAAATTCTTTTACGAAAGTTTGTTAAGTTAATACCAACTTATTATAATAAAAATTTGCTAACAATTACTATTCACAATTTGATTCATATTGCAGATGACGTCATGCATATGAAAGATCTTTAATTTAAATTTTCTGCATTTGCTTTCGAGGATTATATTAGATTCTTAAAAAAATTGATTAGAAATACACCCCATATTATTCCGCAAATAACAAAACGTTTATATGAAATACAGGAAGGACACAACCCATTCATAAAATGCCATTATCCATTTTTCTATACTATAAAAAAACGTACAGATGTGCCGATAGGATATCGTGTGGAAACAACTAATGATAAAATAATATTGTCTAGTGTTAAAATAAAAAATTTTACATTTACAACTTCTCACCCTAATAATGTCGCAATTATGAAGAATGGTGATATCTTAATAATTAATAGTATTTTCATCCAATTGATTAATAATATTTCTGTCGGTTCTCCGATAATCGAAGGAAAACAATTAATGTTTTATCATGACGTATTTAATTATCCTATGCCATCATACAAAATTGGTATAATGTACGTTCGTAAAAATAACATTAAAAAACAATATTGCGTCAAAGATATTTCAATGAAATGCATTTACACACGGCTAAATACCAAAAAAGTAATTATCACATTACTTCATTTGTAAAGTAATATTATGTAAAATAAGAAAATATTATGTAAAATCTAATACTATAATAACATTCTAATAATTATATTAATAATAATTATATAATATAAATATAAAAATAATTCGTTTATCGATCGATGCACAGCGACGGAATTGTTGCTCACATGTTGATCTGTAACATACAAAAGTTAATATATTATAGGTAAATTATATAGCAGCGTTCGAAATACAATTAAATGTTTTGAAAATAATTATTGCATGTATTAAATTTTTTACCTATTTTTCGGATATTTGATTAAATACTTATACGATTAAAGGGAAGAAAATGGGCGTTAGAGCCAAACGATAAAATGTGATGATAGATATACGATTGCCGAAAAAATCGAATTATGAATATTTGAAATATTTTTTTATATGAATATTTGAAGTATAATTATGTAAGTATCAAATATATGTTAAAGAAATATATATTTGCGGTAAAAAACAATTAACGTATTTCGCAATAACGAATAACAACTATTACCCACCTTCAAATTGCTCAGCTGATGCTCGACGTCTTCCGGGCTTCCTCTCAGTACATCAGCGACTGTTTGTGACTACACATAATGACATATATAAAAAAACACGCCGTTGTTGATTTAGCAAAGCGCTTAAGAAACTGGACCAATACTAGACCAATGCTGGGCCTGTGTCGCAGTCAGAGCTTGGCCTATTTTGCAGCCTGTGCTGGCCCACGTCTGTATTTTATAATGGCCCGTTATACCGTCCGGCTTTTAATCAGTACTGGCACAAGATTGTTTGCCGACCTTGTGTGTGGCTGCCGATACTTAACTAATGCTGGGCCTGTGTCGTAGCCAAAGCTTGGCCTATCTTGCAGCCTGTACTGGCCCATGTCTGTATTTTATAATGGCCCGTCGTACGGCTCGGCTTTTAACCAGTATTGGCACAAGATTGTCTGCCGACTCTTGGCTGTCGATGCTGGACCAGTGCTGGGCCAGTTAAACAATGTCGACAATTTCTACGTGGGCGCTTCCACACAATCTCAGCGTGCGCGTAATCGCTCTCGGATACTGTGTTACCTGTCAAGGAGCTGTAAAATGATTCTCGCGATGGTAGACACACATCTTGTAATTTATCTACGCAGTCAATGTACTCGTACGGGAAGACACCTTTTCTTATCAGTAAATTGAAATCCTCGGCGGATAAATTTTTAAATTCCAATTGTAAAATTTTGAGTTTATCCTTGCTTAGAAAAGATGCCAATTTGTCGAGACTTGTTGTGAGAAATTTATATGAATCTATGAAACGTAATTTAATGTAATTTCCCGGTTTGTCTTTCGTATCCTTAACATGTTTTGTAAATGAAATATATTTTTCTTTTGTTATCGGAAGTAAATCGATTTCTCTTTCAAACGCTGTGACTCTTTCCTCGATTATAAAATGAAAATCATAACCGGATAAATTGTGAAATGCTATTGGAATACAAAAAGATTCTTTGTAATTTAGATTGCAATTTGAATGCGCGGGACCTCTGTACCGCCCGATCAAATGACAATGATCGCGTACGCGCGTATCATCTTCTACGAATGGTTTCTCACATATATGACACTGAGTCGCACTTTGAAATTCTTTCCATTCATTTTGCGTTAAATTTATCATGGGAACATTGGTTGTTAAAATATTTTCTACACGTTGCGTCAAATTTTTAAGTTCGTCGGTGAACCATGCAACGCAATTGGTTTCGCGACAAGAATGATACGCGAATAACGAATTATCGTACGAGCAATGTACATAATAAGCCATACTAAATACTTGGTGATGTTGATAAAAATTTTCTTCTTCTTTTTTCACCAAAACGCACTCCAGATCGGCGTACATGACGAAAGGTAGTCGCTTTTTCCTGTTGTAGTTAGTGAATGCGAGCCACTTATCCTTATCGCTCGGTAACCGGATAGCGCAGTCGTTCATCTTTCCACAGTCTACTGTATGTGATTGCAATTTCTCGACCGAGTGAAAATAGTGCATGCATCTGTAAAATAAAAGTTAAAATTTTTATATCCTTGTTTTAAATATTTTTAGACAGTTTTATTAAATATACATACCAATCGCAGATATATTTTTCAGTCTTGTGTTTGCTGAGTTGCATACTAACAAGTCTAGATAGATTCTTGATCCATGCAAAATGTCCGATATCTTGCGCATCTTGCACGTAGAGCAAGTTGACGTGCTTGTCTCTCTTTTGCACCGTAAGGTGAATAGGGACAATGTTTTCGTTTTCAAAATTGTACACGTTGATTGAAATGTCATTATAAATTTCAAATTTTTTAATTTGATTAAGAGTGACTGGAAACTCAATATCTTGGAGATTCAGTACTGTTGTATAATGCGAGTACGATGATTGTCGGTGTGTGCTTCTTTCAGCTGGATACAGAGCAGCCACTACCGCCCACGCAAAACATGCATTGTCTTTAGATTGCACGTTAACCACTGCTCGTTTCATTATTATCTTTCGCGATAATTGCACGTAACATTCGGCGCGCATAGGATTATATTTATTTATATTTACAGTCAAATTTAGTATACGCGATAATGCCCATCCGCTATCGCGTTCCTGAAATTCTTCGAGCGATGCAAGGATTGGCTCGACGACTCGCCGCTCACACCATTCGCGTAAATCGGATGTATGTAAGAGTTTCTCGTATTGATTGATTTATTGGCATGCTTATCGCCCGCCACAAACTCGCCGTTAAACACTGTATTCACTTTCACATTGTTATGTTTTTGCATAACGTCTCGCACGTGCTCGAGCACAATGTCACTCGCATCTTCCAAAAATTGACGAGGTTCGATGTGATTATAATTTATAACCGCAGTCAAGATGCGGCTCTCAAACGCCGTATTAATCTCTCGCCATATGAGTCTCTCCGCGTTATTTTCACTACTATAATCACCACCACTGGATATAAACTGTCTCTGCAATCGAGTTTTTGCACCCTCGAGTCGCGCAATTCTTGTCACCAAAGATTGTCTATTTCCGCTTGAGAGTCGCGTTTGACACGGCTGCGTTCTTCAAGCTCTTCGATAAACTCCTCGCAATGCTGCAGCCATCCAAAATATTCACCCAATGTGGTGACTTGGTGGGAACGCTCCAACAAGTCGCGTTCTTTCTGCTGCACGTTTTCCATTTTTTCTCTCTATTTTTATGTGCAAACATAACACATATTACGCGACATTATTATATGTAATAAAATTTGACAGCTGCTGCACCATCGCATATCCACCTCATCGGGCGATGTAACTTTATGTCTCCGTATTTCGTATATTAATCCGATGTCATCTCGAAAGATGTCCATACACGAAGCACAGAGAGCTAGAGCATCACCCATTGAATAATAAAAGTGTATGGCGCAAATTTTACGTTGATTTTGCGCACGGAGTTGTTCATTTTCTACTACGTTGTCGTCAAAATCGGTATTACTGCAATCACTAATATAATTACTATCGTCCGACAACGCATGCTCTTCGTCTGACGACTCGTCTATTATCGCTTCGAAATTAATATTTTCCATTTATTCACTATTGTGTCACTAACAATTCTAATACCTGACAGTAACCTCAAATTTTTTTTTTCCACAGCTTCCTCTATGCCCTTTCAAATCGTACTATGGTTTGACGGGGCTCTCATTCTTCTTATATTTCGCCTAATGCCGTCTTAACACATCCTACCGAACGTCAACGCTTTTACATCTATAAAAACGTCCCTACATGTTCGTCGCAGCGTCGGCCAAAAATTTCTATTGTTTTCCCACGACTTTTATGGCTTCTAAAATGTCCCCCGGCTATAAATCAACCACAAAGATAAACACCTTGCAGTTGCAGTTCTTTCCTTAAAAATTATGGAAGATGTTTCGCTCCAGTTTTATGGGAGATTTTCCGCGAGGGTGCAAAGCTGCCGAACGCCGGCGCTTAAAATCTCTTTTTCCATAATATTCTAATTGTCATAAAATGATCATAAAAATTAGAAAAAAAAGAAAAAACAGTTTTGTGGCTTCTAAAATGCCCTCGGCTATAAATCAATCACAAAGATAAACACCTTGCAGTTGCAGTTCTTTCCCTAAAAATTATGGAAGATGTTTTGCTCCAGTTTTATGGGAGATTTTTCGCGAGGGTGCAAAGTTGCCGAACGTCGGCGCTTAAAATCCTAATGATATAATGACCATAAAATGATTATAAAATTAGAAAAAAAACAATTTTATGACTTCTAAAATGCTCCCGGCTATAAAATCAACCGCAAAGATAAACATCTACTTTCGAACGTGTGTAGGACCCTTCACCCCCCCTTTTCCGTAACATCAGACCCCTCGCGCCTCCCAGATACCCCCGCCCCCGCACCCCCCTCGGCGCTCCATTGCTTAGAATCCCCACTATAACACTACTGGTAACCGAAAAGAAGTTTAGACGGCGATGTTTTTATCGAACTATAGTAGGTGTTATTTATTATGTATAACGCCTTATCGAGATGACTTTTCCAATCTCACGGGTCAATTACCAATTTACTGAGCGTTGTTTTTAAAAATCTATTTACGCGTTCAACCATGCCATTAGCCCAAGGGGCCGCGACCGCTACTTTATTATGAACAATGTTATTTTCAGTAACGAATTTTTCAAAGTCTTGAGATGTGAACGCAGTACCTCTATCCGATACGATATTTTCGGGAGTACCAAATATATTGAATGTAAATTTTAAATTTTCACATACCTCTCTGGTTGATGTCATTTTAGTAGGAAAAAGCCACGTAAATCTCGTATATGCGTCTACCAGTACCAATATGAATTTAAAACCATCTTACGTTTCCTGTAACGGACCAAAATGGTCTATATACAATTTTTTACACGGTGACGCGGGCATTTGAGGTATTTGACACTCGCCCTCACGGATATTACCGCCCAAATTATGAGTAAGGCAAATAAGGCAATTATCAATATAATCGTGTATTTTTTTCTGCATGGAAGGAAACCAGTAATTTTCTTGAATTCCTTGGAAAGTTTTTTCTAAACCACAATGAGCCATATCATCGTGGTGTGCCCTAATAAGACCGTTGTGCATGACTTCCGGGACTACGAAATAAGCGTGATCTGGCCCCTTTTTATATACCAGGCCATCGATCAATTCAAACTTGTCGTCATTTGTATATTCCAATCTTTGCGCAATCTCTTTAATTTTTTCATCCTGCAACTGTTTAAATTCAAGTTCCCTTTCTAGCGGAATAGATGCAATATATGCGATTTGGCGGCTCAATGCGTCTACGTGTGGCATTTGCTTGCCCGATCGGTGCGTTAACTTGAATCGATAGTTTTGAAGACTCAATGTCCACCGAGCTATTCGCGGGTTAAGGTTAGCCTTATTTACGGCATGGGCCAGTGCGTTACAATCTGTTATTATTGTAAATTCGAGTCCGTACAGATATATGTAAAATCTCTCGATTGCCTTAACAATAGCTAACATTTCTAGCTCAAAACTATGATACCTCGATTCTGCTTGATTCGTAGATTGACTAAAGTACGCAACCGGTAGCCAATTTTTATTATTAAATTTTTGTAATGGCGCCAAGCCCTTGAGAACTTGCGTTCGTGTGTAATTGCGTTTCCGCTTGCGGATTATAAGTAACAAGAACGGGTCGAGAACACAAATCATTTTTAAGTTGTTGAAAAGATGACATGCATTGACCCTCGAAATCGAACTCCACCGATTTTTTCAATAGATTAAAAAGAGGTTTAGCTTTCGTCGAATAATTCCTAATGAATTTTCGGAAATAACCAGTCAAGCCTAAAAACCGCTGAATCTCTAATACTGTTTTTGGCTGCGGGAAATCTCTAACAGCTGAGACGTGATGATCACTAATTGAGGTTGCATTTGAAGACAAAATATATCCCAAATATTCAATTTTTGTTTTTAAAAATTGACACTTACGATAATTTAACTCGAAATTATATTTTTAAAGGATAATTAGTACCTCGCGTAATACCTCTAAATTCGACTCCACCGATTCAGAAGAAATCAAAATGTCGTCAATGTATACCAAAACTTTTTCCTGTCGAATCAACGGTTGCAGAATATAAACCAATCTCTCCTGAAATTCCGCGGGCGATTCACAAAAACCGAAGGGTAATCGGGTGTATTCGAACTGTCCGTCGGGTGTAGCAAAAGCGAAATATCATCTTTCAAATCTAACAGCGTAAAAACCGTTTTATTACTTAATTTGGCTATGCAATCTTCAATAACGGGAAACGGATATTTTTGTTTAATAGCTCTACTATTGAGAGACCTCAAGTCCACGCATAGACGCATTAAGCCATTTTTTTCCGCACCGGTACAATTCGTGCGCAATACGGAAATACGCTGGGTTTAATTATGTTTCACGACAAAAGATTGTCGGTAATTTCGCGTATTTGAGCTCGCTCCGCCCATGCAAGCCTCCATGGAGTATAGGCGTAAGGCGAGTCATCCCTGAGATAAATTTTCACACTGTAGTTGTCATCCACTGTTTCAATTGTTAGATCATTTATCTCGACAAGTAAATTTATCAAATGATCTTTTATATGATCGTCAAGATCGATAGTGATATCCGATATCGATTGTTCAAATGCGTTACTAGGTTCGCTACAAGCAATCATATTAAGTAAAAACTCAGGAAACAATTGAATTTTATCGTTATTATTTTCGTTGTTATTATTTTCGTTGTTATTATTACTTGGTTTATAAATAGCAGTAATATCGTGTTTTTCAAGAAAGTCACGACCTATTATTATGTCAGTGGAAAGACTGTTGTCATCTAAAACATTCAAAGTTATCTCGAAGTTGACTGCCGGTATTTGTTCCAAACAAATCACGGATGTTTTTTCCCCAAGTATACGAATAGAAGTGTTATTTACAGCTTTATACATGACTTTGATCGGATTCAACAAAGAATTCGCAATGTCGAAAAACACATCAAAAACGTTCGATTTAACAAAAGAAATGAGGCTGCCTGTATCGAGCAGCGCAAATAATAAATATGTGACGCCGTTCAAACCGATAATATTTAATGGTAATTTATTAATATAAATTCGATTACCGGGTTCGCTGACCAATGCGATGACCTCGGCAGACTCCTGGGCCGATTGCACCGCGGATACTGCTACCGCCGCTGGCTGGGATGATATCGGGGACGTCCTTCCTTTCAATTTAGGGCAGCTGAATCGATAATGCTCTGGCTCCTTGCAGTACACGCAGGCGAATCTCGGTTTCCGGCAATTTTTTGCTAGATGACCCATTTTTCTGCAACTTTCACACCATTGGTTCTTTGTGTGGTCCTTCGTGTTCGTCCTTCCTCCATTAGGCCGTCGTCCATCAGTTTCAGACGACACCGCAAAGATTCGGTGCATTTCGTCTAGAAACTGATCAACTGTCTCAATCCGCAGGGCAGTAGCTATAAGCCCTTAGCGATTGACTTCCGATCCCTCAGAGATCAACATCTGGATGAAATCCCTCTGCGACAGCTCGAGGCCGTACATCAAAGCCAATCGATCCATTGCATAAGTCTGGAATGTTTCCTTGTGTGTATTCCATTTTCTAGCTTCTGTTTTTTGTATCGCTATGTGGAACAGAACTGCCCTATCAAATCTTTTGATAAGGGCGTCACGGAAGCTTTCCCCTGACTTCAACATCGGGCCATTTCCATGGTCAAACCAGCGTCTCGCCATTCCGCCTAATTTACTTGTTGCGGCGAGGAGTGTAACGTCTTCCGGTACTTGATGAATACGAGATACTCGGTCGACACGCTGGACCCATAATTTAACATTATCATCTTCAGATCCATTAAACTCTCGTATCTGGGATGCCAATAAGTTAACAGCATGCGCCGGCGAAGTCGCAACCGATGAGTGACTGAATGCCGGTGAAGCCCTTGGTATTTCCACCTCCTGGTTCGTCTGTCTTCCTCGTACGGGTACCGGATTTCTTTCTTGCGTAGAACCCGATCCGTTTTGGTGTAATTTATTTAATATTTGGGCCATATTTTAGAGGACCTGCTGTTGCTGTCGCATTTGAAAAGTAATAGAAGTCGTCAATTTATCCAAAGCAGACGTCATCGGGCGGCGTCATCCTCACCTGCCGTCGGACAGCGAGTCTCCCGCGTCGATGCTCCGGAAAGATTCTCTTTTTGAAAATTCGCCACTGGACTATTCTTCTCAAAATGTGTCATCAATGAATCAATCATGCGTGTTCGATCATTAATAATATTTAATTGGTATCGAGCCGCTTCCTCTTTTAGCTGCTCCAGCGACATTCCAGCGACATTCCAAAATCGCTCGCTGTATTTTCACAAGATTTTCTTCTCTTGAGAGCACTAACAAATATTATCGATCTCTACAATCGATCGGCACAGATCCCACTTCTGAATTTAATAATTCTGCAAGGATTTAATGAGGAAGGATGATAGGATTATCAATTTCCAACAGGATAAATAATCTATACGCCTTGATAGGCCACGTATGGATACACTGGGATAGATAATCTTTGTCAGGATAAAACACAAGATAGATTTAAATAATGTTTTTTTTTAAACTCACTGAATTTATTCTAATTAAACAGCAGCGATAATGAGCACAATCACCAACTCCGATACAGTTCAAATTACGGTTCGATATAAATGATGCTTAGATCGTTCGCCGATGGAAAAACGAAGAGAAGAGAGCTCACAATCAAAATGTCTCTCTTTTTATCGATCCTTGCTCCGAAAAATTACGCCACCGACGGAATCCGCGCGCCTAATTCATCGACGCGCAGACGTCGATTAATATAACGGGTGTACAATAAATTTATCTTACACTCCTTTAGATAAATTAAATGCTACTCTACACTGCGATAAACATGTAAGAAATTGCGCTTTACAAAATGTATTTAAAATATTCAATTGGTAGTCGAATTATCATCATGAAGGTTCAATCAACCCATATTTACATTAAACTATACTTCAAGTATTATTCTCTATATTCTGTAATTAAGTTTTTTTTATTTTTAAGTAAATTTGGAATTTTTATACATTTATATTTCTTTTACTGCCGCCTTCTCCTTTGCTCTCTCCTTTCTTCACCATCATGCTCTCTTCTTTCCTTACACATCATACTTATAGAACACCTATATCACTGTCTCTCTCTACCACGTTGCGAACGCCTATCGCACCGTCTCTTTCTACCGCGTTGCAAACGCCTATAGCACCGTCTCTCTACCGCGTTGCAAACGCCTATAGCACCGTTTCTCTCTATACCACGTTGCGAACGCCTATTACGTCGTTACCATGGGGATATAAAAAGTTTATTAATATTAATCTAATTATTTATTGCAAATATATATTATGGATAAACAGAGTGGGGATATGGTGAATATTTTATCTATAATAGTTGACATTCCTCTCTCTCACCATCAGACCTCCGCAATCAGTCGGAGAGGATATTCCTTTCACCTGCAGAACCATATGTACCCCTCCTTCCCCCTCAATCTGAGGGAACATTTGGTATCCCCCTTCTCCCTCAATTTGGGAGGACATTTGGTACCCCCCTCCCCACGAACATATCAGTACCGGGGGGTGAGGTAAGCGGGGGGGGGGCCGCTTATCTCACCCCCCTCAGATCCCTGTATCAGAACTTCTCTTATTATATCTACTTAAATGTCATAACAAATAATATAGAAGAGAGAATTTTGATAACAAAATCAAGTGTACTTTCTGTAGTAAAAAATACTGTCAACTGTAATTAATAAGTTGAAAAAATTTATTAATCAATTATTTCTTTTTTTGATTACGTTTGCAATTTAGTTACTTTCCGATTTATGATATGACTTAAGAGGGGAATCTAGTTTAGAAGGCCCTAGTTTGCGTAATTTTTTTCTGATAAACTATACAATCAATCATTTTAAAAATTTAAGGGTGCTTTATTACACATTTCAACATAATAAAAATTATTTTTTTATTAAAAAATATTAATTTTTTAATTTAAAGATAGAGCCGTGTTTGTATCTCCAAATGTTTTTTGTGTACATTCTGGCGGTCGTAATTTTGGACGGGATCCGATAGCGCACGAGCCCGATAGCGCACGAGTGTTGCTAATTGGTCAATTAGAACACTAGGACCTTCTGATTGGTCAACTGTGCTGGTTACCTTAAGCATCGGCCAATATGTGTGGTTGCGCGCTATCGGGCTCGTGGGCTAACGAGACCCTCCCGTAATTTTTATTTGAAACGAAAAAACCAAATATTTTTTTTAATTGTATATAATTACTTTCTATTTGAACTAAAAAATTCAAAGAAAAGCAAAAATTGATTTTGTATACAATTTGTATACAATTTTATCAAAAATTACGATTTTCGCGAAAAATTTCGATCTTCTTTTAGCAAAAAATTAGTTAAATTTAACTTTTTCCAAAATTTTTTTAGTTTATATAGAAGAGGCATTAATTATCTACAAAACAAGCCTAAAAACAATTCGATTGGTCGATTAGATTTTTCTCTATTGTGTACATAAACTCAGAAAACATGATTTTGAGAAAAACGCGTTTAAAGTTTGTGGTACAGAAAAATACTATTTACAGGAGTTAATAGGTTAATCTGCTATACCAGACCCATACAGTAATCCTTCAGCTTCCTCGAAGAACTCGTTTTTTATTATTAATTCCATTCTTGGAGCTGTTCGAGCCTCCTTTGAGCTACTTAGGCTGCGGCGCCGCTGTCTCACAAGTCGTTGCTTGTCGTATATGTAGGCAAAATTGTGAATTTGCAATCCAATTTTTATGTCCAATCGATTCATTATTTTCAATATGCTGTATCCTTCATTGAAGACACATGCAGCGATAAAAGAGGCAATTTGGACGATTTTCATACCCGTATTCAAGAGCTTAGGAGCTAGACGTCACACAGTAAAGTTGAAACTTTCATTAGAATTTTATGTGTGTCCGCCTAAGCACCTTGTCAGAAGGTCATTATTTGATAAATCTTTATATATAGGAAGTTTTTTAGAAGGGAAAGAAAGCGAAATGCGTCGCGCGCTCCTGCCATAAAATCAGATACCTGCCCGACGCGTGACTACCTTAAAGCTGTAATTCGAAAAATACTTTGAATTTCAGTTTAAAACTTTAAGGGAATATTTTTCAGGAGTGCTACTATCGATTAAAATAACTTTTAAAAAATCGATTTTTTTGACCCTATAAACCAGGTTCCCCCCTTAATAATTATTATAATTATACTAAACATTTATATACAGCATTTATTTTACAATATTTGTTTTTATTTATGTGTAAAATATTGTACTGCTAATAATCAGATATATACATATATATATATATATATATATATATATATATATATATAATAAAATTTTGATCATAAATAATTAAATATAAATATACGTGTAAATATAAATTGTTCGGGAGTGACCAAACGCCGGATTAATTAGCGTTTTCGTTACTTACAATTACTATCACTTCAGTTACTTAAAGCGCACGCGCGCTATTCCGAAGCGGCACGCACGCCAAGGGCGCCCAAACACGATCCGCCGCTCCGCTATTGTTCGAGGCCCGAGACAAATAACAAATAACAATAACCGTGTATTGTGCCCTTCGAGACGATTCGGATAAACAATCCTACTGTAAACAACCTCGCAAAACTGCCATCGGTTGTTATGTGAGGCTGTAGAAAATTCCGGAATCTTCGAGAAGGACACAATTGTATAAAAGGCAGCCACGCGCGGTGGCACTTCTCGCTAAGTCTAGCTACGACACCGATATCGATATCGATACTGTACTCGCGCTAATCGCAATCAGTTGCTTAATTACGTTCTCTCGCTTCAAGGAGATTTCCTCCTCGCGATCACAAAATTCGATAATCGTTTCCGCTCGCTGCCCATCTACAAACTCGCGACCTCGCTGGTGGCTTGCTCGCGACTGTGGACGCGTTCCATCTGTTCCGACCATAAGGACTCGTAAATAGTGTACATATTAATCTTTATTCGTTATTAAAGCTGTTACATAAAACTATCATTTGGCTCACCATTTAACCAGCTAACTAGCAGTCTGTTTTCCTACACTCCTTGTCAGTTCTCTCACTAAGCTAGCCGGGCAATCCTCACGCGATCATGTTCTCGAGAAAAATAAATATAAATATGAATATAAATATAAATATGAATATAAATATAAATATGAATATAAATATAAATATGAATATAAATATAAATATATAAATATATAAATGGCTTATTTTAAACACGTAAACAATTGAAAACAATGGTATACCTGAAATACAATAAAACTTGCCAGAATACCAATAAGCAAGATTTGCTGAAATCGAACAAGTAATGATTGCTGCTAAGGCTATAAGCCAAGTGTGAGCAGAAGAATATGATTGAGTCTAAAATGTTGGTTCACAACATACATCATTTTTCGATGTGAATCAAGACACGTCTGACTATAAAAAAAATTGGCAAGATTTCAACTATCCCAATCAATTTCTTTCTCTCTTTCTTGAATATCCCATAATTTATTTCTCTTATATTATAGATATTATAGATAGAGCAAATACTTTAATATATAATTGTATAATAGTACCAAAAAGAAAAAGAAAAAAATACCATCGTGAGATTGAAAACGGTGAAAATTCATAATTTTATATCGAAATATGGAGTGAAAGGATGAGAGAAGATGACGTGGAAGAATTGGTGATGTAAAGAGGAACGAGAAATGGAGTGGAACGAGGAGAAGAGAGACGGGGATCAGAAGGCGGAGGGACGATCGTGGAGGAGTGTTAGGAGGAAATTGGGAGAGGAGGTGTAGAAAAGAAGAGAAAAGGAAAGTGGAAAGATGTGACAAGAGAAATAAAGTGGAGGAACGGGACGAAAAGGGGAATGGAAAGGATGACGGAAATCGGTCGGTATGAAGAGAGCGGTGTGTTGGAGCAATGCGGCAGAGGGAAAGTTCAGAAGGCAGCGGCAGATGGCGGTAGGTGAGAGATAGAGGGTATAGCGTCGAAAAAGATATCCGATAGATCGATATCGGTAAAGGAGACTGGCCGAGATATCGATTTGATAGGGGCGAGCAAGCGTAATAAGGAAATACACGTGGTGACAGGTGTAGGTTAGGAGAGAAGGTGGTTAAAGAAAAGAGAAGGAAGGATAAGAGTACGAGAGCAGAGTAAAGGAAAGAGAAGGGAAGTGAAAATGAAGAAGAAAGATCAAGAAGAGATGAAGGAATTGAGACGAATGAGGAACGAAATGAAAGAGATGAAGGAGTGTATGGTGGAATTGTTCATGGTAAAGAGGATTTGCGGAGAGCTAGAGGCAATGAGGGAAAACAAGGAAGGAAAGATAGAGTGCAAGAGGAGAGGAGGGGTGATGGAGGAAGAAGAGAAGAGAAAAATGGTAGAGTGGCAAAGGGAAGAAAGAAGAGTTAGGAAGGGGGAGGAGAGAGAGGAAGATGAGAGTACCAAATCGAGTGGAAAAGAGAACGAGGCAGAAAAAGCGAGGAAGAAACAGGGAGTGAGAGAGAAGAAGGAAAAGGGGAGGAGGAAAGAAAAGAGGAGAAAAGGGGACAGGAAAAGGCAGAGAAGAGGTGCAAGAGGAGAAAGGGGGAGGGGGAAGGCAGGAGGGGAGTGTGAAGGAAAGAAAGGTGGAAAAGAACAAAGAAAAGGAGGAAAAGAGAAAAGGGAAAGGAGAGAAAGAGGACGAGTGGATAAAAAAGGAGAGGTGGAGGGAAGAAGAAGGGAAGTAGGAAAAGGGAGAAGGAAAAAGAGAAAAAGAAAGCGGGTGGACGGAAAAGGAGAGGCGGAGAGAAATGGAAGATGAGAGGAGGAAGGAAGAGGAGGGAAAAGAGATGAGGAGAGAAAGGATGAAAAAGGAAGGGGGGAAACGGGAGGACTGGAAAGCAGGAAGAAACAGTTTGGAGAGGAGATTGGAAATTGCAAGAGGAGGAACAGGAGGAAAGAGAGGAAGCCGAAGGGGGGACAATGGAGAGGAAGGAAAGTTTGGTGAAGGGGGGAGGATAGAGGAATAGAGAAGAAGAGGCAAGAGGAGAGGGGAAGAAGAGGAGAAGAGGGAAGGATAGAAGCATGGCGGAAGCTAATAGAAAAGGAAGAAAAGGATGAATGGAAGGAAGAGAGGAAGAATAGGGAGAGAGAAAGGAAGGAGAAGGAGGAGAGTGCATAGAGGAGAATGGAGGAAAGAGCGGAGAGGGTGAGAAGAGAAAGGGAAAAAAAGAAGAGAAAAGGACAGAAAGGAAGAAGAGGAGAGAAGTAAGAGGAGAGAGAGGAACGTGATATGGAGAGGGATAGAAGGAATGTATGAGGAAGAAAGGAGGAGTATAATGGAAGGTATTGCGAGGGAGACAGGCAGGACGATAAGGCTGAGGAGAGTAGAAGAAAGAAAAAGGGAAGACGGAACATGGGTGCTGCTAACAGAGTTGGAAAAGAAGTAAGACAGGAAAGAGGTGTTGGAGAAGGAAGGGGAGATAAGAAGGATTGTATAAAAATGCCTCATATTTGACAAGATACAAAGCCAAATAGGAGGCATTTTTATACAATCATTTTCGTCCACTTTTTCCTTCGATCTTACTACACAACTCTAGAAATATGGTCAACGTAGAAATTATTATATGAATTAAATTGTAATAGGGATGCGTGCGAGATTATATAACTTTGTAAATTTACGATTTTTAATTGTTACGCTGAAGAGGGCTCAAAAAAAGGAACCAAAACGTTTGTTTTGTAACATTGAATTTAAATTTTATAAACTGTGTTATGTATAATCAACATATTATTTTCTGTATCATTTCCTACCGAATCATTTGAATAATTATTTTATGTATACTTCGCTCTCTAGAGACCAGTGATATTTTTAAATTTATTCTTCAAGAGAGCTATTACTTCTTTTAGTTATATACATACATATATATATTCTAAAACTTAATGCTAATTTTCAGTACAATAATGGATACTTCAAGCTTGGTATTAAAATACGTTTGTAATTAAAAATATGTTACATTTTCTGTTATATCTTTCATAACATTATTCATTTTTGAAGTAATTAATGTTTTTCGACAATTGTTCCAATAATATATATTCGTTATAACGTAATACGAGACGGATTTATATGTTTCTAAAATCATTATTTTATTCATCAATTATTGACATTTGCACTGTTTCTGTTTCTTATGTACGTGCAAAAACAAATATTTATTTTCAGGATATAAATAATTTTAAATATCAGATTAAAAGGTGCATTATTCACTTTGAATAAATTTAATAAGCAAGTTTCATTTATAATAAACGTTTATACGTTTATAAAACTACTTCATAATTGATTTCATCTACATGTAATTTAATCTACATGTATATAATTTTATTAATTTTTTATCTTTGCTTACATAAACAACATTATAATTTTAACATATTAATTTAAAAAGAAAATCAAGATTATTATTATTATTATTTAAAAATACATTTTATATTATTTATATTTTTTTATTTATATAATAGTTATTATATTTATATTTTGAATAATAATTTGTTCTAATTATTAACTAGAGATGAAATTGAATTAATTAAAAATAAAAAAATCTGGATATTTATGTTCTTCCATTTATTTACTTTTTATTTCAAAATATACTATTTATTTCTAAATATATATAGGCTATTTCTAAATATGTATAGACTATATTGCCCAATATATTAAACTTTTTACTTCAATGTATTAGACGATATATCTTCTCTTTGCTGCGTAGAATATATGACAGTGAAGTAAGATATCGATGCACTCGTTAGCTGCAATAAAAAAGCGTTTTATTTTATTTTGATCGTGCAATGCATATAAGTATAGTGACTATATGTTCTAATATAATTTTTACCGAAGCAAAACACTTCAAGGATGCTACAAATAATCCACCCACATTAAGACTGAAAGATTTGTTCCCTCTTTGCAACAAATATAGTATCAATTTTTGTATATGTATTGGTGCTACATACCAATGAACATTATATCTACGAACAAAAAATTAGATAACGAAAATAATAAATTTTATTAATAATTTTAGAAATATATACGATTCCTGAACTTTACATCATTCTATTTTCATTTTCATTTCTACAGATTATTGGTAGATATGTATAATATTGTGAACACAATATATGAAACTTCTTACGCAGTAGAGTATATGTGATTATTATGATCTATAATTTCTTGTCCAGCATAGTTAGCTAAAAACATGTATAAAAGTAAAACAGCTGCAATCAGAAAGTGTAGCAAAAATTCTTTATTGTCGTCCTGAAGCGATACAGCTTGAAAGATCTAAAATAATATAGCTAATATTAAAATGTTTTATTAATATATATAAATGTATGTATAAATTGTGTATACATTTATTACATTGTGTATACATATATGTATATTATTATTTATAGAATATATGTATATTAAATGTATAATTTGTAATCATGATTTTTTTTAGAATTTTTAGCAGATTCTCAACTATTTTCATAACATTATTATATATCTTTTTCATTATTTTTAAATTTTTACACACACATTAAATTATATAATGTAATATTATACAGGGTGTACGAAATGTATGAAAACCCCTTAATATCCCGAAAAATACGACTTTAAAAAAAAATGTTTCGTACAAAAGTTGTAGGGTTTTATAAGGCGCATTACATAGTAATATTATTATGATCTTGAATAGCATCAAGGTTACATGAAGGTCATCATCAATTTCTTAAATGGAATCCCCTATTTTTTATTACATATTCTTGTAGCTTATCTCGAGAGAGAGCTTTCCATTATAATTAAATATTTTTCCATTAAGTACTTTTCGAGTGATGAGGCTTGAAAATTACAGTACTGCTGACATTAGCATTATTCAAGGTGTATCACGTGGTGTGTGAGTACGTATTTGTGAGTGAGTGGATGTTTATCACAGCAGAGATAAGGATCCTATAATTCGTCATTCCCGTATTATTTAATGACTCCAAACCTTTTTTGCTGTGTACACGCACGCACGCACGCACGCACGCACACACGCACGCACACACGCACGCACACACGCACGCATAAGAGATATAAATCATGTAACCTCCATGTGGTACACCTTGGGTAATGCTAATGTCGACGATAGTGTAATTTTTAAGCCTAATCACTCGAAAAGTACTTAATGGAAAAATATTTAATTAATGTTTTGGAAAGAGAGAGAGAGAGAGAGAGAGAGAGAGAGAGCTCTCGAGATAAGCTACAAGAATATGTAATGAAAGTTAGGGAATTTCATTTAAAAGATTGATATTGATCTTGACGTGACCTTGATAATGCTATTCAAGGTTATAATAATATTGCCATGTAATGCGCCTTATAAAACCCTATAACTTTTGTACAAAAGATTTTTCTCGAAAATTTATATTTTCCAAGTTATTAGGGGTTTCGTACACTCTTTATAATATAATATTAATATTATGTTATTTATATATCAATACTATTATTTTATTTATCTGAAGATATAGGACGCACTTCAAAAAGATTCAGACTCAAGGAACAAACTACCACTCCTATCAAAGCAAAAAATGATCCCTCAAAATTAGATATCATATATTCAGCGAACCTTTGAAAAGTAAAAATTATTATTACATAACAACAATAGTCAAAAGCTTTGGAATATTGTATAAGTTTGGGTACTATCAACTAACTATTTCTTAACTAAAAATATGCAAGCCGACAGGGTTGGGAAGTAACGCGTTACTTGTAACGTCGTTACCGTTACAGTTACTTTTTTTCGGTAACTGTAACGGCGTTACAAATTTTGTTTGTAACGGAAAAAGTAACTTCGTTACATTTTTCGATAATGAGTAATGAAATTAAGAATTACTTTTATCGTTACTTTCCAGGCAGCACATATCTTTAAAAATGCTTAAAAGACAGTTTAAAGAGGTCTTATTATTTTTTAAATATCTTTAAGATGTCTTTTGACCTTTCTGTGCAGTCTAGAATTTTTTTCAAATATACTTGAATATACTATACTTTTTCGAATATAATTTTCAAATAAAGAAACATAGATATTTTTCATTTCATGCATAGGCGCGCATTTTATATGGTACATGTAACATATACTATAGATACTTGTACGCATATACGTGAAATGGAACTTAAGATTGATAAGAGTTTTGAAACGCAATATCACATACTTAGAAACTGTTGGCATCTCTTTCTAGTATCTGTCTACTGTGTAAAAAACTATTTAAGTAGACAGATAATTCAATGATTAGTCAAGAATTCGATGTTATAAAAATTATCGCATCGTATTAGAATTTTAAAATAAAAAAAATTGAAAAGATGCGAAGAAAGCGATTTTAACCATATATTTACCAATCTATTGAAAGTAAACTAACAATAAGAAAATTATTTTATTTACATTTACAAAATCTAAAAGTGTTTAAGAAAGCTTGTTTACACTTTTTTTCAAAAGTTTCTCTTATTTAAAATAATTTATTGTTATCAAAATTATTACACACTTTATATCAATAGCAATATCACTATCAAAAAATTATATTATTTTGGTTACTTTACTGTAAAATAATGTTCAAAAATTTTTAGTGCTTAGTGTAAAAATTTGATCTTGTATTAAAAAAATTTTTATGTACAGTTTGTATTGTACACAGAAAAAGTAATGGAAATTGTAACGATTCGTTACTTTTTGAGTAACGGTAACGGTAACGAGTTACTTTTTGGAAAAAAGAACGGTAACGGTAATGAGTTACTTTTATAAAGCAACTTTCCCAACTCTGCAAGCCGATAATTACACATGTGTTCGAACAACATTAATTTCAACCTTAGTATCTTCTCAATCAAAAATTGGCAACTAACTTTATACTCGTAATTAGTTGCTAATCTTTGGAGGAGAACTTGAATAAAAATTGAAAAAGTTTTAGTATATTATATCTTTTTTTATTAGCGTCATCATTATATTATATACATATAAATACCAACTTCATAGCTTTTTGATGGATAGTACAGCATAAGTTACATTTTTATACATGATAATTTCACTCTTCTGGCTATTTTGTAAAAAAAAGTTGATTGTCATTGCCTGTTCAATGCGATAGCTATAAATAATAATACTTTTGTTATAATTTTTTACATAATTTCTCTAAATTTGTTTGAAACAACATATGAGATTGTTTATGATACAAAATTCACTACTAAAAAAAACTTTTTATACGCTAAAAATTGGGCTATTTTTAAATCACTGACACAATCGTTGACAAAAAATTAAAAAACTATCCGAAGCTTGAAGTTTCAACCTTAACGTGCTATTAGTAGTTTTAAAAAATTCTCTTATCTTCCTAGTTCTGTGTCTTAAAGAAGCTACACTGTTTCTTTTTTCATATTATGTATTTTTGACATTCGGCAGCTCGATAAAAGATTTTTTTTTCGGAAAATGTAACATAAACGCCAAAAAAATGTAACATTTTATTTACAAAATGCTTTTTTCAAATTATCCTACGATTTTTTTACCTTACCGAATTATATGATTTTGAAACTAAACCTATATTTTTTAAATGTCGATGTTCGGCGAAAAATCATCATAGACAAAAAAAATTTTTTTTAATATTTTAAAGGTTTTAAAGTTACAACTTTAACGTGCTATTGATAGTTTTTTTAAATTTATTTTTTTTTTTTTTTTTTGAGTAGTGTATATATTTATTTTTCATTATTTACATTTCTGCATTTTCTTACCTGGCAATTTTAAACATTCCGCAAGCATACTTGAGAAATACAATGAGCATCGTTCCTGTTGCTATAAATGCAATTCCTCCTATACAAATGGCTGCAGTCATGTGCAGTATGTTTACATAAAAATATTTTTCTTGAATGACATTCTTCATTAAGAGTTCTATTCCGTAACGTGGTCGAGATTCGTTCATGGGCAGAATAATATCAAGGATAGGTGGCCAAATTGATAGGAAAAAAACAACAACTATACTGCACAATGTAATTACTAAGCATGTTTTAAAAAAAGTAGTCATAAGTTATTTTATAATTTCCTGAAATACGAATTTGCTACATATTTAAGCATAGTAATTTATATATTTAGACAGAGAATATGTGAACAATAGGTGCAAATAAATAGAGGGAACAAATTACAAATGTAAAATAAATAAGAATTATTTTATAAAAGTAGTCATATAAATTATTATTTTGTAAATTATTCTAAATATTGAGATAGAGATTTGTATTATATATTTTAAATTATTTAATTATTTAATCACTCTTTTGTCAAATTTCTTCCAAAAAAAATTGACTGTGTAAAGCTTTATGTTTTTTCAAGTATTCCATTTTTTACAGTAATAATTAAAATAAAATGTAGAAAAAATATACTTGTATTTGCTGTTTTACTGTATATACTTTTTATATTATATTTTATATTCCAAATAAATAATATTTGATACCTGAATATATATAGGGTGATCCATGCAATTGCAATTAGTTCTAACACTTATTCCGTTGAAGAAAGATTAAAAGAATGAATAAAAAGAATGCTACAGGTAAAAGTTGAATGGTATAACAATGTCTGTTTTTCTATTGACTCATTTTTTTCATAAATGCAACGATGCATAAAAAAAGAGTAATTGCATTTTTTTTTTTTAAATAAAAAATTTGTTATATTATTTAACCTTTGCCTGTATCATTTTTTTTCTTCAACGGAACGTGTTAGAACTCGTCCCAATTGTGTGATCCATCTCTATGTAAGCAAAACAGCGAAGTGGTTTATTACTTAATTATTAATGAAAATTTTAATCTATCTCTAAATCTATTTTACTTGACAATATATAATATAAATTAATGGATTTTATCTTACATATAATTTTAATTGTATAACATTTTGCATTATATCCGTATTTATTTATAATGATAATTTCATTTTCATCTTTCAACTCATTATAGATTTGTTGTAACTGCTCTAATAAACGTTTTACCTATTAAGTTAAAAATTATTTTATTACTTCTTATATTGTAAATATACAATAGTAAAAAATATATAAAATATTTTCCTAATAACGTTTATTTAAAGATGAATATAATGAAAACTTACAGTTTTAATATTAACCCAAAACGAGTTATATTTAATCAGAAACGCAATAAAAAATAATATAAAGGCGAAAGCTTTGATGATAAGATCTGGTGTGCATTTCATAGTGAATAATGTTGCAATCTATAATCAATAAATTTATTTAAATTATAGAAATGACTTGCTTGTTTACAGTTGCATATTACAAATTATAAGATAAACTAAATTACTTTTCTACAATAACTTCTAAAATTTTTAGACTTTTTTTATAATTACAATACACACATAGTAATATTATGTTACGTTATCTTAATTACAAATATAATTATATTCACTCGCAATATTAAATAATTTTAAATATATAACATAAATTTAATATAAATTTGAAATATAATAATTAAATTTATATATATAATAATATTTATTATATATGTATTTAGTAATATTAACAATATTTATATTTATACCTGTAATATAATAAAGCTTGTCAGAACACCGAAAAACAAAATTACTTGAAGTCGAACGAATTTTGATTGTTGGTAGGGCCATAAGCCAATTGCAAGTAGAAGAATTTGATTTAGCCTAAAATATTTGTTCTCAACACGAACCATTTCTTCACAAACGTTAACACACGTTACAACTGCGGAAAAATTAGAAAATGCGCATACCCATTCTTGGTATACTCCCTCTAAATAATCGATTAAATATTTCATTCATAATTTTCATAACATCATATTGTAAGTAAGTCATATCGTAAATTTTAATGTAAATACTCTAATTTTGTATAAATGTAACTGTACAAAATATTATTACGAAAACACTTACCGAAATATTCATGTAGTTTAACATTTTGCTTGGAAAGAGACAAATAGATGGTCGTTTTTACACCCAAGGAAAATCAACAGGTGTTATCTCACACAGAGAAACACTCATCAGGTATCTTTTCGATCGAAGTCGACGCAAGCGCAATCGCTCTTTTTTCAAGCAACGCAGTTTTATATGCCTCAGTCTTGTGTGTACACTCGTGGAAGAAGTTTATCTTTCCCAGTGAATTCAATCCTATACTATTATACTGGAATGACTAATCCTTTGTTTGAAAATGTGAAGAACGAGAAGGAAAAAACATTAGCTTATTCAAATGTATAGAAATAATCTCTTCTACAATCAGCTAATAAGTATAATAGCAAAGAAATTATAAAATGGAAAAGAAAAACAAGATTAACAATGTAACAATATTGTGCAATAAAGAATTATATGAACTATAAACAATATGACTTAGAAAGTAGAATAGATCATAGAAAATCATTGGCTAATCAGAATTTGCTAAACAAGGAGGGAGATGGCAGTTTTTTCCCTCCCGCTTTTCATATTTTTAAACAAAGGACTAACCAATCCAGTATAGCATAGAGTTCACTGATCCTTTCAGAAGAACAGCTGATCCGTCTTACGTATGTTGGCAAAGCTACAAAACTATTGTCGTCAAAAGTACAAGGTATCGTCTATTCCTTTCTTTACTTACAATAAACAAAACTCAATAATAGTTGCTATTAATTAAAACATGCTTTTATATTATTTTATATTATATCTATATTCTCTTTATGTATATTAGATCTCTCGTGATATATCACTGACTGCTATTGAAGCAGAAACTAATATTATATTCGTTCAAAAATATATACGTTAATTGTGCATACATTTGTTAAATTAATTTTAGAGTGTTAGATGTCATTTGTTTTATCTTATATTTTTTTAAGACACATATGTACACGCACCGGCATAAATGGTGTCCGTCGGTAAATGTGTATGTACGTACGTGTATGACAACCGAGAGCGTTACATACACATGCAGCGCGTACGTACGTGTCACTTGAAGCGCGGCGGAGTTCATGCAGCGGAGGAGAAAAAAGTGGGAGGCAATTCGATGTTGCATCCTTAGCGCAAGCCGCACGATCGAGAGAGAAAGCATGACAAGACGTGATGCCGATTAGTGGTGTCCTGTAGCACTGCCTCACTCACTCTACGCTTGGATGCAGGAGGAATGAGCGAGAGAGCTATAGGACACCGCGTTGTCTCTATATGCGTCTCGTTCGCTCTCGCGCTTATATCATGCTTTCTTTTTTATTCTTTCAAGAAACGTGGCTGAACTCTGCGCATCGAATGCCGGCATTCGTAAAATTATAATTATATTATATTAAAATATTAGAAGTTCGGTTTCACATATATCAAAAAAATATGATTATTCTAATTAAATATTAATTTATTTATGATTGCGTATTTTTTTTTCTATTTATGTAAAAAAATTTGCTAAAAAATATATATATACATGTATCATTATGAGTAATTTTGAGATTCACTAGAACAGTAATTGTAAACTTGCATCCGTTTGTAATTAAATTTATAATTACTTATAAATAAACGTGTAGAAATGATAATTCGTGATATAAAATATTTTTCGTAATTGTATTATTACAAAACTCAAATTTTAAATTCTCGATAAAAAATTTCTTATGTATAGTTATACAGAATTGAATATTATTATACAGGATTCAACACAATTGTGTAAAAATATGTATAATTATTATAGATGACACCGTATAAAACGTTACGTATATTTATATATAAATGGATTGATAGCTGCAATTAGAATTATGTATATGTAAGCTTATACATACTTATACACAATGCCTGCAACATTTTATTTATAATTATTAATAATTATATATAATCATATATAAAATGGACAAATTTCGTATATAAATTTGTATAATTAGATACGACTATTTTTGTCTGATTATATATACAAATTTTTTACCGGGTTTATAACACAATATCGATATCTGATCGAATTCATGGTTTGTCACAAATGAACCAACGAGCATTTAACTGTAAATTTACAATACTTATATAAAAATGTAACTAATTTAGGGAAGATAACGTTATGCTGCGTAATATTACAAAAATTCAGATATCTTCATAAAAAAGTTTTTTAAATATTAATGATTAAATTATACATATATTAATATTAAATATTAATTTAAAGTAAATTAAAAACTCTATTTATTTTCTCTCTTTTTTTATTTATTTCCATAAATACATATATATATATATTTTTACATATAATTATATATAAAATATAAAATAAAAAAAAAAATATATATATATATATATATATATAGAGAGAGAGAGAGAATTTATATATAAAAAATATTATATATATATATATAATTATATAGAATTATATATACTGTTACGTCCGTGTCAGCTGTGAGGAAATCGATATATCGATCGGTCAAAAGTTTGAAAAAAAACAAGCGTCGCAAGAAGACGAGTCTGCTTTCGGACGTAACACTATATATATATATATATATATATATATACATAGAGCATATACATATATATATATACTCTATATATATATATACATATATATATATATATATATATATATATACACAGAGCATATATATATATATATATATATATATACAGAGCATATACATATATATATACTCTATATATATATATATATATATATACAGAGCATATACATATATATATATATATATATATATATATGCTCTGTATATATATACAGAGTATACGCGTCCTATAGGCGTCTCACTCGTTCGTATACTCTGTATATATATATATATATATATATATATATATATATATATATATATATATATATACAGAGTATACGAACGAGTGAGACGCCTATAGACGCTTCTCCTCGCGGTGTGAAAGTTTTATTGGCCCTGAAAAGGGCCGATCGTGGGACAAGCGCGGAAGCTGCATTTCATTAGTAATTTGTCCAGTATCCGTCCCGGTCAATAACTTGATTGAGTCGATTTGGTATCGAATCAATCAAGTTTGCGAGAAAGTCTGGTCGATGCCGAAGCCCTTCCCAGACTTCTCTCGCATGGTTGACTAACGCTGCTACCGTCCTCTCCCGTCTTGGTTCCCATCGTTGAACCATTTGTGCCCAGACATTTTCGATTAAATTTAGATCTGGTGAACGTGCAGGCCAGTTGACCAATTGAATCTCCGGATGATCCCGAAACCATGCCCGTGTTTCATGTGAAGTATGGACTCCGGAGTTATCCTGCACTAACCGGATAACTGGTACATCCTCTGCGGGATAGATTGCGCGTACTGAAGGAAGAAGAACATCCTCCAGTATGCGAATATAGTCCGCAGAGTTCATCCGCGAGGGAATTTGCACCAATTCGCCGATTGCAGTTCCCGAAATCCAGCCCCACATTCCACACGAAATCCTTCCACTTTTGTGAAGAGGCACAACATGGTTCGGATGCAACCTTTGATCTCTTGGTCGCCATACATGAGGTGTGCGGTCGACAGATGATACAAAGACCTTTTCATCGGTCCAGATCACAGCCTCCCACTCCTCACGGCTCGTCACCAGGTTCTCCAAAGCGAACGCGATGCGCTGCTCCCGATGAACAGGAGTCAGCGGAATTTTGTGGGCTGGACGGTAACAATGTAACCCAGCTTCGTTCAGACGTCGCCGGGCGGTCCGATCCGATACTTGGACGTTTGCCGCGTTGAGAGCCTCTTGGACAGCGCCGAAGGGCTGCTCAACTGCTGCGGCAACGATAGCCTCATCTTCTTCCGCCCTGGTTTTACGAGGCCTACGATTATGCTGACGATGATCATGCAAAGCATGATCACCACCATCGGCAAATCGTTGTATCCATCGTCGAACAGTTTTGTCAGAGCACGGAATCGCAGCAGCGATTTCCGCTACTGTTCTTCCGGCCTGCCACTGTCCGACGATGCGACCTCGTATCTCAGGACACAAGTTTTGAGGCATCGTAACACTTATCGCGATAATTAATGCGTTCTTCGCTATGGCACCACGATAAATAATTTAATAAAACAAAAATAGAAAGGAAATAAAAAGTTGAAAAACGCGGTCTCCTAGTAATGCATCAATAAAGAAAGAATAAATAAAAAGAAAAGAGAAACGGCATTGTTCGTATGAGTGAGACAAATATAAAGACCTATTTATATATATATATTTATATATATATATATATATATATAATATTACAAAAATTTAGATATTATCATAAAATTTTTTTAAATATTAATGATTAAATTATACATATATTAATATTAAATATTAATTTAAAGTAAATTAAAAACTCTATTTATTTTCTTTCTTTTTTATTTTCATAAATACATATATATATTTTTATATATAATTATATATAAAATATAAAATAAAAAAAAATATTATATATATATATAATTATATAGAATTATATATACTGTTACGTCCGTGTCAGCTGTGAGGAAATCGATATATCGATCGGTCAAAAGTTTGAAAAAAAAAAAAAAAAGTTGTATGGTTTCGAGGGGGCCATAAGATGGTATTATTGGTTTGACCTTGAAAAGTGATTTGAAGGTCACGTAAAGGTCACTTCAAGTTTTTTAAATGGAACACCCTATATATTTTTACATATTCTTATAGCTCATCTCGAGAGCTTTCCAAAACACTTATGACAAAGTATTTTTCATTAAGTATTTTTTGAGTTATAAGGCTTCAAAGTTGCAGTATTTTGACATAAAATACAAGATATCTCGTAAAATATTCATTTTTTTATTATCTTACTCTAATACTTTTATGCACAGAATAATGAGACGAATCAATTGGTGTAAAGAAAACACATAATTATGTTAAAGTAAAAATGTGTAACTGTAGTTGCAAATTCAGATTTTTACTTTAACATAATTATGTGTTTTAATTATGCCAATTGATTCGTCTCGTTATTCTGTGTATAAAAGTATTAGAGTAAAATAATAAAAAAATGAATATTTTACGAGATATCTTGTATTTTATGTCAAAATACTGCAACTTTGAAGCCTTATAACTCAAAAAATACTTAATGAAAAATACTTTGTCATAAGTGTTTTGGAAAGCTCTCGAGATGAGCTACAAGAATATGTAAAAATATATAGGGTGTTCCATTTAAAAAACTTGAAGTGACCTTTACGTGACCTTCAAATCACTTTTCAAGGTCAAACCAATAATACCATCTTATGGCCCCCTCGAAACCATACAACTTTTTTTTTTTTTTTTTCAAACTTTTGACCGATCGATATATCGATTTCCTCACAGCTGACACGGACGTAACAGTATATATAATTCTATATAATTATATATATATATAATATTTTTTATATATAAATTCTCTCTCTCTCTCTCTATATATATATATATATATATATATATATTTTTTTTTTTATTTTATATTTTATATATAATTATATGTAAAAATATATATATATATGTATTTATGGAAATAAATAAAAAAAGAGAGAAAATAAATAGAGTTTTTAATTTACTTTAAATTAATATTTAATATTAATATATGTATAATTTAATCATTAATATTTAAAAAACTTTTTTATGAAGATATCTGAATTTTTGTAATATTACGCAGCATAACGTTATCTTCCCTAAATTAGTTACATTTTTATATAAGTATTGTAAATTTACAGTTAAATGCTCGTTGGTTCATTTGTGACAAACCATGAATTCGATCAGATATCGATATTGTGTTATAAACCCGGTAAAAAATTTGTATATATAATCAGACAAAAATAGTCGTATCTAATTATACAAATTTATATACGAAATTTGTCCATTTTATATATGATTATATATAATTATTAATAATTATAAATAAAATGTTGCAGGCATTGTGTATAAGTATGTATAAGCTTACATATACATAATTCTAATTGCAGCTATCAATCCATTTATATATAAATATACGTAACGTTTTATACGGTGTCATCTATAATAATTATACATATTTTTACACAATTGTGTTGAATCCTGTATAATAATATTCAATTCTGTATAACTATACATAAGAAATTTTTTATCGAGAATTTAAAATTTGAGTTTTGTAATAATACAATTACGAAAAATATTTTATATCACGAATTATCATTTCTACACGTTTATTTATAAGTAATTATAAATTTAATTACAAACGGATGCAAGTTTACAATTACTGTTCTAGTGAATCTCAAAATTACTCATAATGATACATGTATATATATATTTTTTAGCAAATTTTTTTACATAAATAGAAAAAAAAATACGCAATCATAAATAAATTAATATTTAATTAGAATAATCATATTTTTTTGATATATGTGAAACCGAACTTCTAATATTTTAATATAATATAATTATAATTTTACGAATGCCGGCATTCGATGCGCAGAGTTCAGCCACGTTTCTTGAAAGAATAAAAAAGAAAGCATGATATAAGCGCGAGAGCGAACGAGACGCATATAGAGACAACGCGGTGTCCTATAGCTCTCTCGCTCATTCCTCCTGCATTCAAGCGTAGAGTGAGTGAGGCAGTGCTACAGGACACCACTAATCGGCATCACGTCTTGTCATGCTTTCTCTCTCGATCGTGCGGCTTGCGCTAAGGATGCAACATCGAATTGCCTCCCACTTTTTTCTCCTCCGCTGCATGAACTCCGCCGCGCTTCAAGTGACACGTACGTACGCGCTGCATGTGTATGTGACGCTCTCGGTTGTCATACACGTACGTACATACACATTTACCGACGGACACCATTTATGCCGGTGCGTGTACATACGTACAGCATGATGTGTATATATGTTTTATATTATAAAAATTTTAAAAAAATTGTGAGAAATAAATAATTTTGAATTGTAATTTTTCTCTTAATTACTTAAACATATAACAGTATATATATAACAGAATATATAACAGTGAAATAAGACATCGATGCTTTTGTTAACTGTAATATTGAAATATGTCTTTTGTATTGCACTATGAAACGTGGATAATAAACGTGCAAAATATATTGTAAATATTGCAATTTATTACATCTGGTAATTCTTACCATGGCGAAAAACTCTGGTGATAGTACAAAAGTCCGGCAATATTTAAATCAAAAGTTTTACTGCCTCTTTGCAAAATAAAAAGTATCATTTTCTGTGTGTGTAATGGTGCCATTAAACATTGTATCTATGAAATAATGTATATATTAATGTTAGTAGTATATTACTATATTATAGGTATTCATATTTCATATTTATACAATTTTTTAACAACGCCTAAAATTCTTACATGGTGGAATATACATGATTACTGTAATTTATAACCTCTTGACCGGCATAGTTACCAACAAACCAGTATGAAAGGATGATAATTGTGTTATCAGGTGTAATAAACATCCTTCCTTATTTCCAAGCAGTGTATTCCGAAAGATCTAAAACATTATAATTGTGATTAACATATTTCTTATGTTCAATTATACGATATATATACTGCTAAAATATTATATAGACGAGAAGTATAAAAACAATTTTTATATCGAGATTTTTCTAAAATTTTATAATTTTACAATTTGGTATTTACATTTTTAATAATTTTTATATATTATTTTTATAATATTTTTATATATAAATTATTTAAAGGGGAGGTTGTTCCGAGTTCTTAGAAAATAGAAGTCTCCGCAAAAATCAAGTGAGGAACGGCATCGATTGAAAAGATATAATTAATTGAAAGTTTGACAGTATTTGTGTACTCTATAAGAATTTGTTATTTATTGTCAGAAAAAGTGCGTCTTTTCACGATTTTTACGTGTAGGCGGGGAAAGTGCTTCGCCTTTCTCCCTGTACCTCTCATCCAAAATTCTAATTCGAAAAATTCTAACTCTAATTCAACTTTTTTTTGAGAAATAAAACATTATTCGAAGAATATAATTTTTTATACATATTGAAATATTTCTAAAATACGAAAAGAAAAATACTTACTGCAAATATATTTAGGCTCACAGTACCTACACTCAATATTATTAACAACAAGAACGAGCTTTCAAAATTGGATAAGAAAAAATCGCTGTATCTTTAAAAAAAATAAAATGTTATTATAAGTGCTATGTAACTATTATTGCATGCATACTAACTTTATAGCCTTGCGATGGATTTCGACGGCATAAAATATTTTTTTATAAATTATTGTCTCACTCTTCAAGTTAATATTTTCAAGTATTTTGGGTATCATTGCTTGCTCCATAACTACGATAACTATAATTGATTTGTTTAATATAAAAAAATAATTCTTCCAAAATTATATTAACAATATAAAACAAACAAAAAATATAAAAATGCAAACAAACAAATAAAGATTTTATTTGGAGTCTTCGCATACATTTCATGTCTGTTATTAAATTTATTTTTTACCTTGCTACTTTAAATAATCCACAAGCATGTATGACGCATGTTAAGAGTATTGTTCCCGTCGCTGTCAACGTAGTGGATCCAATACAAAGAACTGTGTGTGTTTGTATATAAAAAAATTAAATAGAAATATATTTTCTGGTCAATAAAGTATTCAGTTATGATTATTGTCTGACTATCCAATTGCGACACGTTTATGTGCAAGACAGTATTAAGAATCTTATTATCAAATAAGCAGTAAAATAGCAATGAATACACAGCATATAGCAAACGCTGAAAACATTTAAAAGAAATAGTTATATAAATTGCTTTCTTTCTGTTCTGAAATATTTTATTTATATATAATAATTCAAATTTTGCTCATGAATCTTTTCTACTCTGATTCTTTGTTAACTGTAAAATTTTGTTTTATTTTAAGCGGATAATAACAATTAAGAATAAACATATTATACATATATATTGTACGTGTTATACATATTATACATATACATTGTAAAAATACAATATAAACATATGTATGTAAACATGCAGGCTTTATAATTTTTTCTGGTGGAAAAGTAATAGATATATACTAAAAATAGCTAATCAGACTAAATATTTAACTTTCATAACAATTGGAATTTGCTTCATTTCATAATATGTATACTAACAATAAGTGGCAAGAAATCTTACATTTAAATATACTGTACAATGTTTCGCATTATTTCCATATTTTATAATGAGAGCAATTTCGTTTTCGTCTTTAAGTTCATTACAAATATACTGTATTCTCTCCAACAAATTTTTCATTTACAACAATATTTAATGTTTTGGAAAAGTTAGAAAAGGTTGTCATAAATAAACATTTAGTTATTAGGAATATTAATATAATTTAATATTAATAAACAAATTGGTAAACAATTAACTTACTTGATCTGTATTAATTCAAAACATGTTGTACTTAATTACATAAAAACTAAAGAATGTTGTCGTAGAAAAAATTTTGAGGATAAAGTCAAAAGTACATTTTGTGGTTATCAGCGCTGTAAACTTCAATCAATCATATTATTGAAAATATTGCATAAGGAAATCATGATTCTTTACAGTTTTACAGATTAAAACAATAATCTACTTATATATATAATAATATATAATGACATAGTGAAACATTAATAATTATCTATAGTACTTGCAATATATTCTATTATCAATATTTCAATATAATTTAATCATATTTAAAAATTGCATAAAAGTGAGTATTTGCTATAATTAACAATGATGTAAAGTGCATATTTTACAAAAATATGAACGTACTGAAATATAACAAAGCTTACTAGAAGACCGAAAAATAGGATTGTTTGAAGTCGAACGAATTTTGATTGCTGATAAGGCCATAAGCCGATTACAAGTAGGAGGATCCGATTAAGGCTGAAATGTTGAGTTATGATGCAGATCATACTGTGCGAGCATAGATACGTATTGAACTGAGAAAAAATTCATAAAGATCCGCCTCTATTTTTCCTTTTTTCTTTTCCAAATTAAATATCCACAACTTTTCTCGTTTTTTTAGAATAAATTCAATCATAAATTGTCCAATTCAGCACCGAAAAAATCATATTCTCATTTTAAGAATATACCACTTATTTTTAGAATATCTTCCTCTAAAATAGGCGCCAAGAGGATTTTCTTAACTAAAGACAGAAATCCTCTAAAAAGTAGAAAAGTATTAGATATTCTTAATATGTAAGAATATATACACTTCTAGTTTGAGACTTTCGTGACCATTAGAATTAGAATCTAAACTGGGGACTTCCGGAAGGATGCCGCATGATTAAACAGCGTAATGCACGCAATGACGTTTTGCAAACGTTGCAGTTTGCATTTTCAGGGCTAAGAGCCCCGATACTGAGCTCTCTTGGGTTGGGGTTCTTATATCTTGCGAGAGGTTTTTCTATCTACAGGAAAAATATACCGTTATGCCCTCTAGTGGTGTGAGCGCAAATAGGGTTTGTATGATACAATTTAAGAATATTTTCTTTATTTCATATACTATTTTTAACAAAAGATCATTAGAGGGGAATATTCTGAATTTTTTAGAATATTTTATTGGAGGAAAGCTTTAGAAGGAATCTTCTAAAATAGAGAATACAATTTTTTCGGTGAGTATAAATATGAAATTGCACAAGACATTACAAAAGAAACCAAACTTGTAATTTTACAATTTTAAGAAGAGACGATTAAGCGATCGATTTCACACAAGGGAATTTTATAAATATATATTTTACATAGAGAAATATTCAGATAGCTTTTCGATCGAAGTCGGCGCAATCGCCTTCTTTTCCAGTGGCATATGAATCACATGCTTCAGTCTTGCTTTTACGCTCATAGGGGAAACTTGACTTTGGGGAAGCACGTCACGTCGATTCGTCTCTCATGTATATTAGCAAATCTGCTACGAAACCATCTTTTTAAACGTATTATTGTATGAGGTATCGTGGACTGTAATTGTTTAAATATGCTAGTTTTTAATATATGTATTTATGTAATGCCAACTGTGGATTATTAAATATCATTTGTTGCGTTACATGTTTTTTTTCCAAACTTATATGATATATATTATTTAATATACATAATTTACTTAATAAAAATGAATAAATAAAGAAAACATATAAATAGACATCTATTATTGGAAACGACACACATGATTGTGAATTTCTGACTTGATTTCATAAACAGTGCAACGATCAGAAAAAACAATGACACTAACAAAATTAATGACATTACGGTGATGTATTAATTCATTTATTCAACATTTGTCGATATTATACTTTTCTAAACGTAAAAAGTAAATTATGACCAATTTGTACCTTCTAGCCAATTTATATTTATAAATAACATGTATTTTTATGCATTACTCCTGTAGGGAATGCAAAACGGTGAATTAGGACATTGATGTTTTTGTTAGCTATAAACAAAAGGTCTTCTGTTACATTATTAATGTAAAACCTTCTAAATCTGAACTGTAATTTATAATTCTTACTGAAGTGAAACACTCTAACGATGCCAAAATCAGTCCACCGACATTGAGATATAAAGTTTTGCTACCTCTTATCAATATAAAAAGTATCAGCTTCTGTGCGTGTAGTGGGGCACTGTACCACTGACTATTGTATCTAGGAAATAATCATCACTTAATAAATAGAGTAATCAATAATAAAGAAGATACGTAGAATATATTATATGTTTGTACATACGCTATTGTTTAAATAATATATTTATATCTTAAGCTGTAAAGTAAAGTGATTGTTGTGATTTGTAACTTCTTGCCCGATATAGCTACAAACATATAAAAAATGATGACAACCGTAAGTGTCAGATGTAAGAACAATGTTTCATTATCTCTTAGCGATTCATTTTGAAAAATCTAAAATATCATAATTATAGTTATCATTTTTTTATATGTACAACTACTTGGTTTACGTAATAACGTTAGAAAAAATTGGCTGCGTTAAGCAGAGAAAGCAAATCAATGAGCGCTTAGTGATTCTTTATTGTGATTGGTTTCTGCACTTAGGTCCAATGAAGATCTAAATGCAAGAATCAATCACAATAAAGAATCACTAAGCGCTCACTGATTTGCTTTCTCTGCTGAACGCAGCTATTATGAGTAAGAAAAAAAAAAAATAATTCGCTAAGATTTTTATTAAAAATTTATTATTTTATAATTAGTGCGATTTGAGATTTATATTATTAATTATTTTTATGCTTTTCTAATTGTATTTTTGTCATCTACGAATTCTTTGTATTTTGGTTATAATGAAATGGTATATATATTTATTGTTAAATAATAAAAGAGGATGTCGGAAAACCGCGATTTTTTTACCTTGAATGGAACGTAAAATTTGGGTTCTACATGATCAAGGATACCCTAAAAAACACGAAAAAAGTTGTTATATATTCTGGAAACTCGTGGAACATCAATTGCCGGGTCAAAAACGCACATAGTTTGGGTGGCAGATATCGTTGATCAACTGTCCTGCAAACTCCGCTCACAAAGCAACTCCTCAATTCTAATCCAGTAAAACTTAAATTTACATATCCTAAACTCATAAACAATATTCAATATTTGATTGCTATAAGAAATAGACGCTTATCAATTAAATCAAAGTTATTTGATAAAATTGTTTTATACAACGAAGATAAAGTAGACTGCAAAATCCGCGTCCTCCTCGCAATCGTAATTGCGTGTCTTTTCTACTCGTACCGGGTGCAGCAGTAATATTTTGCCGAGTAGACTGAGGAACATAACGTTCTTCGCGAATTTCCGTTTCATTGCCGGTGATAAAGGAGAGATTTCTCAGGATCGTTAATAGGCACACGTAACGACGGGCCAGATTGTTCTTTCGTCCTCATAGTCGCTTATACTTCGTCGCTTTAGCGTTTTCTACCGGAAAACGGTCTTTTATCTTTAATCTTAGTTTCTCCTTGTTGTCTCTCGTCATCTGTGGGTTGTGTTCTTCTATCGTTTCTGTCTTGACTTCCGTTTTCACTACTATGACAACTATTTGCATTATTATAATTTATTCGGATGATAAAGCTTAAAATGGGGACATTTGCGAAATCTGCAAAAAGGATCTTGAAAAAACTCAAGCGTATCGATTATTGTGAGCGAGATAAAAAATACTATTGCCAAAAGTGTTACAGATCTGTCTCGCACTCGTCCAATGACGGTCCTATTTCGAGGTTTAATAGAGTGTCAAATTCTGAAAATGAACATGGTGATCCGAATTCGATGATCAAACTAGACCTTCCGACAATTCCAGTATGTTCTTAGAAATGTATTTTTGGTTGTCCAGAACGACGTCTGAGACTGTTATCAAAGCGAGAGTGTCTAGAAATATTTATTCAAAGAAACCTATACGTCAAATATGAAGTACGTGCTTGCTGTACACATGGTGAAAAAGAATCCTTTCAAATTCCTGAGAATTTTTCGTTGAATTGTAATGAAGTATGTATGAATGCTGATGAGATTGTGTCAATGATGACCAGTTTCAAAGAGATGATTTTGATAGAAAGAAAACTAAGAACCGGAAAACCATCATTTCTAGATATGAAAAAAAAAAATCTTATTTTTGAAACAGGATTGACAAAATCACAAATTAAGCAGGTACTGTATCATTTAGATAATTTGTCAGGTGTGAGAGATGTAGCATGCGCTTTAGGTATATATTTGTCCCGTCTATGATGAGGATATACATATAGTGAATTACAATGCAAATGGGATATACATCGTGAAACTGCAAGCAGGTACTGCGATGTGATTCGGAAATCTCTTGTAGACATTGCAAATAATTCACTAAATCTCAGCTGCGATCGAGATGATTTACTTAAACACCGCACGGAAATATCAAAACTTCTTCATTCGCTATTGGGAGATTCTGTTATTTTTATCTTAGATGGAACCTATATATTCGTTGAAAAAAGTGGGAATTACGTTTTTCAACGAATGACTTATTCAGGACATAAGCATAGGAATTTGATAAAACCGATGATGATAGTTTCTCCGGATGGATTCATAGCAGGCGTTTTTGGACTTTACCCCGGTAACATGAACGATGCAACCATCATGACTAATCTTTTAAAACAAGATATTTGGGATAGTTTTCGAAATGATATAATGATTGTTGATCGAGGATTTCGGGACACTATGGATAATATCAGCAAAGCAGGTTTTCTTGGAGAAATGCCCTTATTTGCTGATTACGCCGTCAGCGCAACTCACAACAGAACAAGCGAATAATTCACTTCAAAAATTTACTTCATTTCATAATGTATACTGATAATAAGTATTAACAAATGCTTTCTTACATATAAATACAAGTGTACAACGTTTTGCATTATTTCCATATTTTATAATGATAGCAATCTCATTTTCGTCTTTCAATGCATTATAGATATACTGTAGTTGCTCCAACAAATATCTCACCTATCATTACAACAATATTTAATGCTGTTTTGGAAAAGTTAGAAAAGGTTGTCATAAATAAAAATTTAATTATTAAGAATATTAATTTATACAAAAAATTTATATTAACAATTAACTTACATGATGAGTAATCCAGAACATGTTGTACTTAATTACATAGAAACTAAAGAATATTGCCGTAGAGGAAATTTTGAGAATAAAGTCGAAAGTGCATTTTGTAGTTATCAGCGCTGTTAACTTTATTCAATCATATTATTAAAAATATTTCATAAAGAAATTATCATTCTTCATAAATTAAAACAATAATTTATTTAATAATATATTTACGATAATATAAAATGATATAATAAAACTTTAATGTATATATATATATATATATATATATATATATATATATATATAAACTTTATTAATTAAATATAGCACTTGCAATATACTCTATTATCAATATTTAATTAATATATTCTATTATTAATATTTTAATATAATTCAGCATATTTAAAAAATGCAAAAAATGAGTATTTGCTATAATTAGCAATGATGTGTAATATATCTTCTACAAAAATACGGACGTATCTGAAATATAACAAAGCTTATTAGAAGACCGAAAAACGAGATTGCATGAAGCCGAACGAATTTTGATCGTTGATAGGGCCATAAACCGATTGCGAGTAGAAAGATCCGATTAAAACTAAAATATTGAGTTTTGATGCAGATCATGTTGTACGAACATGTACGTATACGAACGTATACGAACAGGTACGTATTGGACGAATGAGGAAAAATTGATAAAGATTCTCTACTTTCTCTTTTTTCTTTTCCAAATTAAATATGTTTAACTTCGTTTTTTATAAAGCAAATTCTAAATTGTCCAATTCAGGATAAATACGAAATTGCACAAGGCATTACAAACGAAACACCTGTAATTCAACAATTTAAAAATGAGGCAATTAAGCAAATCGATTTCACACAAAAGGAAATTTAATAAATATGTATTTTATACAGAGAAATATTCAGATAGCCTTTCGATCGAAGTCGGCGCAAACGCAATCGATTTCTTTTTCAGTGGCATATGAAACACATGCTTCATTCTTGTATTTACGCTTATAGGAGAAACTTGACTTTGGGGAAGAACGTTACGTCGATCCGTCTCTCACGTATATTAGCAAATCAGCTACAAAACTATTCTTTTTAAAGTATTGAATAAGGTATCGTGGAATGTAATTGTTTAAATATGCTAACTTTAATATATTTATTTAAGGCCAATTGTAGATTATTAAATATCATTTGTTGTGTGTTATTTTTAAGACTTATATGATATATATTATTTACGAATACATAATTTACTTGATAAAAATGAATAAATAAAGAAAACATATAAATAGATATCTATTATTGGAAACAACACATGATTGTGAATTTCTGACTTGATTTCATAAACGATCAGAAAACAAAATCAATGACATTACGGTGATGTATTAATTCATTTATTCAACATTTGTCGATATTATACTTTTCCAAACGTAAAAAGTAAATTATGACCAATTTGTACCTTCTAGCCAATTTATATTTATAAATAACATGTATTTTTATGCATTACTCCTGTAGGGAATGCATAACGGTGAAGTAGGACATTGATGTTTTTGTTAGCTAAAAAACAATAAGTCTTCTGTTACATTATTAATGTAAAACCCTCTAAATCTAAACCGTAATTTATAATTCTTACTGAAGTAAAACACTCTAACGATGCCAAAATCAGTCCACCGACATTGAGATATAAAGTTTTGCTACCTCTTATCAATATAAAAAGTATCAGCTTCTGTGCGTGTAGTGGGGCACTGTACTACTGACTATTGTATCTAGGAAATAATCATCACTCAATAAATAGAGTAATCAATAATAAAGAAGATACGTAGAATATATTATATGTTTGTACATACGCTATTGTTTAAATAATATATTTACATCTTATGCTGTAAAGTATACGTGATTGTTGTGATTTGTAATTTCTTGCCCGATATAGTTAGCTACGAACATATAAAAAACGATGACAACCGTAAGTGTCAGTTGTAAGAACAATGCTTCATTATCTCCTAGCGATGCATTTTGAAAAATCTGAAATATCATAATTGTAGTTATCATTTTTTTTATATGTACAAATACTCGGTTTACATAATAACGTTACAAAAAAATTATGAGTAAGAAAAAAAAACAAAAAAAATAATTCACTAAGATTTTTTATTAAAAATTTATTATTTTATAATTAGCGTGATTTGAGATTTATATTATTAGGTAATTTTATTCTTTTCTAATTGTATTTTTGTCATCTATGAATTGTATTTTGATTATTATAAAATGGTTTGTATGTTTGCTGAACAATAAATTTTAAGAACTCGAAAAAAAGCTTACTCCAAAAATATTCAAGCTCAAACAAGTCACACCATTTATTATAAAAAGCAAGAAAGAGTCTTCAAAACTAGACGACATAAAATCGCAAAACCTTTAAGAAAAATAGAATGCCATTACAATTATCAATATATCATTATTATCGCATGCATACTTACTTTATAGCCTTGCGATGAATTTTGACGACATCAATTATATCTTTACAAATCATAGTCTGATTTTCCAGATTAACATTTTTGAATACTTTAATGGTTATTGCTTGTTCCATGCGATAACTATAAATAATTTTTCTTCTGTAAGTACAAAGAGTATATATACAAAATAATAACACTTCTTCGCATTTTTTGTTCTTATTTTAGATAAGAAATTACTATTTCCTATATTTTCTATGGTACAAAGAACTAATTAGTATATATGTTATATATCATGTTTTTTCATAGTAATAATTTATTTTTATGAATTTTTTTACATTAAAATGTAACAAATTTAAATTTTAACACTTTTTTTTCTTGTGCATAATAAGTAGTCAAAGATTAATAAAATAGATTTTTTTTAAGTTTTCTTTAAACCAAGCAGTATTTGGTATTACACATATATCTTTATGTAATTTTCGTAGTTATAAAAATTTTCTATATTTAATCGATTAAATTTTATTTTTATTTTAATCTAATTCTATAATTAATTTAATTTAATTCTTTATTTCTATTTAAATCTATTGCACGCTCTTTATCTTAAAATGACATTAAAATTGTATTAGTTTTGGAGTAAAAAGAAAAAAAATTTTTATTAAAACTTTTGAAATGAATAATGATTTAATAGAAAATACTATTTTCAGTTATTATTTTTTTCTTCTTTCTTGTAGCAGATTGTGATTCTTGCATAATCAAAAAAATTAGAACTGTTTGATACCATAAATGTATTTTTGTTCAAAATAGGAAAAAAATACAAAGGAGTTATTTATTTTTCATGTGTTATGCTATATCATTTTTACGAAGTAAATATATACATTAAAACAATTTGCATATATTATAACAATATGTATATATTAAAACAACACAATACATTAAAAAGAATAAATAAACCAAAGATTCATTTGCAATTATATTCTCATAATTATTTCTAAATTTGTTTTTTTCACCTGCATTTGAAACATTCCACATATGTATGTAGCACATGCTATAAGCAGTGTTTCTACCCCAATGGAGATGACCCTATACAAAAAACTGCATTTTTATGTAGTAAAATTAAATAAGAATATTTTTCTTGATCGACAAAATACTCAGTCACGATTTGCGCTGTCTGATGTGATTGAGACGCGTTCATATTAGTATTAAGAATTTGTGGCCAAGTTAGTACAAAACCGCTGACAATAAATGCAACACAATAAATAAGCGCTAAAGACATTTAAAAGAAACATAAACTGCTACTTTCTAATATTTTAAAAAATATGTTTATGTATATTTTAAACATAAATATATTTTTTACTTTTATTGCTTGACGCTTAATCATTTATTTTCTTTAACATTTTTGCAAAATATTAATTGTGAAATTATGTATACTTTTAAAATCAAAAAATAATTACAACTATTAATAATTAAATAAGTAAACAAATAAATATGTATGTACAAATACTTTCTATAATACAATTTTTTATAATTTTTTATTGTCTATTAAATGTAATAAACATATGTAAATTAAAAAAATGTGCTAATCAGATTAATTGAAGTGTTTAGTTTTTATCACGATTGTGTAATTTACTTAATTTAACGTGTACTAATTGTCAAGAAATAATGTCTTACATATACTTGTAAAACATTTCACGATATTCTCATACTTTTTGATAATAGCAATTTTATTTTCATCTTTTAATTTGTTACAAATATTTTGAAGTTGCTTCAATAAATATTTTACCTATAATAATAACCATAATAATAATAATTAACAATGTTTTTAATTCAAAAATTTGAATTATTGTATCTAAAAATATATATATTTACTTAAATAAATACAATCACATGAATAAACTTACATTATAAATATTTATCCAAAATGAGTGATATTGAATCAGGTAACAATTAAAAAACATTACAGTAAAAAGAACTTTGATGATAAACACGAGTGTGCATTCTTTAGTTATAAACGCTGTGAGCTGCAATCAATTAGTTTATTAAAGAAATTACATTATTAAAAAATACATTTTTTTATCTCGAGAAATTGCATAAAAGTGCTTTTTACGATTGATAAAATAAATTTAATAATAATCAGATTAAAAATATATACCTGGAATATATTAAAGCTTATCAAAATACCATAACACAAGATTGCCTAAAGATAAATGAATTTTGATTCCTGATAAGGCCATAAGCCAAGTGCGATTAAAGGAATTCTACAGAGATCAAAATATTGAGCCTTGACGCGATTCATTACTCTGCGAGCAATTGAAACGCGTTTGATAGCAAAAATTGTCGACAAGGGTTTACATATTCCTTCTTTCTCTATCTTCAAATGCATGTTCTTTAATTTTCGCATTTTTAAAATAATTTTTATAATTCGCGCAATTTAGTATAACTAAAAATAATACAAAATAATAGAAACAAAACTTTTGTAATTTAACAATTTTATTAAGGAAAAAATAATTTAATGATTAATTTTACATTAAAAGAAATTTAACAAGTGTTTGTTTCACATAGAGAAATATACTGTTGTGCCTCCGGGAGGGGGCACAGCGATTCGAGGATTTTTCTGGGAATGCCGGGGAGGTGTCGGACGGTTCCTCTTCTTTTATCTATTCTCTTGAAGACAGTCTCCTTTATTTTATTAAATTTATTACTCGTGTTGCCTCTTTATAGATAGATAAGTTTATTCCGGGTCCCGTAGGTTTCCGGGGTGTTTTTAGGGGACCACTAAACCAAAAAACAACATCAATTACTACATATACAACATATACAAATCATACGTCCTTATACCCCCCCTCATCTCATTTCTCTTCCTCATTCCTCTCCCCCGCGAATCTGATCATTTTGCGGCCCTTACATACTACTTCCCTCTCCCTCCCTCACGATCCACCCTCTCTCGTTCCCCCTTTCCTCTCCTCTCTCTCCTCTTCTCCATCTCTCTCTCTGTTCTCTCTGTCTCTTCTCTCCCTTTGTTCGTCTCCTCTTCTCTCTTCGAGTTTCCACCTTCCTCCCTTTCCTCCAGGCTAATCTATTCCCCTCTCCTCCCTCTGATCCGATTTTCGTCCCCTTTCCTCAGTCATCCTCTTCTTCTCTCCTCCTACCCTCTCTTAATCGTCCTCTTCTTCTCTCCTCTTACTTCCCATCTTTCTCTCCTCTCCATTTTCTACCTCCCATCTCTTTTCCTCTTCTATCCATCTCCACTTCTTCCCATCCACTCTCAGTTCCCTGCTCGTTGTCACCACTTTCCTGCCTCTCGCTCTCTCTTCTTGCTGCTTCCCTAATAATCCTCCATTTCATCTTCCTCTCTTTCATTGTCAAATCTTCATCTACTCCCACTCCCCAGTTCCCTCTTATTTCTCCTTCTTTCTCTAATACCTCTTTCCCATCCTCTCTCTTCTCCATTTTTGTTAAAACCATCCATGTCCCATCCTCCCTTCTTTTTTCTTCTATCCACTTTATCCTCAACTTCCTGCCCAATTCCCTCCTGATGATCCCGTCCACAATATACCTCCTCTCCTCTCCTGGTCTGCCCCCTCTATTCCTCTCCATGTCACATTTCTCTCTTTCTCTTCTTTCTTCTCTCCTCTTCTTCTCTTTCCGCTCTATCTCTTCTCTCCATATCCCTACGTTCCTTCTCCTTTCTTGCTCTTTCCGCTCTTCCCTCCATCCTCCTCCAGACACTCTCCCGCTTTTTCTTCCTCTCTCTTTCCTCCTTTTCCTTCTCTTCCACCCACTCTTCCTCTTCCTCCTCTTCTACCATCTTTCACCATGCCTCATCTTCTCTATCCTTTTCTTTTCTTCTCTTCTCCTCTTGCCGCTCTTGTCCTCCTCTCCTCTCCTCCTGCCGCCCTCTCCTCTCCCTTTCTTTCCCCTTATCTTCCCACCTTCTCTTTATCTCTTTTTCTTCTTTGTCTTTCCCCTTTCTTCCTCCTTTCCTCCTACACTTCTTCTTGCCCGATCCAGTCTGCTCTTCAATTCTCCCCCCTTTCCTTCTTTCCTCCTCTCTTCTTCCTCTTCCCTCTTCTTCTTCTTCCCGGTCTCTCTATCCTCATCCTCTCCTCTTCTCTTGTCGCTCTCTCCTCTCCCTTTCCAACTTCTCATCTTTTTCCCCTCTTTTTATCTCTCCCTCCTCTTCATTGATCCTCCACTATCTTTCACCTTTTCCTCCTGTACTTCCTCTTGTTCGATCCAGTCTTCTCTTCAAGTCCCCCCTTTCCCTTCTTCTCTCTTTAACTCTTCCTCCTCCTTCTTCTTCTCTTTTTCGGTCTCCTTTCCTCCTTTCTCCTTCCTCTCCTCACTCACTTCTACCCTTTTCCCCTTCTCCTCATGCTTCTTCCTCCTCTCGTTCATCCGACCTTCTTCTTTACTCTCTTCTGTACCCTCTTTCTCCCCACTCTCTTTTCCCTTTTCTCCTCTTCTCTCTTCCCCTCGCCGCTCCACTCCTCTCTCCTCTTCTTCCCTGTCACCTTCCTCTTCCCGTTTACCACTCGACTTGCCACTCTCTCTCTGCCCTCTCTCCTCTCCCTTCCCTCCTCTTCTCTCCTCCCCCTGCCATTCCGCCGTTCCTCTCTCCCTTTCTTCCTCTCTCTTAACTCTTCTCTCTTCTCACACTCCACCTTTCCTTCCCTGCTCTCCCTCCTCACCTCTAGCTCTCCGTAAATCTTCCTCACCACCGCTAGCACTTCCATCCGGCACTCCTTCAATTCTCTCATCTCCTTTCTAATCTCCCTCAGCTCTTCCATCTCTCCCTGTTCCTTCCTCCTCATTTCTTCTCTCTCTTTTCTTCCTTCGCGCCACTCTCCTTCCTCCACTCTGTCCGCATACTCCACTGTCTCCTTTTCCTTGTATTTATCACTTCCCTCTATCCACACACTCCACTATCTCCTTTGCTTTTTATTCCCAACTTTCCTCTAACCTCTCAACACACGTGTCTTAGACCATTCACTCGCCATTATCCTAATCGATATCCCTGCTTGCCGCCTTCCTCGATATCGATATATCGGGATCATTTTCCGCTATGCTTTCTAACCATCTCCTACCGCCATCTGCCGCGTACCGTCAGTACTCTGCCTCCTTTCTCTCTACCGCACCGCTCCTTCTTTCCGCTCTCTCCTTACTGACCCGTGTCCGCTATCCTCTTCCTGTTCCTCTCCGCTCCTTGCTTCCACTCATTATCCTCTCGCCTCTTTTCCTTCTTTTTATCTTTTTTATCTTTCTTTTCCGTCACTCCTCTTCTGACTCCTCTCCAGCCAAACTCCTCGCTAACTTCCTTCTTCCTTCTTTTACTCCCTCGCTTTTCATCACGTTCCACTCCTTTCTTTGTCTTTCTCCTGTCATACATGGCACTTCCACGTCATCCTTCTCATCCTCTCCTTCCGACTTTCTCATCCTCATATTTCCTCACTCCATTTGTCCTTCACCTCCACTCCACTTTCACCCACAACTAAGTCCCTCCTCTTGTCCCTCTATTCTTCCCTTTCACTCAAAACTGTCTCTATCCGTTCGTACTCCGACCTTTCTCCGGACTCTCTTTTCCACACGTACACTTCATCCGTCATCTTATCCCCTCTCCTGTTGCCTCTTTATAATTGGTTATAATAAATGACAGTCTAATTTTATCTATAGAATGATAATTTGTCACTGCTCCCAGTTATTTCACTCGCGCTTACTGTCGGTTAAAGTGAGAGAGCGGTATCTCTTGTATACACCGTCGTACTGGTAGCCCGATACGCGTCGACTTATCTCAGGCGCACGTATATCTCTGTTCGCTATTCGTATATGACTCTGTTGAATCTGGTCAACAGCTGCCTGTGACGATTATTACTCGTTAGGATCTAATCAACGACTGCCCGTCGCTTCATCGCGGCGGGTGCTGTTTTTCCCTCTGAACTGCATGTTTTTTCGGAGGGGATCCCTTAGCAACATGACCAAATATAGTTATATTGCAGATTCGCGTTCTAGTGCAAGCGAGGAAGTGCAAAGTCGAATTTCCTCGCTTTTTGCAATTCAGCGACACCTTTCCGGTGCGTTTCCGAGAGCGCTTTCCGGTCTCGTGTTCGCGCTCGATCTCGGGCATGGCTCGTTGCGTCAGCGGCTCGCACAATTATCGCTTTGGTTGCGATGCATTCCTGCATCATTTTGAGTTGCTTTTATTCTAATTATATGTGTATATACATATAATTGTGTTTCATACATATACAATACACACGTATATAATAACATCGACGGATGTTTATATTTCATGAAATACTTCTGGATATAAAGAATCTTACATAACTGAATAAACAATCTTATATCTTATATCTTATGTTAGCAAAGATATTGTTGCATTTGATAGTTTACCATGACGTATTTTAACGTGTCTCAGTTTTACTTCATGTAGCGTATGTGTTATTAATTTGTTACCTATAAAAAGTAAATGTTTCGAGAATTTACTGTAAATATCGTTGCTTTATATGTTTTTCTAATTTTTCAGCAATTAAACGTTTATTTTAATGTTACTTATCATATGATTAACTAATAAAAAGAAGTCATATACTTTGCTTCACGATTTTGATATAAATTTTTTTGAGTAATTGTCGTGCAATAATGTTTCCTTGCAAAATCATTCGATACGCTTCTTGAAATGTACAGAGAAAAAATTCAGAAAGAAAAAAAATATATTTTTAAAAAATAATTTTTCTTTATGAATTTTTTCTCTGCAAATTTCAAGAAGTGGATCAAGTAATTTTGCAAAGAAACGTCATTGGACGATAACTACTCAAAAAAATTTTTATCAAAATCGATGAAGAAGAGTACGTGACCAAAAGTTGCGAAATTTATGCAAATAATAAAATGTAAAACTATTTTTAATAAATAAAGTTCTTTTAATGTTTATATATAATTGTTAATTATTAATTAAAATATAAAATTATTTCTTTTATCTTTTTAAGCATTTAGATTGCGCGTACATTTTGCGTTAAATTTTTATTCTTTACTTTTTTTCTTATGAATTTTTTTCTCTACAAATTCGGAGAAGTGCATCAAATAGCTTTGTAAGAAACCTTTACTGGACGACAAATACTCATAAAAAAATTTTTATCAAAATCGATGAAGCAGAGTATATGACCTCTCCTTGTAAGCTAGATAGATAATAAATAACATTATTTATGTCCAATCAACTATTTTTACTATTTTTATTTGATTAAATTAATGAATACATCTTGTGTCACTTTTGAATAGAATAAAGAACAGTGAAGTATGACATTGAGGTACTTAACAACTGTAATGAAACGAACATGTTCTATTAATTATATTTGTTCATTATTTTATTATTATATATATTTTACGCTTTCAAGTATTTGGTTTAAGTGTGTACACTTTGTTACTTTTTTAAATAATAGATGTAAAAAAAAGCTATAAAATGTTTGAGAATAATAGTTATTTTGTTTAAGAAGATCTGTATTAATGATAACAATATTTTAATTTTTAATGGTATTTTAAATAAAAATTAATAAACATTTTTTTGTAAGATATTTTGTTTATTCTTATATCTAAAAGTAAACACTTTACATTAAAAAAAATTATAATACTATAATTTATAAGACTCTAAAATAAAATTAATAATGTCACGAAAAAAGGCAATAGGAACCAGAGTATTTAAAAAAAAAAAAAAATAAAGCTACATCTATTATTATGAATAACATTTAAAAAAAAAACTTCAAAAGTTTTGTTTAAATAAATATATATATGTATATACAGCGTGATTCGAAACAACCTTTTGTCCTTAAAACGTATTCCTGACTCAATTTTAAGACGACTTTTCTTTTACCAAAATTCTGTCTAAAACTAGTTTTTAAATTATAAGGCGAAAATGTTAGCGAATTACGGGACGGGAGGTAGGGAGCGGCGCAACTCACTGTCCGATGGGTGATTACCTATATCCAAAATATATCAGCTTACTACACACCGCGTGTATCCAGCAGCTGATATATATATTTTGGATATACGCCCCTGCCTACCTGCTGTACTCGTCAACTAATTCGCTAACTTTTTGTCTTATAATTTTAAACTAAGTTTTGGACAAAATGTTTGGGCAAAAATCATCTTAGAATTGAGTCAGAAATATGAAATTTTAAGGACAAAAAGTTGTTTCGAATTACTCTGTATGTGTATATTCTTAAACAAAATAACGCTCTCTCTCTCTCTCTCTCTATCTCTCTCTGTCTCTGTCTCTCTCTCTCTCTCTCTCTTTTATTTAAAACATTTTTTATTACCTATTATTTAGAAAAATAACGTACATATTTAAACAAAACATATTGGGTATCTTGATACACATATACCTTACCGTAGCTGCACTTTCTAATGATCCAACAAATAGTCCAGCAATATTTATATTGAAAGACTTGGTATTTCTTTGAAATAAGAATAATATCATCTTTTGTACGTTTAAGGAAGCTACGTACCATTGAATATTGTATCTACGTAATGAAATGATTACAAAAAATGAAAAAATTTGTTAATTATTTCTGTCATAAAAGCACGCGGATACACAAAGAATACACACACTCTTATTTTATTTTTTTTTTTTAAATTGAAGTAATTATTTCCATTATGCTTTGATATAATTCACAAAAGGAATACTCATACGTAATTATATGATATGGATGTTTCCCTTACGCAGAGGCAAACACAGCATTATTATGATCTATAACTTCTTGCCCATGATAATTCGTTAGCAATGCATATAAAAGATAAATAACCGCATATATTAAAGGAAACACAATATCCTCAATATCTCCAAGTGACAACCCCTGAAAAATCTATAGTACGAGTACAATAACAATCTTATTGTTAGTAAGAGTTGAGCATTAATTTCAAACGACATTTCGAATTAGACAGAGCAAATCGGTACAAATTTAACAATAATTGCAAAATTCGTGAGCTAACTAATAATTTGAAAGTAACTGTTTTTGTGATAAAATTCATAAAGAGAGAGAAAGAGGTGCACTTCAAAGAAAAAATTAAACTTACTCGAAAAATATTGAGGGCCATGCTACATGTTCCAACTACTATCAAAACAGAGAACATTACTTTAAATCTGGATATCGATGAGTCTGAAAACCTTCAAGAGAGAAAGAGAATTATACGTTCGCCCTGCACCCTATTGTCGCGATTGAATACTCACCTCATAGCTTTGCGATGCATATCTACGGCACAAATCAATTTCTTGTAAGTGAAATTTTTGTTTCTTAGGCTGCCTTTTCGTAAAGCATCGACTGCCATTGATTGTTCAATACGATAACTGTAAACAATACATTGGTGTAATTTTAACATTTCTAAATATCTATATTTTCAAATTCATAGTTTTCATGTTTTATCTTCTTACCAAGCTATACGAAACATTCCACAGGCATACTGTAGATAGACTACTAATATTGTTCCTGTCGCTAGTAATACGACTATTCCTATTAACATAGCCGAGATTATATGCAACAAGATTAAATAGTAATATTTTTTCTGATCGACAAAATACTCAGTAACAATTATCCTCTTTAGTAAAGGACGTCGAGACTCGTTTATAGATAAGGAGACGTCAAAAAAATACGGCCAGACTAAATACAATATTGGCACAGGTGCAAGGAATATTGAAAACACTATAAAATACTTTAAAATCAATAACATACACATCGGTGACAAGATTTACTACAAAAGTTTATTAATTACTTTCAAAACATGTGCACTTAGTATTTAATGAAAACCAAACGTAATCGTCTTACGTATTAATCCAACCGTGTAACGTTGGGCATAGTTGCGATACTTTCTTATAATATCGATTTCATTTTCGTCCGTTAACTCATTATAAATGTTTTGCAACTGCTCCAACAAACACTTCACCTGTCCGTTATTTTTATAAAATATTTTGTAAAGTGTGGGAAAAAGATATGTTGCTATCATAACATATTATATACATACATACATGCAAAAATTTATTTCTTGGAAATGTTTATTAGTCTACACACACGAATACAATGTGCAATATACGGTTTACTTACAACTTCAATGTTAATATGAAACGAAATGTATTTAATAACAAGAAAAATATAAAATAATGCAGAAGATAAAACTTTGATGAGTAGGTCTGCAGTACATTTTAAAGTTAAAAATGCTGTAAACTGGAAATAATAATTTAATATTCAATTATTTCTCTTTTTGTTATATTTATAACATAGGATTTGTAATTTTATATATATATATATATATATATATATATATATTTACAGTCTGTAAAGTAAGAGCGTGTACGGCATAAATGGCAGTTGGTTTTAAAATATCGTCCTAGTTTTTTGTGAGCCGATAGATAGAACCTTTGTCGTGAATTCTTTGTCACAAAAGATTCAGTTGGTGTCGAACTCTTACCTGAGAAACATGTTAACTGCCATGAGTGCCTCATACGCATCGCGCTACGAGGCTGTATTCCTTTGTTTCCACCCGAAAGGACCAAAAATGTCATATTTAGCGGCTACTAAATACGCTAAGTGGGTTCAGCGATATAAGGAGACCAAAAATGTCGATGACTTGCCAGAACGTGGCTCGATAAGCAAAGTGACGCCGAATATGGAAAAAGAAATTGTGAAATTGTTTAAGCGGAACCCGACCTTAACATTGCGACAAGCAGCAAAATTAAAACAGAAGGGTATAGAAGTATCACATGCAACTATCCGAAGCCATCTCCGTACGCATAACTTGAAATATCGAAGCATAATGAAGAAACCACTGTTAGGAGAAAAACATGTGACGAAACGACTCGCTTGGGCAAAGGAGAATTTGGACCAAGATTGGAACAATGATTTTTGATCTTTACGGACGAAGCTTCTGTTTGGGAATATATTACCATCCGACGTGCCTGGTCAACCTTGACCGATAGACTAATACAACGGACCGTTAAACACTCTGTAAAGGTTCATCTTTGGGGCTGCTTTTCAAAACAGGGTTTCGGAGCATTACATCTGTTTACATACAATTTAAATGCTTCGAAAATGCTTAAAATTTATCAGAAGTGTTTGTTGTCGATTACTGAACAATGTTTCATAAAAAAAACGAGGGCTGGATCTTACAGGAAGACAACGACCCAAAACACCGGAGCAAACTTTGCACTGAGTGGAAAGAGCAGTCTGGCATCACGCTTGATTGGCCATCGCAGTCGCCAGATGCAAATCCCATTGAAAATGTGTGGGCATATCTCAAGTACAAGCTTCGAGGAAAAGAGTGTGCACTTTGAAGCAGCTGACACGACAAATTCGTCTCATTTAGAGGTCTTTACCTAACGAATACGCAGTCAACTTAGTGGAAAGGATGCCTCCGAGATGCCAAGCAATTATCAATGCCGGTAGTGATTGGACTCATTATTAATGGTATAGCATTTCTCTTCTCATGGAGTACAACAAATCCATGTACTTAAAAATCATTAAAAATAAATTTTTCTATACATTAACCCGTACACGCTCTTATTTTCCAGACATACACACACACACACATATACATATACATATATACACACACAAGCGCGCATGCACACACACACACGCGCACACGCACGCACGCTCGTACGCACGCACGCTCGTACGCACGCACGCTCGTACGCACGCACGCTCGTACGCACGCACGCTCGTACGCACGCACGCACGCACGCACATGCATACACACACAGAATGTGTATGTATGTATTTGCCGCGTTATATAATATGAATAATTACAATATTATGTTAATAATATGATCATAACTAAACCCAAAATGAAAAATTGAATAACTAGTAGTAAGCTAATTATTTCTAACTTAACAATACTATGATATTAAAAATGTAGACGTACTTGAAATATAATGGAGCTTATCAAAATAGTGAAAAATAAAATTAATTGAAATTGGACGAGTTTCGATTGCTCATAAGGCCATATACCAACTACAAGAAACAACATTTGATTAAGACTAATATGCAGAGAGTCGATGGAGATCATCACTCCGAATGTATTAAAATGCATTTGACAATGCAAAAAACTTACTCATAGTTCCTTCATTCGGTCAATGAGTTACATATGCTACAACTTTATTCGATTATCTTAAATTCTAATGCAAATTGCTTAACTTAATGTAAATACAGCGAAATAAGGTGCAATATCACTATGAGAGCAAAACACTTGGAAATTTATGCCTTCCCTCGCAAAAGAGTATAATTATGCGATCGATTTTGACCCCTGCGGAAATATAACACATGTTTATTTCCCATGTGAAGAATAACTTTATAGAAAAATTTATTTGATAGTAAATCGCACATGCGTATTCGATACTTTACAGCGATGTATTTTAATGCGTTTTATTCTAATGTGTGCACTCGTAAGGTGCGGTCAATTATACAGAGAAATCTGACAGTCATTCCATTTAAAACGTCGACGTATTATTTAATCAATTTATTGGTAAATGTAAAATTTTTATTGAATATTATCGTCTTAATTAACGTGATTTGAAATTTATATTATAAATTATATTTATTCTTTTCAAATTGTATCTTTGTCATCTATAAAATTTTTGTATTTTGATTATTATGAAATAGTATGTATATTTGGTTGCAGAACAATACATTTTCAGAACTCGAAACAAACTTACTCAAAAATATTCTGGCTCAAACAAGTCGCACTATTTATTATTAAGAGTAAGATAGATTTTTCAAAAGTAGATATTAGAAATTCGCAAAATTAAAAAAAAAAAGCAGAATGCCATTAAAATTATCATTATATGTATAATTAGGTAAATGTCTATAATAGCTACTGCAGCGAAAAATCAATTTTTTTCAATACTAATCAATAAAATTACTATAGAAATGGAATGTAGAAATGTTTTTAGGGAGGAGCAAGTCTTTCTTAAGAATTTATTCAATTACAAATTATAGAAATACCAAATTATACTGTCCTTCGAGTTTTGTTTACAAACATTAATTACTGTATTTGTTGCTTTATCTTCATATACATTTTCAATATTTTCATAATACACACACACACACACACGGGGGGAGGGGGTGCAAGGGAGGCCTTCGGCCCTCCCTCTCATACCTACCCCATCCACCTCGCTTCGCATATACGTTGCAAGACAAAGCAAAGTTCACATGGATTTGCAACTTTCCACCGAAGCGAGCTGGACGGGGTGGGCGCGGGAGGGGCGCCGAAGGTCCCCCTTGCACCCCCCTCGTGTGTGTATGTATGTGTGTATTATGAAAATATTCCCTTAATATTTGTATTATTCTATTTATAATGACTTAATGAATAATGTTTAATAAATTTATTTATATAATTTTGTTACTTATAACTTCTTAAGAAAAATTTGCCCCTCCCTAAAAGCATTTCTACATTCCATTTTTATAGTAGTTTTGTTGATTGGTATTGAAAAAAATTGATTTTTCGCTGCAATAGCTATTATAGACATTACCTATAATTGTTATTGCATGCATACCTACTTTATAGCCTCGCTCTGAATTTTGACAACATCAATTATATCTTTATAAATCATAGTCTGATTTTCCAGATTAATATTATGAAATACTTTAGTTGTCATTATTTGTTCTATGCAATAACTAACTAAATAATTTTTCTTTTGTAAATATTGTAAATAATATACACACAAAATAACACTTTTTCACATATTTTCCTATTTTAGATAAGAAATTACGATTTCTGATATTTTTTATAATACAAAGGTTTAATTCGTATATACGTTTTATATTAGTGTCATATATTTTTCAAAGTAATAATTTATTGCAAACTAAATAGGCTCTGTATTATTAATACAATGAGAGATAATAAGGCAATAGGAGCCTAGCTCAGTAATTATGGAGCATTTTCTTATTTATAAAAACTTTAATTGACGATGTTAAAATCTAAGTTACATACATCATTGAAATTGAATTGATTTGTACAATAAAGAACGAACGTTTCGGTCAATCTTTTGGCCCTCTTCAGCGCAAATAACTTAACTCAATATTTAAAATTAGTTGCAGTCATGAAAAAGTTGTCGATCCGGATTATAATTAGCGATGATAATTTTATTCAGACAGCAACTTTTCCATGACTGCGTGCGATTACTTTTAAATATTGAGTTAAATTATTTGCGCGGAAGAGGGCCAAAAGATTAGTCGAAACGTTCGTTCTTTATTGTACAAATCGATGCAATTTCAATAATGTACATAACTTAAATTTTACCATCGTCAATTAAAGTTTTTATAAAGAAGAAAATGCTCTATAATTACTGAGCTAGGCTCCTATTGCCTTATTATCTCTCATTGTATTAATAATTTATTTCTATACATATATTTGCTTTTTGTTAAAGATGAGACAAATTTAAATTTGAACATTTTTTTTCTTATGTATAATATTTTAAAAATTCTTTTTTTGGAGCCCATCCCCATGCATCCGCACCCCAAAAGAACGTAACCCAACCCAACGTGTGTCTGAAGCATGAAATAGACTTTGCTTCGTAATACAGGTTGGGTTAAGTTAGTTTTTTTCGGGATGGAGGGTGTACGGCGAATGGCGGTGTTTCTCCCCCGTCCACGCGTTTACTGTATATACATTATTAAATGTAATGCTTAAATATTATTTTACTTTCACCATCAACGAGAAATTACATCTTATTTTTCAAAATTTTTTGTTAATAATTTTCTAATAAACAACGAGGGCCGACTAAAACTTTCAGAACATTACTCAGGGTGAAGACCTTGATATTATATGTCAACGTCATTGAAATCTGGGGTGGCTTCCTATTACTCTATAATTACCATAAATTTTTTAAAAGTTTTCTTTAAACCAAACAGTATGTTTAATATCACATATTATATAACATATATATCTTTATTTTTGTAGTTACAGAAATTTTCTATACTTAATTGGTTAAATTTTATTTGAAATCTATTGCATACTCTTTATTTTAAAATAGCATTAAAATTGTGTTAATTTTGGAGTAAAAGAAGATAAAATTTTTATTAAAACTTTTGAAATAAATAATAATAATTTGATAGAGTCATTTACAAATTTTCTGTTATTTTTTTCTTTTTCTTAAAGCAATTATTTATCTAAAACAAATGGTGTTGAATCATATAACAATTAAAAAACATTACGGTAGGAAGAACTTTGATGGTAAACACAAATGTGCATTGTTTAGTTATAAGCGCTGTGAGCTGCAATCAATTAGTTTATTAAAGTAATTGCGTAAAAGTGCTTGCTACGATTAATAAAATACGTTTAATAATAATCAGATTAAAAATATATACGCACCTAGAATATATTAAAGATTGTCAAAATACCAAAAAAGATTGCCTGAAGGTAAACGAATTTTGATTGCTGATAAGGCCATAAGCCAAATGCGAGTAAAAGAATTCTACTGAGATTAAAATATTGAGCTTAGATTCGATTCATTACTCTGCGAGCTATTAAAACGCGTTTAATTGCGAAAATGTTGGCAAGAATTCGCATATTTCTTCTTTCTCTATCTTCAAATGCATGTTTTTTAATTTTTGGATTTTCAGACTAATTTTTATCATAAATTTAATATAAACTAAAAATAATACAAAGAATGAAAACAAAACTTATGTAATTTAACAATTTTATTAAGGAAAGAATAAATTAATGAATAATTTCACATTAAAAAGAAATTTAACAAGTGTTTGTTTCACATAGAGAAATATACAACAAGGTAACTTTGGATTGAAGTCTGCACAAGCGTAGATGCTTTTATTCCAGTGACGCGGTTTCATGCGCTTCAGTCTTGTGCATGCACTCGTGGGAGCTGTTTATGTAGAAAGGAACGTTCCGCATGTTGATTCGTTATGTATGTGTATATTGACATATTAATTATAAAGTTATTGCCAGCAGAATATGAGACAAGAACCTTAAATTATAACACTCGGGACTTTACTTTTTAATAACATTTAATATTAAAAATTTTGTCTTTTCTGGTTGTGTACACATAATCTTGTTTCATATATATATAATACACACGTAAATAATGACATTGGCGGATGTTTATATTTTTCATGAAATACTTCTGGATAATAAAGAATCTTATATCTTATATCTGTAGAGACTAAAAAAAAGCGTTAGTTATCGTGCGTTTAATATTTAATAGACTTATATAAACTCCTCACAACAATTAGAGGAACATTTGAATTGACGTTAAAACCCAACGAATGTAGACAGTATGACTCTAGGTCATCCAGTTTTAGTTTCAACGGACAATTTTATGAACAAATCTTTGGAAGTCCTATGGGTTCTCCCTTATCCCCGATTTTAGCCGACATGGTCATAGATGACCTAGAGTCACACTGTCTACATTCGTTGGGTTTTAACGTCTCGGTCTATTACAGATATGTGGACGACATTTTTGCAGTCGTTCCGAGCACAGGCATAGATGAGTTAGCAGAGACCTTTAATAACTTCCACCTCAGATTGAAATTTACCTTCGAAATAGAACGTAACAATTCCATTTGTTTTTTAAACATGACGATTATGCATGTCGACAATACACTTATAACTAACTGGTTCAGAAAGCCTACATGGTCCGGAAGATACATAAACTTTCATTCTAACCATCCAACTAAGTATAAAATAAATACTATATATAATCTTGTTGATCAAGCCGTATTACTATCGGATGCCAGATTTCACAAAGAGAACATAAATATAGTTCGTAAAACGTTGCGTAACAATTGTTTCCCTGAACAACTTGTTGAGCGACACATCCAAAAAAGGATTAATGTTTTTAAAAAACCGTGCAACCACTAACGATCACGAATCTACGAAAAAATTACAGCCGAACACCTTTTTTACGTTATTATCGTATGTTAATGAATTTAGTTCCTGTTTGCGCCATTCAATACGTGATACCGGTTTAAATGTTGCTTCGATCGTAACTAACAAACTTAATAATTTGATAATACGTGGCAAAGATACGCTACATTGATAATAAAACAAATGTCGTATATTAAATATGTTGTAAGGATTGTGACGCTTTTTACGTAGGCCAAACTAAAAGACATTTACGCACAAGGCTTAATGAACATTTTAAAAATATTAAGTTGCATCCTTCATGTCAATCGATAATTAGTAAACATAGATCAGAATACGGACACGAATCTGAGTGGGACAGCCCACATATATTACACAACGAAAAATTTGTAAAAAACCGAGAAATAGCCGAAATGTTTTTTATCAAGAAATTCAACAACAACATATAAACATATATACATAATAAACCTACAAGAGACACAGAAAACCTTAATAATATTTACGACAAAATAATAAAGGTTGTTTAAAATTGTTTTTTAAAAAAACGTTCAGTTTCAAGATTTGTTTTGACAAGAGGTTTCGTCACTTATTGGTTCGTCTTATTAGTATTTTTAACCGCGTAATTTCTAACTACTTTCCATGTGTAAAACACATTGTTATACATCTTTGCCTCACCTGTATGTACATATTAATTTATTTGTTTTCGATCGATTTGGTCGCGTTTATCTTTTGTGCTTAATTGATATTTACTTCAAAAGAATTCAAAGATTATTGTCGAGCAGAAAATATCGAGAAAATATCACATGTTTTGAATACAACTGGAGTCTTAAGGGGCAACGGTCAAGTCAAGCGGCTGAATCAAACATTGATTCCACTATTGACGAAACTAGCAGCGCCTAAGCCCGGCGAGTGGCATAAGTATGTGGATGCAATGCAACAATGCTTGAATACCACGACTTGGACCCAAACTTGCTCACAATACAAGGTCTGTCCCAAAAGAAACAGGACTTTATAAAAATAGCGGTTTCTGGTGGCGCCACCTATTGGTGGGCACATGCATTGGAAAGGTACATCCTTCATTGACATTCTCTGAAATTTTCATAACATTTGGTTCATTAGAAGCCGAGATTTTGCGCTCAAAGTGACAGTACCTTTTTAGCATCGGTCGAAAAATGAGTCTTGAACAAAGAGCAAACATTAAGTTCTGTTTTAAACTTGGTAAAACTTTTACCGAAACGTTTCAATTAATGAAACAAGTTTATCGTGACAATTGTTTATCCCGTAGCAATGTTCACGAGTGGTTTAAACGTTTTCAAGAGGGTCGTGAAGACTTGTGTGACGACAAAAGTCGGGCCGACCAAAATCGGCCGTGATCGATAATAACATTGAAATTGTGCGTGAATTCATAAAAAATGAACCGAAATCTTCATTGCGTTACATAGAAATTGAGTTAAATATCTCCAAAAATTCGATTCACCGCATTTTGACCGAGAGTTTCGAGCTACGGAAGGTGTGTTCGCTCATTTTTTATGAATTCACACACAATTTCAATGTTTTTATCGATCACGGCCGATTTTGGCCGGCCCGATTTTTCGTCGTCACACAAGTCTTCATGACCCTCTTGAAAACGTTTAAACCACTCGTGAACATTGCTACGGGATAAACAATTGTCACGATAAACTTGTTTCATTAATTGAAACGTTTCGGTAAAAGTTTTACCAAGTTTAAAACAGAACTTAATGTTTGCTCTTTGTTCAAGACTCATTTTTCAACCGATGCTAAAAAGGTACTGTCACTTTGAGCGTAAAATCTTGGCTTCTAATAAACCAAATGTTATGAAAATTTCAGAGAATGTCAATGAAGGATGTACCTTTCCAATGCATGTGCCCACCAATAGGTGGCGCCACCAGAAACCGCTATTTTTATAAAGTCCTGTTTCTTTTGGGACAGACCTTGTATATCTCATATAAAGTCGTCAGTATGCTGCGTAATGATAGATGCATTGTGCAAAAGATCAGTGAGAATAAAGGACCTTGACTCAACATCAACATCCGCGGAATATATGAAATTTTGGACAGAACACGACGGTGAAGATTTGCTCGATAGCGATAAAGATAAATATTTAAAGTAAATATTTGGTCAAGGTGGCCGAGTGTAGAGACTAAAAAAAGAGCGTTAGTTATTGTGCGTTTAAAATTTAACGAGTCTATATATCATATATTAACGTATTTATTTCAGAGTATTTTAAAGTATAAAAAAGTTCGAGAATTAAACAAGGCGTCCAAAATAAATAAGATTGCGGTATTATGACAACACGACGAGAGACTAACGGTCAGAGTCGATAATAGAAGCTCAAATAGACAATCCGTTATAGACGACAAATTTACTCTGAATAAATTTCCTTTCTTATTAAACCTACACGTGACCGTTTTATTTTCTTTAATTATAATTAAAAATAACATAAAATACTCTTTTTCTATTTGACAGAAATATTGTTGCATTTGATAGTGTACCATGACATATTTTAATGTGTCTCAGTTTTACTTCATATGGAGTATGTGTTATTAATTTGTTACGGATAAAAGGTACATGTTTCGAGAATTTACTTTAAATACCGTTGCTTCATATGTTTTTCTATTTTTTTTCAGCAATTAAACGTTTATTTTAATGTTACTTATCACGCGATTAACAAGGAGAAATCATGTACTCTGCTTCATCGATTTTGATATAAATTTTTTTATAGTAGTCGTCCAAAGTTTCCTTGCAAAATCATTCGATGCATTTCGCGAAATTTGGAGAGAAAAAAAAATTATAAAAAAAATATATTTAAAAAAATTATTTCCTTTATGAATTCTTTCTCTACAATTTTCGAAAAGTGCATCAAATAATTTTGCAAGAAAACTTTATTGGACGACAACTACTCATAAAAAAATGTACATCAAAATCGATGAAGCAGAGTACGAAAAAACCAAAAGTTACGTTTATACAAACAATAAAATGTAAAATTAATTTTTAAAAAATAAAGCTTTTTTAACGTTTATATATAATTGTTAATTATTAATTAAATAATAAAATTATTTTTTTGTCTTCCTTTATAAGCATTTAGTTTGCGTGTACATTTTGCGTTAAATTTATATTCTTTATTATTTTTCTTTATGAATTTTTTTTTCTCTGCAAATTTGGAGAAGTGCATCGAATAGCTTTGCAAGGAAACTTCATTGGACGACAACTACTCATAAAACAATTTTTATAAAAATCGGTGAAGCAGAGTACACGATTTCTCCACGTAAGCTTTATAGATAACAAATAATATTATTTGTGCCCAACTAACTACGTTTACTATTGTTATTTGATTAAATTGATAAACACATCTTGTGTCAATTTTGAATAGAGTAAAGAACAGTGAAGTATGACATTGCGGTACTTAACAACTGTAATGAGACGAACATGTTCTATTAGTTTTATCTGTTTATTATTTGTTCATTATTTTATTTATTAAATATATTTTATGGATTCGAATGTTTGGTTTAAATGTGTATTTTATTACTTTTTTAAATAATGGATGTAAAAAAGGTAAAAAAATGTTTAAGAATAATAGTTATTTTGTTTAAGAAGGTCTGTATAATGATAATAATATTATAATTTTCAATGGTATTTTAAACGAAGATTAATAAATACTTTTTTATAATATATTTTGTTCTCTTCATATCTAAAAGCAAACACTATTACATTAAAAAAAATAAAAAAATAATTTGTAAGACTCTTAAATAAAACTAATAATGTCAGGAAGAAAAGTAATAGAAGGCAAAGTAATTAAAAAAAATAAAGCTATCACGGATAATGGTTAAAAATAATTCAAAATGTTTGTTTAAATAAATATATGTATGTATATATATGTATATTTTTAAAAAATAACATACATATTTATATTAGATAATACTTAATTGCATTCCCAAAGGTTTACAATCTTTTTTCACAAAAAAAAAATAACACTTAATTTCTATACGCTCTTAAATCTACTTAAACCTACGCCTTATCTCCTAACCCTGCCTATACACACACACACGCTCTTTCTATCTTTCCTAATGGGCTTCTGTTTCCGTTTACAATCTCCTAATCTCATTCACTCCTCTCTCTCTCATTCCTTCCTCCCTTCCCCTCCCTGATCTTCTCCAATGCCCTCAACCACTCCTCCCCCTGCCCCTCCTCTCCCAGCACTCCTTTACTGCCTCCTGCCAACTCCTCTCATCTCCCCATCCTCCACATTCCTCCCAAACATGCTCCCATGTCTCCCTTCCCCATCTACATACTCTACATTTACACTCCAACTCATCCTCCCATCATCTCATTTCCCAGTCTAAATCTTGCCACTCTCCTCCACCTATGTTCCCTCCAATCTTTCTTTAAATACCCCGGTACACCTTCCCCCTTCACCGCCCCATACCATCTATTGAATCTTGACTCCCTAATCCTATCCCAGTTTTCTTCTCTTTGCATCTTTATTTTCCTCTCGTATATGTCCTCCCCTCTTACTCCCCCTCGTCTCTTAGACCTTCTACCTCCTCCAATCTCCACTCCTTTCCTTCCCAAAATTATTTCCTCTCTTCCTCCCATACATTTCCCGTTTTTCCTTTCCTAGTTCTCTCCCTCATCTCCCTTAAACATTCTCCTGCCAGAACCCCCCCTTCCCTTCTTCTACCCTTCTCTCGTACTTCCACGCTCTCATCCCTGCCCTCCCTCTCATATCCCTCTGAAACTCCTCTCTTATCATGTATCCCGGTACACTCCTTCCCACCCTTACCATCCACCTCAAGTACCTATCTTGTATTCTTTCTATTTTCTTCCTTTCTCTCCACCCCTAAATCTCAACACCGTAACTCACCACCGGCCATACCAACCTATCAAATAACCATAACCTCTTACTCCAGTCTTTCCCAAATTTCCTTTTCCCCAGCCCCCAAACTTGTCCTAATATTGCCGCCCCTTCCTCACTCTCTCCCTCACCTGTCTATCCTGCTTCCCATTACTCCTTATTACATACCCTAGATAGCTAAATTCCTTCATCTCTTCTATCTCCCTCCCCTTCCACTTCCATTCCACTTTTCTCCACCTTCCTCCTCCCTTCCTACACCTCATAACCTTTGTCTTCTCCACGTTTAATACCAAACCCTTCCTATCCAGATATTTTTCCAACTCCTTCATCATTCCTTTCATTTTTTCTTCACTCTCTGCCAGCAGCGCAATGTCATCCGCATAAGCCAATGTACACACCCTCCTCTTTCCCAACCTCACCCCTTCCCATCCCATCCCTTCTTTCCTAATTCCTCATCTAAGTCCGCCAACAGTATCGTAAACAGTGACGGACTTATTGGACACCCTTGCCTTACTCCTCTAACCGTCCAGAATCTATCCCTTTCTTTGTCTCCCACCCTTACCTTGCTTATTGTTTCCCTCAAAACTTCTTCACAACTCTGTATTAAACCCTCTCTTACTCCCCTTCTTCTCATCATATCTACTAATACCCCTCTGTCGACCGAATCAAAAGCTACCTTCAAATCCACAAACAATATCACCAAACCACCCACCTCCTCTATTTATCTATTTATCAAATAATTCAATACATAAATATTGTCCACCTACTTTCCGAGTCTACTTTCTCTTCTACTACTAACCTTCTCACCTCCTCCCTCACCCTCTCATCTCCAATAACGTAGTTAATAACCGATTCCCCTTTCTCTCCCGTATACGTTAGCTCCCTTTCCTCATCCCCTCTTACATCTCCATTAAAGATCGCCCATCCCTGCTCTTCCAAACACCTGCATAAGATTCTTCCCTCTCTATCTAAAGTCCCATCTTTTGAATTTCTCGTACCCCCTCTCCTCTTCCCCTTCCTCATCCCTTGCTCTTCCTCCCTCCTTCCCCGTCCTTGCATTAAAATCTCCTCCAATCAACACTTTTACCCCTTCCTCCTTCTCTTCCATCCATTCTCTTAAACTCTCCATTTTTCTTTCTATGTCTTTATTAACATATACCTCTCCACCACATCCCTCTCATTCAAACCTTTACTATCATGATCCCCTCTTTTCTTCCTCCCTCTCTCACTTCCTCCCTTTTCATTCCTTTTCTCACCCCCACTACCATTCTCCCTTTCGCTCTTTCCTTCTTATGCTCCCTAACTGCCTCTTGCATCTCCCACACATAATCCTTTGGCAATCTGCCTTTTATCCTCTCCTATCCTTTCTTATCCATCCACGTTTCATATAACACCGTTATGTCCCATTCTTTTAACCCTCTCCAGAACTTCTCGTCCTTATTCATCAGCCCTGCCACATTCCAAAATGCAATCTTGTATACCTCCTCTCCCCTCCTGTTCCAACTTCCTCTTCTTCCTCCTTCTGCTCTATCTCCTCCCTTGCCTCCTCATCCTCCCTTCTCACTTCTCCCCCTAACTTCCCTTCCTCTCTTCTTTCTTTTCTTCCCCATCTATTGCCCCTTCCTTTCTTCCCCTTTTTCCCCTTTCCAAAACCTCCCTCTGCACTCTTTCAGCTTCTCCTCTTCTTCATATCAATACCACCAAGACTTATCTATCCAGATTTTATCAAACCTTATCCTAACTGTTCTCCCCTCCCTTTCCTCCTTCATCTCTCTTAAATTCCACTTCATTTTTCTCTTCCTGAAAGTCAGATCATCATCTATCCATACCTCCTCATAATCTGCTTTTGTTTTCTATTATCCTCCTTTTCATTTCCTCCGTTTTCATCGTCATCACCACCATCTCACCTTTATCTTCCTTTTTAGTATTTAACCTTCTTATCCCTTCGACTTCTACGTCCCCTCCCAAATCCCTCCCCAACTTATTCACCTTCTCTCTCAAATCTCTCTCTCCCCTTAGCCCTTTTATAATCATGTTTCTCCTCCTTCTTTCTTTTTCCTTTCTTTCCCTATGCTTCTCTAAATCCCTCACTCTTTTTCTCAACCACCCTTTCTCCTTTATTCCTCCCTCTCTCTTCCCCTTTCTCCTCTAACCTCTTCACTTTTTTCTCAACCACCTCCTTCCATGTCCCCTCCTTACTTTCCTCTCTTTCCTTCCATCTCTTCTCTAACATTTCTATCCTCCCCATCATCTCCACTTTCTTCTTCTTCCACTCCATCTCTTTCGCTCTCATCTCTTCTTCTATCTCCCTCATCTCTTTTCTCACCTCCTCTATTCCCCCCTTTAGCTCTTCTCTATCCTTCCTCCCTTCTAACCTTAACACGTTCCCGCCGGCGTGTACCACCGGTGGCTCACGCTCGAGTCTCCCATCGGGCGGCGTGTACCACCGGTGGCTCACACTTGAATGTTCCATCAAATGGCGAAAAAAACCAACTAGAAAAAATTGCCATATGGTTGAAAATTTAAATAATGGAAATTTAACGTATATTAATTGAAAAAAAAGTAGGAGTTACTTTATTTTATCTGAATATTATAAATATAACTAAACATAATATTATAAACATAACTAACAAAAATTTGATATTAAAAACATTACAATTCAGTATTATAAACTTAACTAAACATAATATTATAAACGTAACTAACAAAAACTCAATTGTAAAAACATAATAATTCAATATTATAAACCTAACTTATTGTTTATATTTTCTATGCAATTTTTTAAAACATTTCAAACAAAGTGCTGGCTGGCCCTTACAACTATTGCAATAAGTTGTTACCCTTTTTGCCTTCCTCGCGGCATAATCTCTACCTTTTTTTATATAGCCGTTTGTAACATTCTTTACATCTTTTTCTTGACTTTCTTGCAGGCTGTTTATACGATTTGAGAAAATGTGAAACTTTATTTGAAAGTATTGGTTAGTTTTTCAATATCCATTTGTTCAATGTCGTGAACATTGGTTAAAAGCTGATCAATAATTTGTTCCCTAAATTGTATAATATTAATGCGCTTGTTACCCCATCTTTGATTTATGCACCATGCATTTATTAGGCATGTCCCGCATATTAATTGTATTCTAATTTTTCGATACCATTTAACCGTTTTCCTCAAACAACTATAGTAAGATGTCAGTTGGTCGGACAAATCAACACCCTTTTTTGCGTTATTATAAAAAAAAAACAGCATTAGGCTTCAGTTTATCTTTTTTCCCTTGAACAATTGTACATGTGTGATTATCGCAAGTGGTTAACATACAAACTGGTCTTTTGTCGGTTCATTTACAAAATTTGACGCCGTTACGATTCTCAAAAATCATAATATCTCCCCGTTTTTGTTTTTGTTTCGCCTGTGACGGTAGAAATTTTTTGTTTATTTTGACAGTCCCACAAATAAATGTTTTTTTTTGCAAAAGATCTTCGGCCAAAGGGACACTCGTGTAATAACTATCTATAAATAATATACGGCCCTCAAATAATAATCCATTTACTAATCGCATTACCACATCATGCGAGTGTGTTTTTTCAATTGGTGTTGCATTCTTTCCCGCATAAATGTCAATATTATAAGTCAATATTATAAGTGTATCCTTTCGGAAGACACAGTTTATATACTTTTACACCATACTTATGGCACTTGCCTGGAATGTACTGGCGAAAGCCGAGACGTCCTTTCCACGGAACTATGCTTTCGTCGATAACAATGTTTCTTCCGGGTTTAACAATATTTTTGAAAGTATTAACAATTGCTTCTACAATTTTCTAATTTTATTCAATCGATCTTCAGTTTTAGCTGTTGTGTTGTTTGAAAAATGTAAAAATTTCAGTATAGGAAACGATCACATTTCATGCTATTTTTTATACGCGTGTTCATATACATGTCCTTTTTAGACCAGTATAGTCTAATTTCCGGTAGTTGTACTACACCCACTGATCAGCAATATACCAATAAACGCATTGATTTCGCCTCTCGTAACAGGCTGCCAAGCCTGTTAGTGTCTTCTGCTGTTCGGTAAAGAATTTATACATTGCTCAGCATATTTATTTGTTTGTTCAACTTATTATTCCTGATATATAATCAGTGAAGAATAACTTGAATAGAGCAACAGGAGGATCATTGCAATCAACGTTTTCAATTAAAAATTTCTCTTCTTCTGAATACTCATTTACTACTGGACTTCTTTTTGTTATTTGCTGCCATTCCGTATCTTCATCATCCTCCTCTGATAATGAATCGGAGTCGGAATCTTCTTCCTCCGTGGTGGATTCGTATTCTTCATTAGCTAACGATTCACCTTCATTCCGCGCATGAACAAAATCCTCGTCCAAAGATGTTGAGAATAGTCTTGGTCTTTTATTTTTTCTGCTTCTATTTACTGATTCGTCAGACGAATCACTTATTTCCATATCCATGTTGTCTATTATTTATATGGGCAAAAATTAGAAAGGAAAAATGCTAACCACCTTCTGGTTTTGACGTTCTAACAATGTTTCTGGCACTGATGGTTTTGAACAACAATACACTCACGCAATCAAGTACAGACCTTATGTTAGACCGTTTATTTTGAAAGTGGTGTAAGTCCATTTAAAAAAAAGAATGAGATATCACATAATTTGTGATTAATTTAGTGTAAACTTTTTATTTACGTGATATCTCTTTTTTTTTAATTGACTTACACCACTTTCAAATTAAACGGTCAATATATTAAAATAGTAGCCTAGGGCGTTTGAATACGCGCGCCGCCCCATGGCGGGAAACAGAAAAAGCAGCGCCGCCAGATGAAGTAAAGCATGAATACGCGCGCCGGCGTGAACGTGTTAAGGCCCTAATTTCCTGCAAAATTAGCCCCATATTTCCCTCCTCTTTTTTTACCCTCACCGGCGACCTCTGCATTTTCTTACTTTTTTGAAAGGCTTTAATCCCCCCCTTCCGCCCCCTCCTCCTCATCCTCTGAATCGCCTCTTTTTCTTTTAAACCACTCCTCAATCCCATGCTCCCCGCCCTTTCCCTTCTCCCTATTACCTTCTGTTCTTGCTCTCCTATCCCCTCTCCCTTCTTTTCTCCCTTCTTTCCTTCCTCCCCCAATGTCAAATCTAGCTTCCATACTGCTTGCGTATCCACCGTTATCTTGTCCCCGTCTGCCATTTTATTCCTATTCTCACTTCTTCTGGTTCCTTCCAGATGTCGCCTATCTACTCTTTCTTCCTTATATACCCTTATTATACTCTATGCCCTAAAATCCCACCTGTCAAAACTGCCTGTCACCCACATTTTTCAATCTCTTTTTGCTCTTTTCTTTATCTCCCTGCCCTCCACTCTTTTACTAATCACTCCTCACCTCTCTCTCTCTCACTCCTCACACTCCCTCTTGTTGCTCTCTTCTCAGTCACTCTTTCCTCTAACAAAAAGCCCTCACTATACGTCAACACACTCTCTCACCTAACCCACTGGAAACGGAAGCTCAATAACATACATATTTAAACAAAACATATTGGGTATCTTGATACACATGCACCTTACCGTAGCTACACATTCCAATGATCCAACAAATAATCCAGCAATATTTAGACATTTAGATTGGAAAGCTTAGTCATTCTTTGCAATAAGAATAATATCATTTTTTGTACGTTTAAGAAAACTGCGTACCACTGACTATTGTATCTACATAATGACAATTTGATGATTTGAAAAAGAAAAAAGTTTGTTAATTATTTTCATCTCCGAGCGCGTGTGTGCGCGCGATTTACATGTACCCTTCGTTGCTCCAAGAGGCGTTTTACATTGCATAAACATTGGAGTATGGCGTGATGTATTGCGGTACGTTAATGTCGATATGATTCACTAAAGAAGGCTCAAAAACAGAGTCCGAACCGTTTGAAAATATAGAAGATTTACACCCAACATGATTGAGAGAGAAGTTTTTTTCACGCCCTTCACCCGCGTTGGCTTTTGATTGCCTTTTTTTATGTTTAATTTAAATTATATATGAATATTTTAGAGCTTAAAATTGGTAATTTTTTCGTAGTGTAATGATTATGTTTCTATTATGCTTTGATATAATTCTCAAATCGAGTAGTCGTGATTGTATAATATGGATACTTCCCTTACGCAGAGCCAAACACAGCATTATTGTAATCTATAATTTTTTGCGCCAGATAGTTGCTTAGAAACATATATAATATGTAACACCTTTCCCGACGTCTCGGACAAGTTTGTCGGTTCCAGGATTCGGGAGAAGGGAAAGACTCCAATTGACAAGAACAGGTCAGTAATAAATGTTTATTAAGCGTACTATTTACATGTGGTAGGGCAGTCGTGTGCTATTTACAAGTGTGATCGTGTACGTGTGATGTGCGTGTGTGAGTGCGTAGGGGTAAGTGCGTACGTGTGCGTGAGCGCAAGCTGGCGTGTTCGACAAGCGGTATGGGTGCAAGCGGTTAGTGATGCGGTTGGTTACAGGTGTAAGCGGTGCGTATCACAAGCGGGTTGCGAGCATCTACAGGCTAAGGCGGCGCGGGTTGCGAGCAGTTCGCGATACATGCGAGTATCTACGAGCTAAGGCGGCGCGGGTTGTAAGCGGTTCGCAATACATGCAGTTCGCAGCGTGAGTATTTACAAGCAACGCAGTGCGGGTCGCGAACGGTTCGCGTTACAAGCAGGTCGCTGGGCGACGGTCGGGCGCGCTTCGTCGTCGATCACCGGGAACACCCGGCAGGAGAAGAAGACACCTTTCTCCCGGGTCGACGGTTTGTCGAGGGTGCGGCCGCCGGGAACACCCAGCAGAAGGAGAGAATAACCTCCTTCCGAATCGCGTGATCGAGAGCGGAGTCGGTCACCAGGAACACCCGGCAGGAGAAGAGAACACCCTTTCCCGGATCGACAGTCAGGAACTCGAGGAGAGGCTTGAGTCTAGCTACTGGCTTTGCTTCGGAGCTTAACTTTGAGGCTACTTGCCCGGCCGGACTCAGGATCAGGACAGGTATCTGGTCGTCGGTCGGTCGGGCTTATATACCCGGGAGCCTTCCCTCTCTCTCGTATCATGCGAGAGTGAGGGGGTTCCCAGTGGCGTGCGCGATTGTCGCGCGGTAGGGCGCGCATAGGCGCCGGGTCTCTAGAACTTTGGAGGCGGGTGTTCGGCCCCGAGACCGTTAGTAACGGCGTGCCGTTACAAATATATAAATAATCATGAATATTAAAGGTAAAAAAATATTCTCAATAAATATTCTTCAAATGATAACCCCTGAAAAATCTAAAGCATAAGTGCAATAACAATCTTAATCAGGGTTGAACATTAATTTCAAACAAAATTATTAGACAGGACTGATCAGTAAAAATTTAACAACAATTGCAAAATTCGTGAATTAACTAATGATTTGAGAGCAATTGTTGTTGGGTTGGGAGAGATGAATGATATCAATCCACCTTGCCTGTATTACGTATAATACTTTACTTTATTATGACTTAGCGAAAAGCGAAACCAAAAAAAGACTTGACGAGGTTCCTTTACAGTCGCCATATATCGTAACCGCCTTCAGCGCTCCATGCGGTCTTGTACAAAATTATTAAACAATAGAGTAAAGAATATTCACGCACGTTTTTACCGTACGCTCGTTGACTTATCATACGAATCAAATAATTCACTAACAAGAAATCCTTTTTTTTTTATCGATAATTTATTACATAAGTCCTTGACGGCGCATACATCGGCGGGCTTGAAAGGCTCGACTTTCAAAGAGAAAGGAAAACTGAATGTATAGTTAAAGTTATTTCAATACAATAAAGAGACTATCCAATAGGTAGAATACATACTTTAGGTAATGTTCGTTGGATAACTCCAGTTAGTAGGTATAAGGGGGGTTCTAACCCAGGGGAGCTCGAGGGGAGTGCGGGGGGAGGCGTGAGGCGTTCGAAAACAGATGTTTATCTTTGTGATTGATTTATAGCCGAGGGAGAAGGGGTACTTTAGAAGTCATAAAACTAGTTTTTTTTTTTAATTTTTATGATTATTTTATGACCATTTTATCATTAGGATTTTAAGCGTCAGCGTTCGGCAGCTTTGCACCCTCGCGGAAAATCTTATCTTTGTGAGTAGTGTTATAGTGGGGATTCTAAGCCATGGGGCTCCGAGGGGAGTGCGAGGGCGGGGGTATCAGAGAGGCTCAAGGGGTTTGGTGTTACGGAAAGGGGGGGGTGAAGGGTCCTACATACGTTCGAAAGTAGATGTTTATCTTTGTGGTTGATTTTATAGCCGGGGGCATTTTAGAAGTCATAAAACTGTTTTTTTTTCTAATTTTATGATCATATTATATCATTATATCATTAGGATTTTAAGCGCCGACGTTCGGCAGCTTTGTACACTCGCGAAAAATCTCCCATAAAACTGAAGCGAAACATCTTCCATAATTTTTAAGAAAAGAACTGCAACTGTAAGGTGTTTATCGTTGTGGTTGATTTATAGCCGGGGGACATTTTAGAAGCCATAAAACTGTTTTTTTTTTCTAATTTTTATGATCATTTTATGGCCATTAGAATATTATGGAAAAAGAGATTTTAAGCGCCGGCGTTCGGCAGCTTTGCACCCTCGCGGAAAATCTCCCATAAAACTGGAGCGAAACATCTTCCATAATTTTTAAGGAAAGAACTGCAACTGCAAGGTGTTTATCTTTGTGGTTGATTTATAGCCGGGGGCATTTTAGAAGCCATAAAAGTCGTGGGAAAACAATAGAAATTTTTGGCCGACGCTGCGACGAACATGTCGGAACGTTTTTATAGATGCAAAAGCGTTGACGTTCGGTAGGAACGTGTGTTAAGACAGCATTAGGCAAAATATAAGAAGAATGAGAGCCCCGTCAAACCATAGTACGATTTGAAAGGGCATAGAGGAAGCTGTGGAAAAAAAAATTTGAGTGGTTACTGTCAGGTATTAGAATTGTTAGTGTCACTGTAGTGAATAAATGGAAAATATTAATTTCGAAGCGATAATAGACGAGTCGTCAGACGAAGAGCATGCGTTGTCGGACGATAATAATTATATTAGTGATTGCAGTGATACCGATTTTGACGACAACGTAGTAGAAAATGAACAACTCCGTGCGCAAAATCAACGTAAGGTTTGTGCCATACACTTTTATTATTCAACGGGTGGTGTTCTAGCTCTCTGTGCTTCGTGTATGGACACCTTTCGAGATGACATCGGAGTAATGTACGAAATACGAAGACATAAAGTTACATCGCTTGATGAGTTGGATATGCAATGGTGCAGCAGCTGTCAAATTTTATTACATATAATAATGTTGCGTAATATGTGTTATGTTTGCACACAAAAATAGAGAGAGAGAAAAACGGAAAACGTGCAGCAGAAAGAACGCGACTTATTGGAGCGTTCCCACCAAGTCACCATATTGAGTGAATATTTTGGATGGCTGCAGCATTGCGAGGAGTTTATCGAAGGGCTTGAAGAACGCAGCCGAATCAAGCGTCCGCGACTCTCAATCGGAAATAGACAATCTTTGGTGACAAGAATTGCGCGACTCGAGGGTACAAAAACTCGATTGCAGAGACAGTTTATACCCAGTGGTGGTGATTGTAGTAGTGAAAATAACGCGGAGAGACTCATATGACGAGAGATTGACACGGCGTTTGAGAGCCGCATCTTGACTGGTGCGGTTATAAATTATAATCACATCGAACCTCGTCAATTTTTGGAAGATGCGAGTGACATTGTGCTCAAGCACGTGCGAGACGTTATGCAAAAACACAACAGTGTGAAAGTGAATACAGTGTTTAACGGCGAGTTTGTGGCGGGCGATAAGCATGCCAATAAATCAATCAATACGGGAAACTGTGAACTCTTACATACATCTGATTTACGCGAGTGGTATGAGCGGCGAGTCGTCGAGCCAATCCTTGCATCGCTCGAAGAATTTCAGGAACGCGATAGCGAATGCGCATTATTGCGTATACTAAATTTGACTGTAAATATAAATAAATATAATCCTATGCGCGCCGGATGTTACGTGCAATTATCGCAAAAGATAATAATGAAACGAGCAGTGGTTAACGTGCAATCTCAAGACAATGTATGTTTTGCGTGGGCGGTAGTGGTTGCTCTGTATCCAGCTGAAAGATGCACACACCGACAATCATCGTACCCGCATTATACAACAGTACTGAATCTCCAAGATATTGAGTTTCCAGTCACTCTTAATCAAATTAAAAAATTTGAAATTTATAATGACATTTCAATCAACGTATACAGTTTTGAAAACGAAAACGTTGTCCCTATTCGCCTTACGGAGCAAAAGAGAGAAAAGCACGTCAACTTGCTCTACGTGCAAGATGCGCAAGATATCGGACATTTTGCATAATGGATCAAGAATCTATCTAGACTTGTTAGTATGCAACTCAGCAAACACAAGACTAAAAAATATATCTGCGATCGGTATGTATATTTAATAAAACTCTAAAAATATTTAAAACAAGGATATAAAAATTTTAACTTTTATTTTACAGATGCATGCACTATTTTCACTCGATCGAGAAATTGCAGTCACATACAGTAGACTGTGGAAAGATGAACGATTGCGCTATCCGGTTACCGAGCGATAAGGATAAGTGGCTCGCATTCACCAACTACAACAGAAAGGAGCGACTACCTTTCGTCGTGTACGCCGACCTGGAGTGCGTTTTGGTGAAAAAAAGAGAAAATTTTTATCAATATCACCAAGTATTGAGTATCGCTTATTATGTACATTGCTCGTACGATAATTCGTTATCCGCGTATCATTCTCGTCGCGAAGCCAATTGCGTTGCATAGTTCACCGACGAACTTAAAAATTTGGCGCAACGTGTAGAAAATATTTTAACAACCAATGTCCCCATGGTAAATTTAACGCAAAATGAATGGAAAGAATTTCGAAGTGCGACTCAGTCATATATGTAAGAAACCATTCGTAGAAGATGATACGCGCGTATGCGATCATTGTCATTTGACCGGGCGGTACAGAGGTCCCGCGCATTCAATTTGTAATTTAAATTACAAAGAATCTTTTTGCATTCCAATAGTATTTCACAATTTATCTGGTTATGATTCTCACTTTATAATCAAGGAAATCACATTAAATTACGTTTCATAGATTTATATAAATTTCTCACAACAGGTCTCGACAAATTGGCGTCTTTTCTGAGCAAGGATAAACTCAAAATTTTACAATCGGAATATAAAAATTTATCCGCCGAAGATTTCAATTTATTAACAAAAAAAGTTGTCTTCCCGTACGAATACATTGACTGCGTAGATAAATTGCAAGATGCGTGAGTAGTGATATAAGGAGAGTTCTAACCCTGGTGCTCGAGGGGGAAGCGGGAGCGGGGGGGAACCGCGGGCGCGGGGGATGACCTCACGCAGGTCCGCGACGCGGTTTGTAGACGAGAGGTACGCAGAGAGGGGGGAGAGGTCCGTGATACAGCTGTAGGTCCGCGATGCGGTTTGTAGACGAGAGGTACGCGGGCGCGGGGGATGACGTCACGCAGGTCCGCGACGCGGTTTGTAGACGAGAGATACGCGGGGAGGGGGGAGAGGTCCGCGACACAGCCGCAGGTCCGCGACGCGGTTTGTAGACGAGGGGTACGCGGGGAGGGGGAGAGGTCCGCGATACAGCTGTAGGTCCGCGACGCGGTTTGTAGACGAGGGGTACGCGGTAGACGGAGACGCGTGGTATAGAATAGGATAAGGAGAGCGCTATGTACATTGTACATAGCGTAGGACAATGAGAGCATAATGTGGTGGGAAAAGGAGAAGATTACAATAGGAAGATAGTGTGAGAGAGAAAGAATGAGGATGAGGGGAAAGGATAGCGGGAACGCGATAAGACGGAAACTAAGGCGTACGCGAGAACGCAGATTAAATTTTTTTTTTATATTATTATATTATTATTATTATATATTATATTATTATTATTATTACTAATTATATATATTAAATATAATCTAATCAATACTAAGTGGAGGAGGAAGAAGGATGGGATAGATAATGAAGGCGCAAAACACAATACACATATTTATCGTAAACAAAATTTTTAATTATAAAAATGTGTATTTTTATACATATAGTGTGTGTGTATTTTTAAAAAATGAAAATATAAAATCTAATATATAAAGTAAAAAATATAAAAAAATCTAAAATATAATATAAAATATAAAATATAAAAAGATATGAAATATAATATATATAAAATTTAAAATATAAAATATAAAATATAAAAAGATATGAAATATAATATATATAAAATTTAAAATATAAAATTATAAAAATATAAAAAACTAAAAATAACGGGCGGCAGGGTGACGGGGAACGTGCGACGGCTGCTTCTGTAACAGAAAAAATGAACATTTATATTAGTACCTTAAAAAATACACAAACTTTTGAGCGTATTATATAGAGATACTTACAATAGAGCTCCTCTCCGAACAATCTGTGGAGTATCCGAAATACGTCGACATTTTCTGTCTCTGCGTCTAAAAAAGCGGGAGCGGGGGCTGTAACAGAAAAGAAAAATAAACATTTTTATTAGTACCTTAAAAAATAAATATTTAAAATTTGAGCATACTTACGATAGGGCTCCTCTCCGAACAATCTGCGGAGACAGAAGATATCCGCGTACATGTGCGGATACTTCGCGTCTAATTCTTGGGAGTGGGGACCATCGGCCCACAAATTTTCCCACTCCGCGCACTCCTTGCCATAGGCCCGCACCCAGCGCACCTCCTGCATGTGCGCTATGCTGATGTACCCAGGGATCGGATCAACACCTATTTCGAAAATCTATAAAAAAAACAAATATATTATAAATAAAAAAGCGTATAAAAATAATAAAAACTACTTACATTTCCAAATAGGAGCTCCAGTAGCGCCTGGAATAGGGCGCGGGCCATATTTCGCGCTCTTCGGAGTGCGCGGCGATGGTACCGGTGATTAGGCATCCATTCGGGTACCCGTAGATGGCGGTACCCCGTCTTGAACATGGTATGCATGAAAGCCACAATTTGCGACATTTTTATAATCTTTAAAACAAAATGAACTGCACTTCACACAATAAAACTTACTGCACCACAGTCAGATACTTTATGCTAGCTCCAGCGGAGGCTAGGTAATGTCTCGGTGAAAAAATGGGTAGGGGATGAGCATGACATAAGAGTTAGTACGAATGCTTATTCTTCACAGCTGATAAAAAAATAAAAGCTGACGCGGACTGTCGCTCCACACAGCATTCATACAGATAATTATAATTGAATAGCATAAAAAATATAAAATATACAATATAAAATAGATAATATAAAAGATAAAAAATTAAAATAAGGGTAGGGAGGGAGAGCACACCACAGCGTCTTCTGAAAAAAAACATCATTATTAATATCTTTAAAATTTTATAAAAATGATAAATACATACACAAATCATGCAGAACTTTTTTGTTTATCACATGTGTGTATTAATTGCGTGAGAGGTAAGTTTCTTCTTTCTTCTAAAAAGTCTATCCTTCTTATTCTTTTTATCAGTAGCAGCCTCACTTTTCGAAGATACCTTATTTCCGGAACATCTTCAAATTGCATAAGTTCTATATCGGTATTTTCCTTGACCACATTACATAAAAAATCTATTTTGTCACGGATCTTGAAAAACAATGTTAACGATCTCGTATGAGTCTTTGGTAAACCAATTTCGCAAAAACTGCACCACAGAAGTCACAGAGCCACCGAGGGCATCGGAGTGTTCTCTCCACTGCATCTTATCGCGACACTTACACAATAATAGTTTTTATTTTTCACGCATTAGTCTTTTTTTTGTACAAAACGGACAAAAATTGCACGCTATTAATTGATACAGCGGTCTCAGACATCTACCGCATTCATATAAATCATGGATTTGCTGATAAATTTCACTTTGATGTGTGCGCACCATATCACTCCCAATCTGTGACCTCTCCGGTAATAGCATGAAACACGATATACAATGTTTAACAGAAATCCCAAGTTTATAATAAAAAGATATAATGCACAGCCGTTTCATTTCATTATATGTACGAACTTGTACATCATCTAACGTATGAATAATAGGTTTCACAACATCACTGAAATCACTAGAATTACCGTCAAGAACACTATCGTGTAAGGATTCTACATCCAAATCAGAATGCTCGGACGAAAAGTCTATCGAATCGGACGACTCCGCAAACTCGAACGAATCGGACAAATCGGATGAATTGTTCACCAAGAGTGAATCAGGCGACTCAGAAGAATCGGACGATTCGAACGAATCGGATGAAATGTCCATCAAGTCATCCATAAGCACAAAGTTTTTTTTTATCAGATATAAAAAAATGTCACAAGGATGACCGCAAACTCGCGTTTTCTTCCAAACTCGCTTTATCAGATGCGACAAGATTGTCACAAGGATGGTCGCAAATTCTTTTATAGCACACGCTCCTCCCAAATATATATATATATATATTTTAATGTCACATCTCTCATCTCCGTCTAACTCGAGTATCACGTCTCATCTCCCTCTAACTCGAGTATCACGTCTCATCTACATCAGCATTTTCAACATCTTTAGCAGAATGAATGTAGATCCAACTATATACATCATACGTTTTATAAAGAATAGGCGAAGAAAGAAATAATAAAAATTAGTAATAAAAACGGTAATTTATTTATTGCAAACATCATAGAGTAAATCATTTACAGCACATGTTAACAATTCATAATCTACGAGTGATTTGCCGTCAACGTGTCACTCTCACGTATCACTTTTACTACATCGTAAACATTAGTGATATTGTTGCGTTGCAAAACGCTAACAAATTGTTTAAACTTTTCATTAACAATATATGTATTCTGACACAACCAGAAATGCATATAATCGATACAGTCTTCAAAATCGAATAAATGCACCAATGTTTGCGGATACATATACAAAGAATTATTAGACAATGTTAATTTAACAATCTTGGAATCAGTTAATGTAATCATTTGGATAGATAGATCGCAGATCCATAATAACTCACTTTCAGTCGATTGTACATGTCGTTCAATATCGGCACGTTTCTGCATCAATAAGTGCCAGGTAACGATAGGCAATACTATTTGATTGCCTCGGTTATCACCAACAAGTAATTCCACATATGACATAGCTCCGACGCTTATTCCAATCTCCAAGTATTTGTATGATGTCGGGGTTAGAGCATATCTTCTTCTCAAGATACGACCCGCGCGACGAGACTCGGATAAAATGCTACAAAATTTTAGAAAAATGTTATTAAAAATAAAATATTAATATAAATATTAAAAATATTATTTAAAACTAATATAAATAATAAAAATATTATTTAAAAAATAAAACTTACTCTTTCTTTGGCAGAGTGTCCATAATCGGGACGTAATAATTCATGTTGCTTCCTTTAGCGGAGACCACAAACGATTGACACGATACTAAATTATTTTAAGTATTAAAACACAATTTAGCACTACACACTGCAATGTAGAGGGGGTTATTGTTCACAATTTAGCACTACAAATTGCAATGTGGAGGGAGTGATTGTTGATACAGCAAGTTATTTTTCTCCAAGCGCCTATATACAGTTGCTAATTAATAATTACATCTCCAAAGATTTTAGCTGAATGCGCTTAAAATTTTTCATGCGTCGAGGTGCGACAACATTTTCTGATGAAATCACACCTGAATATTCTAAATATACGTGACAAATTATCAAAAAGTAACTCGCAGCTGCATGTAATTTGAAACTACAAATTATTCATGCGCTAACGAATCTTACTAAAATGTTTAAAGTGTGCGTGACAAATCCGCAGCTGCATGTAATTTGAAACTGCAAAACTTTCGAGCGCCGATGTGCAGCTGCTAATTTTCGAAATATAGCAAAAACATTTTTTCGACATAACATCATCGTTAGATGACAAATCGCGACATGCGTGATAAAAACGTCTATGAATCGCGATATAAAATCGCTGCAAAGAGGTGCACCTCCATTATTTTCGAGTCGTGCATCTTGTTCGGTCTGAAAAACATGACGGAGCAAATTGTGTGGGAGCAATCCACCCGGGTAAATTCAGTGAAGGAGTACATTGCGTGGGAGCCGCAATGTAACGAATGTATCGAGTCGTTGGAATAACAAAGTCGAATTAAACGACCACGATTATCGATCGGAAATCGACAATCGCTGATTGCTCGAATCGCACGACTCGAAGGACTGAAAAATGTGTTGCGTAGGCGTTTCGTACACGCGAGTGCAGGATGCAGTTCGCGAGAAAATGGATTAATATGACGAGAGATCGATACGGCGTTCGAAGATCGTATCATGACTGGTGCGGTTATAAATTATAATCATATCAAACCTCATCAATTTTTGGAAGACACGAGCGACATTGTGCTCGAGCATGTGCGAGACGTTATGCAAAAACACAACAGTGTGAAAGTGAATAAAGCGTTTAATGGCGAGTTTGTGGCGGGCGATAAGCGCGCCAATAAATCAATCAATACGAGAAACTTTGAACTCGTTTGTACATCCGATTTACGCGAGTGGTATGAGCGGCGAGTCGTCGAGCCCACCCTTGCATCGCTCGAAGAATTTCAGGAACGCGATAGCGGATGCGCATTATCGCGTATACTAAATTTGACTGTAAATATAAATAAATATAATCCTATGTGCGCCGGATGTTGCGTGCAATTACCACGAAAGATAATAATGAAACGAGCAGTGGTTAACGTGCAATCTCAAGACAATGCATGCTTTAGGTGGGCGGCTGCTCTGTATCCAGTTGAAAGACACACAGACCGACAATTATTGTACCCGCATTATACAACAGTACTGAATCTCCAAGATATTGAGTTTCCAGTCACTCTTAATCAAATTAAAAAATTTGAAATTTATAATGACATTTCAATCAACGTGTACAGTTTTGAAAACGAAAACATTGTCCCTATTCGCCTTACGGAGCAAAAGAGAGAAAAGCACGTCAACTTGCTCTACGTGCAAGATGCGCAAGATATCGGACATTTTGCATGGATCAAGAATCTATCTAGACTTGTTAGTAGCAACTCAGCAAACACAAGACTAAAAAATATATCTGCGATCGGTATGTATATTTAATAAAATTCTAAAATTATTTAAAACAAGGATATAAAAATTTTAACTTTTATTTTACAGATGCATGCACTATTTTCACTCGGTCGAGAAATTGCAGTCACATATAGTAGACTGTGGAAAGATGAACGACTGCGCTATCCGGTTACCGAGCGATAAGGATAAGTGGCTCGCATTTGCCAACTATAACAGGAAGGAGCGACTACCATTCGTAGTGTATGCCGATCTGGAGTGCGTTTTGGTGAAAAAAGAAGAAGAAAATTTTTATTAACATCACCAAGTATTTAGTATCGCTTATTATGTACATTGCTCGTACGATAATACGTTATCCGCGTATCATTCTCGTCGCGAAACCAATTGCGTTGCGTGGTTCGCCGACGAACTTAAAAATTTGGCGCAACGTGTAGAAAATATTTTAACAACCAATGTCCTCATGGTAAATTTAACGCAAGATGAATGGAAAGAATTTCGCAGCGCGACTCAGTGTCATATATGTGAGAAACCATTCGTGGAAGATGATGATATGCGCGTACGCGATCATTGTCATTTGACCGGGCGGTACAGAGGTCCCGCGCATTCAAATTGTAATTTAAATTACAAAGAATCTTTTTGCATTCCAATAGTATTTCACAATTTATCTGGTTATGATTCTCACTTTATAATCAAGGAAATCACATTAAATTACGTTTCATAGATTTATATAAATTTCTCACAACAGGTCTCGACAAATTGGCGTCTTTTCTGAGCAAGGATAAACTCAAAATTTTACAATCGGAATATAAAAATTTTAACTTTTATTTTACAGATGCATGCACTATTTTCACTCGGTCGAGAAATTGCAATCACATACAGTAGACTGTGGAAAGATGAACGACTGCGCTATCCGGTTATCGAGCGATAAGGATAAGTGGCTCGCATTCACCAACTACAACAGGAAGGAGCGACTACCTTTCGTCGTGTACGCCGACCTGGAGTGCGTTTTGGTGAAAAAAGAAGAAGAAAATTTTTATCAATATCACCAAGTATTTAGTATGGCTTATTATGTACATTGCTCGTACGATAATTTGTTATCCGCGTATCATTCTCGACGAACTTAAAAATTTGGCGCAACGTGTAGAAAATATTTTAACAACCAATGTCCCCATGGTAAATTTAACGCAAAATGAATGGAAAGAATTTCGAAGTGCGACTCAGTGTCATATATGTGAGAAACCATTCGTAGAAGATGATACGCGCGTACGCGATCATTGTCATTTGACCGGGCGGTACAGAGGTCCCGCGCATTCAAATTGCAATCTAAATTACAAAGAATCTTTTTGCATTCCAATAGTATTTCACAATTTATCCGGTTATGATTCTCATTTTATAATCGAGGAAATAATCACAGCGTTCGAAGGGGGAATCGATTTACTTCCGATAACAAAAGAAAAATGTATTTCATTTACAAAACATGTTAAGGGTACGAAAGACAAACCGGGAAATCACATTAAATTACGTTTCATAGATTCATATAAATTTTTCACAACAAGTCTCGACAAATTGGCATCTTTTCTGAGCAAGGATAAACTCAAAATTTTACAAATGGAATTTAAAAATTTATCCGCCGAGGATTTCAATTTACTGACGTCTTCCCATAACAAAAAAAAAAAAATAAAAAATAAGGTGTCTTCCCATACGAGTACATTGACTGCGTAGATAAATTGCAAGATGCGTGTTTACCATCGCGAGAATCATTTTACAGCTCCTTGACAGGTAACACAGTATCTGAGAGCAATTACGCGCACGCTTGTGTGGAAGCAATTCTCAATTCGAACGCTAGGCGAATATAGCAATTTATACCTCAAAACTGATGTCTTGTTACTAGCCGACATTTTTGAAAATTTCCGCGAAAGTTGTATCAAGAGTTATGGGCTCGACTCCGCGTATTACTATACTCTTCCCGGCTACACGTGGGACGCCATGTTAAAGCATACGAAAACTATATTTAAATTACTCACAGACATTGACATGGTTATGTTTATCGAACGAGGTATATACGCGGTGGTCTGAGTCAATGTTCCAACAGGTACGCGCGTGCTAATAATGAGTATATGCAGTTGTATGACTCATGAAAACCGTTAACGTACTTGATGTATTTTGATGTTAATAATTTATACGGATGAGCAATGTGTCAACCATTGCCCTACGCCGATTTTCAGTGGGTCGATAATGTTTCCAATTTTGATGTATCATCGATCGCGCTTGATTCGTCTACAGGCTATATCCTCGAAGTCAACCTCGACTATCCGCAACATTTTCACGATTCGCAAACTGACTTATCGTTTTGTCCGACACGCGACAGACCACGTGGCAAGCGCGAGGACAAGCTTCTCGCAACCTTATACGATAAGAAGCGTTACGTGATACACTACCGCAACCTGCAGCAATGTTCTCGTCACGGTCTTCGTGTTAGAAAAATTCATCGTATATTACAATTCACTCAATCTCCGTGGCTCCGTACTTATATAGAACTCAACACAAAATTTAGAACACTGGCGAAAAATGAATTTGAAAAAAATTTGTACAAACTAATGAATAATGCCGTGTTTGGCTAAACGATGGAAAATGTGCGCAATCGCGTAGATGTTAAACTTTTAACAAAATGGGACGGAAGGTACGGCGCAGAGGCATTAATTGCAAAACCAAATTTTCATAGTAGGAGCGTTTTTTCGGAAAATCTAATCGCTGTGCAATTACGTAAACTCGAGGTGAAATTCTACAAATCAATTTACGTGGGTATGTGTATTCTCGATATATCCAAGACATGTTTGTGTTGAATTTCACCACGATTATATGGTACCAATGTATCGGGAGAGATGCAAAGTCATGTACACTGACACAGATAGCCTTATGTATCACATTGAGTGCGACGATGTGTACAAGAATATGAAACGCGATATCAGCAGATTTGATACGAGCGACTATGCGATAGACAATGCGTACGGTATATCGCTCGTGAATAAAAAGGTACCGGGTCTAATGAAGGATGAAAACAATGGTACCATAATGACTGAATTTGTCGGGCTTAGAGCAAAAATATATGCATTGCGCGTGGATGATAAGAAGGATACGAAAAAGGTAAAAGGTGTCAAAAGTAACGTTGTCGCGAGAACGATAACGTTTGACGATTACATGCGGTGTTTGAACGAAGAGATTGAAATGACGCGTAGTCAATCGTGTATAAGATCAAAATTGCACGAGGTATACACCATTCGCGAAACAAAAATTGCTCTAAGTCCGTACGACGACAAGCGATATATCGTACCTACAACTACTGATACGTTACCGTGGGGACATTATAAAATACCATTGTAAATAATTGTATGTATTTATTGTAAATAATTGTATTTATTTATTGTAAATATAAATTATATATATATATATATGTATATATATTCATTCATGTAAATTTATGTATATTTTTATTATGTTATATGTTTATACTAAATTATTTTTATGTATCCAAGAGTTGTGCGATTTATCAAGTCCCAGCCATTTCACAAAAACTTCATCTCCTTTTTTACGTATCACCTTTTCCATGAGATTTTCCACGTCGGGGTTAGCAACGCGTTGTAGTTCGTATTCGTAGAATCCTCCGGCTACTGGATTTCCGCGCGAATCTTCGAGTAGATATTAGAATACTAATCGCGGGATTAGTATTCTGTATTTTGAAAATTTTAAACACTTCGGCCGACCAATTTGGTGTGTAACCTTTATCAAAAATTGTCTTGAATTTACTCACACGTATCGAATCACTCACTTTGAATCTCGCTGGAGCAGCAATTTTTACATTGTTTACTGTATTTAAAAGTCTATCAGCGATTGTAGGAGTGACATCGATAGGTCTCATATTGATAGTGCGATGTTTTCGCGCGTTATATTCTGCAACGAGTTGAGATAAAGCGTCGATCCACTTGTAATTACCATTTAGCGTAAACAATTTCCACATATTGTTCTAAAGTGCGGTTGAATCGTTCCACGATCGAGGCTTTCATAATGGAATACGTTGAATAATGATTAATGTTATGTTTTTTCATGAGTTTTTGCACATTTGCATTATAAAATTCCTTTCCTCTGTCTGTTTGAAAATTTTTCGGACATCTTCCATCATCTCGAATTAGTTTCGCAATCGTTTCAGACATTTCGTTTCCGCTCTTACTTTTGAGCGGTATGGCCCACGCATACTTGCTCAGCACATCGATAACAGTGAGTATGTAATTGAAACCTTTGTTGACTCGTGCATAAAGACGCATCTCAACCACGTCTGCCTGCCACAGATCATCGTATCCGCGTACTATGACGCGTTTACGCGGAAAATTTCTTCTCGCCGGAGCGTGCAATTCTTCCACAAGCAGTCGCTTTTCAGAGTTGTTTTTCTTTTTTTGCATGTTTGATCGTGGCATATTTCATAATAATGTAAAAGTTCATGTATAATTCTTTATGTATCTTTTCCTGAGTCGGATGTAGTTTGCACACGTGTCTAAATTTTCTGCATTTCATGCATCATTATCTGAAGCGTTTGCACGAGCGTTTCGAGCTCAATAATTGTTTCCTAAATTTCTTTTTGCCTATTCCTCAAAAGTTCAACACTCATTTCAACGTACCGTTTGTTAGCAGCATCGTTATCATCTTCCGGTTGCACTACACGTCGTATCTTGTGCAACCTTGCGTCAAAGCCGGCGCTAGTCAGACACAGAGCGTTATCTCGCACATACGTTCTTAGTAATCCGTTCCATTCATAGTATGCATTATTCGACATACCGAGCGATACTCCAAATTTATTAATTGACATTTCAATACGAAATGTTTTGACAGAATGACTAGTATTGTCAACATGTTGTTTAATTTATAATAAGACCCGCCTCGCGAAGCTCTTCGATAATTGACATGATTTCATTGCCATGAGCATTGTTACCTGCTCGACGCGAAGCTTCCAGTAGCCGCAAACGATCTACCAATTCGTTGGGATCGTTCCAATGCACGTATTCAATTTTATTCTCACTCAGTGTCATAGTGCGTGGTAGGTTTATACCTTTTCCAATTTTTCTTTTGATAGGAAATAATGAAACGATTATATATTTATATTTGTATCCTTTGTTGCCTAATACTGGATTACGCACATTACTATCACGTCTATGCGCGTTTGTCGCCAGTAATATACTTTTATATTTATGCATATCATTTTCTGTATATACAGCATCGTCGGGAATTCTCTTGAAAATTAATTCGTAGAGACCCGGCGTCCCCGCATATTTTACTCCATTGATGATTATATTATCATTCTCAAAATGTTTATCACCTAGCATCATTCCTTCGTCGAAAAATTTAACACCGTATACGTAATCCATCTCGTTATTTACATCTTGGCCCAAAATTGCTCCGATATATCTTTGTCCGAGCGGACCATCTATCTTTGTTCTCGCAACATATTCTGACCCTCGGATGTTTGTAATTGACGTTGAACCGACGTCACAACCGCTTCGGGTGTGGTCTCAAAAATTTCTTCGACGGTAGGAGACGAGATTATTTGAGGTTGTTGTACAGCTTTTATCGGAGTCGATTGTTTCATTCGCTTTGATTGATTTAGTGTAGAAGTTATCAATTAATCATTTGATCGTTTCCGTCCCCCATTTGATATTTTTTCATAAGTCAGTGAAATGTTTGATCGTTTCTGCTTTATGCTCTCTTGTTCTTCTCTGGGTATACCAAACGACTCCACTTTCGATGCATCAGATTCTACATTGATGGTATTCTCAATAATTTGTTTTAGAGGTTCAGTGATTGGCTTAAAATGTCTTTCCAAAGCGACGTCTTCCTCAATTTTACCAGTTTTTAAAGCGTGATATTTTTTGCGAATTGATTCACTCGTTTTTGCAATCTCTCTCACAATCTTTTCACGTTCATCATCAGCATCATTGTTGTTTATCATGATGGATATTTTGTTAGACTGATGTGTCGACAGCGACTAACCTCTCTACGGTATTGCAAATTCATTAAATCCTTTTCTATATCGTCCATTGGTCAGCGAGCAGTCTTTATCAATAACTACGAATCCATACTTGTGCTGCCAGCATTTCTGGCATAATGCGTGAAAATCGTTGTATGACATGTCAGTATTTACATGATTGTTGTACACATGTTTCAGGTTTGTACTATCCTGTTGAAATAATATCAACAGATTCGTATTGTCGCGTATAAGATGCTTGGGTATCTTGGCATACGTTTGACAAAGATAGAAACAGTCGACGCTCGAGTGTCACCCATTGCAGTCGACCCATTGCAAAGTACTCTCTTATCGTATCTTGTTTATCGCACGCCACGTCATCAAAGATAAAAATGGAATTCGGAAGCGCCTCGTTTGGAGCAACGACTTCACTATTATTAGAGAATGTGAAATAACCAATTTCGTCTATCGGTGTCAATAAATTTTCCAAATATTGATATTTCGGTTGTTGAAGCGATTTTGAGTATACGTACAGGTTTTCAAAGTTAAAACCATATGGACTTTCAATTAGACTTATCAATACATTAGTCTTACCACAATTTGCAGGACTGCAAATAATACCGCGTATAGTAATTGGTAACATGTTTCCATGCTTGCGTATTTCTTTTTCAAGCATTAGTCTATTATCAAAGTTTATAACTTTGATTATCGTCGCTTGCCGCACAAACTGCATTTTGAGAATGAGTCATGAGAGGATCTATTTATAGATGTGCATCGAATCGAAACCGCTCAGTATTGAAAATGTTTTTTCATCTGTCGGACGACTGTCATATTCTCGAGCTTATCTCTGAACAAACAGTTGCAATATATACCAAAGATTATTTTATTAAAACAGTTAAGCCGTTACGTGGAACGACTGTGGAACAAACTTCCCAAACATATAAAGGCTGATTCTGAAGTACAACGGTATCGTAGATGTTTGCGACATTATAATTTACCGTGGCAGCAAACACATATCGACGGTCCTGCATCATTTATTAAAGATTGCTACGAATGTCAACGAGAATTATAAGAGATAGCGGTCTATTGAATCGTGCGATAAACGCGCTTCCTATCGAATTACATATTCCTGGATATCAGTTTTGCGGACCGGGAACTCGTTTAAAAGAACGATTGGCTAGAGGCGATCGAGGTATCAATCCATTGGACGCTGCGTGTCGCGACCACGATATAGCTTACTCGCGAAGCAACGACCTCGGCGAACGACACGTTGCGGATCGTATACTAGCTGTGAAGGCGCGGGAACGTATTACCGCGAGGGATTCGACTCTTGGTGAGAGAGCGGCTGCTACGGCTGTTTGGACGGCCATGAAGGCAAAAACGAAATTTGGTATGGGAATGAAGATGAAAAAAATCACCGAAAAAGAAAAAGATGTTGAAAAAACGAGAATACTTCGAGTAGCGAAGCGTGGTGGTATTTTACCAATTTTACCATTGTTGGGAGTAGTCGGTTCTTTGGCTGGTGGAGCAGCGGGAATCGCAAAAGCGGTAACCGATAGCAAGGCCACGCAACGCCAACTCGAAGAAATGCAACGTCACAATCGTGCTATGTAAGGTCGTGGATTTTATCTTGCTCTGTACAAGCGAGGACGGGGGTTCTCAACGACTGCTAAGAAAAAAAAACGTTAAAAATACCTGTGGATGTAACAACTAACATACAATTGGAACAACTTGCAAGACATATGCGTATACCTTTCTTTAGAGGCGTTTTCATGCGCAATAATTTACCGATAAGCGGTGTGCGACGAAACGAGAGCGGCATTGTTAATTTGGACGACGTTGAGGACCCTGATATTCAATGGGTAGCATACGCAAAGAGGGGGAATGATGTTATATATTTTGACAGTTTTGGAAATCTTAGACGGCCTGAGGAATTGGTGCAATATTTTGGACAGAATGTAAGAAAAATTGAATACAATCGCGCGTCTTATCAAAATTATAATCAAAGTATTTGCGGACAATTGTGTCTGCAATTTCTTCAAACGATTAAATTTAAAGCCTAACACTCTACTGTCATGACTCAGTATTCGACATGTCACTGACACTTACGTTGACTGGTAAGAGTAGCGTTCTTGCCGTAAGCTACTTTTCAGCCATAGATTTGAATGATGATGATTACGAACTTGGTTTAACGGATTTTGAAACTTATCATACCGAACGTGAATTCCTCGAATAATAAATTTTACTTTGACAACGACGACAAGGAAATTACGATTCCCGAAGGATCGTACGAAAATGGTATAAATGAATATCTAACGCATGTAATTTTACAATACGATTCCCACAACATTGTTAATAACAATGATGAAAAATATCCAATAGTGATTCGCGCTAATCATAATACGTTGAAAAGTGAAATTAAATGCATATACAGAATAAATTTTAATAAGCCCAACAACATAGGATCGTTGTTGGGATTCTCGAATCGTGTATTGCAGCCGCGGAAATGGTACGAATCAGATGTGCCGATAAATATTATTAATGTAAACATTATTCGTATAGAATGCATGACCGCTGGTGCATATAGCAATAGTAAGCGCGTACACACGATACATGAATTTTCTCTGAGCGTACCACCGGGATATAAGATATCGGAAACGCCCGCGCAAATTATTTATCTACCGATCATCGTGCGAAGCATTACTGATTTAACGATACGTGGTGTGGATCAGGAGGGCCGATTGCTCGATTTCCGAGGAGAGGAAATTACTGTACGATTGCACGTACGACGACGTCAAAAATAGTATGCTCTTGTTGAATGAAACGGAGCACGCGAGAGACAATATCTTTACGAGAGACAATACTTTTGCGAGGAGGCGAGCGGTGTCTGGTGACAATAATCAGGTGTCTGGTTACGCTAAAAAGAAGCTCAGCGCGTTGAATCGTGAATTTTTAAAGTCTTTGGGATTTGTCGTACGAAATAATTGAAAGAATGATTAACATTTTGAACATTGGAAGCGAACCGATCTTTGATGACCGTATAGTAAAGATTGAAACTCATACGTACAATCCATACGCAAAATACAACACTTGGATACAGCGATGAGATACGGATACCTATACAGCATCAGGATTTGTACACGTTACCGTGCGAAAGCTTCCTTTACGTCGAAGGAAAATTGACGATAAGAAAAAAGGATGAATTAATGATATTGGGAAATAATTGCGTTGCATTCATGTTTGATGAACTTCGATATGAACTCAACGGTGTGGAAATTGATCGCAACAGAAACGTTGGAATAACTTGCACGATTAAAAACTACATTTCCCTTACACACGAGAGAAGTAAGATCTTGCACAATGCTGCGTGGAATATAGTTGAAAATAATGGTGGCGAAGGTTACTTCAATTTTTGCGTGCCGCTCAACATGTTGCTTGGATTTTGCGAGGATTATAAGCGCGTTGTGATTAACGCTCGTCATGAATTGATTCTAATACGTTCACGCAACGACAACAATTGTCTATTTGGAGCTCAGGCTGCTGAAGCTGAGATTGAATTACACAAAATACAATGGCGTATGCCTCACGTAATATTGAACGAAATTAGTAAACTGTCCTTGCTACGAGCGTTGGAGAGCGGTAGATACTTGAACATGAGTTTCCGCTCGTGGGATCTATACGAATTTCCTTTGCTACACAGTACGACTAAGCATTCGTGGACTGTGAAAACTGCCTCTTAGCTGGAAAAACCGCGATACGTAATCTTTGCACTACAGACTGATAGAAAAAATGTCACGTCGGAAGATATTACCAAATTTGACGACTGCAAATTGGCAAACGTTAAACTCTATCTAAACTCTGATTTTTATCCATATGATGATTTAATTTTGGATTTTGATAAAAAGAGATATGCTATCCTATTCATGTATGCGCGTTTTCGTAAATCTTATTACGGATGCAATAATGATAATTATTTACCATGGCAAAATTTCTAGAGTGCGGTCCTCTCACAGTCATTGACTGCTCGCGACAAAACGAGTCTGTCAAAAATGCTACCGTGGACGTAAGAATAGAATTTGAATGTAAGCTAGACGTACCCGCAAATACTGCCACATATTGCCTCATCTTGCACGATCGCATTGTCGAATATAACCCGTTGACAAATGTTGTCCGCAAAATTACATGAATCAGGAATAATCCCCTACAATGTTATAACATTATAACATTATAACATTATGAAACTAGCGATACTCGACATTAGTCGTCCGTCGTAGTTCTCGTCAATATCATTTCATTATGGTTGTGCCAACGTTTGTGGATTTGCAAGGATTTATCGTTGGAGGAAAGTTTATCGTGAAAAAAATTGCGATTCTGACAAAGGGCTCTGTACTCTCTCATTATATTTTTACGAGTCTTACACCATTCCGTTTGCTCACGAGATCTGAGAGATCTCAAGTTGCATGGTTGATTGGAAAACATCATAATCTGCAATGGGAAGATGGAAACATTCCGTACTACAGGGCCAAACATTTAATCACTGACGCCGTGACGTTAAAAGGTGCATCTTCTCGAGTGTATGTCAAAGGACATGAAAAACGAGAATGGTTGGCAAATTTACTGGAAGACGATGAGAGAATCGGTCTTATTAACGAGACATTGGATAACGACTATGATGACGTTCTTGCTTTAGATAAATTAGATGCTACTCTGCGTTGCGATAGACATGTACGAAATTGCTTTACAAAATGTATTTAAATTATTCAATTGGTGGTCGAATCATCATCATAAAGGTTCGATCAATCCATATTTATAATAAACTATTGTTACAATACATGTGTGTTATTATTATTATCTTTTTTTATCCTCTCCTTGTAACATGTATTATATTACAGTACGTGATGCATTTTTCTATTAGTCTGTATTTCAGTAGACAATGGACGTGGAATATTTGACATCTTTAAACGCGAAAAAAAATATCAAAATTCATGTCGTTCATAGTTCAATTGATGTTGATCAACTTTCGTTTGATATTGATCGACATTCGTTTGATGTACGATAGTAGTTCGATAGTGGTTTGATAGACGTTCATCGCGGTTCGATAGATGTTCGTTTGATGTACGATAGTGGTTCAAACATGGTTCGATAGATGTTTGTTTGATGTATGATAGTGGTTGGATCGATCTGTAGCAAGTATTATATCTCTTAGCCATGTATACATCTGTGTGGTGAATATTACATTTCATGTGCAGCTGCATCTGGTATTATATTTCAAGTCATGATATTAAGATATTTATTTGATGTATAATATGGTTCAAACATGTTTAGATCGATGTTGATCAATGTTTAGATCCATGTTGATCAATGTTTCAATAGATGTCTGATGCTTATTTGATTGTGTCGCTATTTAATTAGAATTATCTGTATGAATGCTGTGTGGAGCGACAGTTCACGTCAGCTTTTAATTCTTTATTAGCTATAAAGAATAAGCATTTGTTGCTAACTCTTATGTCATGCACAACCCCTACCCATTTTTTTTTTATCGAGACGTTACCTAGCTCTCGCTGGAGCTGACATAAGGTGTCTGTCAGTGATCCAGTAAAGTGAAGTTCTTTTGTGAAGATTTTAAAATGTCGAGCATATTGTCTTTTCTCGACGCTATGTTCGAAACGAACTATCGTCGCGTGAAACTTCGCTAGGTCAAGAATTTTTTTTTTCTGTTCCGTTGGTGAATGTGCTGTTCGAGGATGTAAGTAGTTTTTCATTGTTATACGCTCTCATTTATAATATATTTATATTTATATTTATATTTATACGCTTTTATCTTTTACAGCATTACCAATATCGTTACTTCCACGTCTCAATCGGTGATGTAAGTAATTTTATTATTATTATTTTATACGCTTTTTTATTTATAATATATTTATGTTTTTTTTCTTTTATAGGAATATCAATGTTACCACAACCTCATCCCAGGATATATTAACATTGCGCACATGAAAGAGGTGCGTCGGTGGCGGACCTTCAACCGCGATTATGCTGAATTTAAGGATTTATGGGGTGACAACCCTCGTGCTCACTTTTTAGACGAGTTCTTCCCATATTTGTACGTGAATGTATTTTGCCTCCGCAGATTGTTCGGAGAGGAGCCCCTCGTACTGTGAGTATGCTCAAATTTTAAATATTTCTTTAAATTATTTCTTTTAAAATACTAATAAAAATGTTCATTTTCTTTTCTGTTACAGAAGCAGCCGTCGCGAGTTCTCCCTCCGTCTCTCTCCCACCGATTTTTAGTTTTTTTTTTATATTTTTATATTTTATATTTTATAATTTTATCTTATATATTGTAGATCTTAGATTTTTTATATCTTTTTATATTTTATATTTATATATCTCGTTAGATTTAGTTTTTTATATTTTATATTTTATATTTTTATTTTTAAAAACACACACACACACACTTTATATGTACACACATACACACTTTTCTGAATAAAAATTATGTTTATGATAAATATGTGTGTGTATTGTGTTTTGCGCCTTCTTTATCTGTCTCATCCTTCTTCCTCCTCTTAGGATTAATTAGATAATATTTAATATATATATAATAAGATATAATTAGATTTAATTAGATAATATTTAATATATATATATATATAATAATATATAAAAAATTTAATCTGCGTTCTCGCGTACGCCTTCGCCTCCGTCTTACCGCGCTCCCGCTATCCTTTCCCCTCATTCTCCTTCTTTCTCTCTCACACTATCTTTCTATTATAATCTTCTCCTTTTCCCACCACATCATGCTCTCATTGTCCTCCGCTATGTACAATGCACATAGCGCTCTCCTTATCCTATCCTATACCACGCCTCCGTCTACCGCGTTGCGAACGTCTATCGCGCCGTCTCTCTCTATCCATCTCCCTACTCGCGGACCCATCGCTTACACCGCCGACCTCTCTTCCCTCTCCGCAAACCCCTCGTCAACCGGCTGCGTCGCGGACCTCTCTTTCCTCTCCGCAAACCCCTCGCCTACCGGCCGCGTCGCGGACCTGCAGCTGTGTCGCGGACCTCTCTCTCCTCTCCGCGTACCTTTCGTCTACAAACCGCGTCGTAGACCTACAGCTGTGTCGCGGACCTCTCTCTCTTCTCCGCGTACCCCTCGTCTACAAACCGTGCTGCGGACCTGTGTGACGTCATCCCCCGCGCCCGTGGTTCCCCGCCCCCGCACCCCCCCTCGAGCTCCTGGGTTAGAAACCCTCCTATATCACTACTTACCTCGATCGCCTCTAGCCAATCGTTTTTCTAGCCGCGTGCCCGGACCACAAAACTGATATCCAGGAATATGCAATTCGATAGGAAACGCGTTTATCGCACGATTCAATAATGTGACAAAATCATCAGGGGCCGAACAGCCGCCCCTGCAAAACAATCGGCGCCTTTCGACGCCACCAAACGGTACGATGTTGGGGGCCCCGGTCACTTGACCACCTCCCTACTCTACTCGTAACCGAGAGTGGGAGGCCGGTCGCCGGGTATATAAGCCGGCTCGGCCGAAGAGCCGGCAGCTAGTCCTGTTCTGATCCTTCCTCGAGGGAGTTCTCTCGAGGCTCCAGACACAAGCGACTATTCCTATACCATCCTCCGGACAACGGGCGTCCCCGGCCTCCGGCTCCTTAGCAACCATCCTCCGGACAACGGGAGTTCTCGTTGATCCGACCGGGCGTCCCCGGCCTCCGGCCCCTTGCAGGTGCTCGAAACCGTCCATTTGCGGACGCCCACAAGCAAAACTTCCGTTTCTGGGCGAATAACGTTGACATCCGTCCGTTTTCGGACGACACCGATCAATCCGCTCGTCTTCGGGCGACCCGAGAGAGAACTGTTCGCCACTAGGACGCCGCCGAGCGCACAACCAAGCGCCCGCCTATCGTGTGCTTCCGTCCAGTCGCTCGCCACCAGGACGCCACCGACCGAACCGCCAAGTCGTCCACCACCAGTACGCCCTCGACCAAACCAGCGTCACCCGGACGAACACCGACGGTCCGCCCGGGACCCAGCCTATACATACTGCTCCTGTATATATCTCATCCCTGCGCATCTGTAAATACCGTGTCTACGAATAGTATTGTACAAATAGAATAAACATGTCTAAGAACGACATAAGAAAGGGAGTCTATCACCCGCCGTGCCTGTCTTTCTCCCGAATCCTGGAACCGACGAGCTTGTCCGAGACGTCGGGAAAGGCGACACATGGCGCCCGAACAGGGACTCGACTAGACCGACTAAGGCACGGTTGGAACCACCCTATGCTATTGTGGATATATCGTCTAAACAAGGAGCAACTCACTGAGCAGCTGACCCAGCGGGGGCTCGACAGCAAAGGACGATTCGACGACCTACGAAAACGACTACGAGACGCCGTCATGACCACCCAACCGCCAAGGGTAACTTTGATCAAGGCACCGGAAGAAATCGACCATAGCGGCACCACCACCCCCGAACCTCTGGGGGATGATCCATTAAACCAGATCCGCAAATAGGGCTGTCACTTTGACGGCAGAGACCCCTTGTCTTTCCTGGAACGCTTAAACGAACTAAGCGCCGCCTATGGCTACCCCGGCCAACAACTGCTGATGGGGCTGCCCGAGCTCCTAAGGGGTGACGCTCTGCTCTGGCACCGGAATAACCACCAGGACTGGCACACCTGGGAGGATTTCCGCCGCGATTTGACCGCGCAATACCTGCCGCTCAGCTACCTCCGACAGTTACGACGCGAAATATAGGCGCGGAGGCAACAGCCGACCGAGGTGTTTAGCAAATACGCCACCGCGGTACTCACTATGATACGCCGAGCCGGGGGATACACGCGGCAAGAACAATTGTTCGAGAATGCCGACCCGGATTACCAGCTGTACCTCCGACCCGACGAGATCCGCAGCGTCTCGGAACTCTGAAGCCAGGCGGCACGGTACGAAGAAATCACAAAACGTCGCCAAGATCGGCTCCGAGACAACCGGAAAGCCACTAAAACCCAAGTGGCCACCACCACGTATGACCGCGCCACCTGTTGCTGGCGGTGCAAGTAGCGAGGGCATACTCGCACCACTTGCCAGCGCCCCGCCAAGAAATTTTGCTCGCAATGCGGGAAAGACGGTGTCCTTACCCGCGATTGCCACCCGCCAGCGGGAAACGCCGAGCGGTCCGGCGAGAAGTCGGCGGCCGACCGCGAATAAAATATACGCCGCGTCCATACATCCGGATACGCGCTGCCGGACGCCGAAGGTGGGCTTTGATCGACTCGGAATCGGAACTCTCTTTTATTAATGGGCCCACCGCCACCATTCAGGCTTGCGACCTGACCATTCGGTTTGAAGACTGCGCTCTACGCCATCGATTTATCGTCATGCCAAACCTACGTAACGGCATTCTTATTGGAGCGGATCTCTGGGCCAAGCTCCAGCTCACCTTGCCGCCGCCACCGGTAGCTAGCTCGACGAGGGAGGAACACCACGGGGTATGCCGACCGCCCAAACCACCGAAAAAATTGGCGTGATCTCCGAAGGACTGGTGCCCCGAACGCCCGCGGAAGAAGCGCGGCTCCGACAATTCTTGGCCGACGAGATGGAAAAGTTCGTTTCACCATCCAAGGACCGACCGACCTAGCTACCCACTAGCACCAGATTCGGCTAAAGACCCAGGTGCCGATAAAACAGCGGTATCGGCCGCGAAACCCGGCCATCATCGACCAGGAAGTCTAGAAAATGGAAGCAGCCGGCGTGATCGAGCCGTCACACAGTGCATGGAGCTCGCCAGTGGTATTAGTCCGAAAGAAGGATGGCGCCTATCAGTTCTGCATCGACTTCCGCAAACTGAACCAGGCATCCGAGAAAGACGCCTACCCGCTCCCGCACATCACCGCTACGCTAGATAAGTTACGGAGCGCCCGTTACCTCTCGACGCTCAACTTGAAGGAAGGATATTGGCAAGTGCCGCTCGAACCAGAGAGTCGCCCCGCGACCGCGTTTACGATACCCGGGAGAGGACTCTACCAGTTTCAGGTAATATCGTTCGGCCTCCATTCGGCCCCTACCACCTTCCAGCGGCTCTTGGATCAAGTAGTAGGACCTGAGCTAGAACCACACGTGATGGTGTATCTGGACGACATCATTATCGCCAGCCGCTCCTTTGACGAGCACCTGACGCACCTGGCCGAGGTCTTTCGTCGTCTGCACCTGGCACACCTCCAATTGAACGTGGCCAAATGCCACTTTTGCCAAAGCCGCCTCCAACACCTGGGACACATCGTCGACCGCGAGGGAATCCGGACGGATTCGTCCAAAGTAAGCGCAATCACGAGCTGGCCACCGTCCGCCACGTTCCAATTCCTGGGGATGGCTTCGTGGTACCGTCGGTTCGTGCCCGGCTTCTCATAAACGGCCGCCCCACTGACCCGCCTTACTAAGAAGGGAGCACGGTTCCTTTGGGCGAACGAAGAGAAAGAAGCATTCTGGCACATCAAACACGCACAGACCACGGCACCACGTGCCGAGGAAGCGGTGGAAGGAACGCTCTGCATTGACAACCTGAAGAGTCACACACATAGTCACATAACACATCGTTGGCGCGCCTTTTTTTTTTGTTCGCGCAGAGGAAATCTCTAAGGAAATACCCAATGTCCGCGGGGACGGAACATTGAGAGCCTCTTGCCTTTTTTGTCGGTGAGGCCAACGTCCGGTTTGTGCGCGCCTAGTATCAAGTAACAGTGAGAGGCTTCTTCGTGTCGTGCGTTCTTGCCGGGCGCCGATTGGCTGATCTCTTATAATTAATATCGCATTAATTATTGCGAAAATTGCAAAATGGTAGATAACTTTTTTACTCAATTTAACCTACTCTACTTACACCTGACGGGTGGTTCGCGAGTTATGAGACACCCTGTATATATGTATACAGAGTGGACTATTTTAAACAGTACGGTCAATTTTCTTGTAAACTAAGCGAAAAATGTTTTACACAAAAGTTGTATGGTTTCAAGGGGGCCATAAAATGGTACCATTCGTTTGACCTTGGATAGTCACTTTAAAGTCACGTGAAGGTTACCTCAATTTTTTTAAATGGCAACCCCAATTTTTGGTAAATATCCTGTTTAAGGGAAGATGCTCCGATGTCTTTGACCTTGACATATGTTGTCAAGGTCATCACCCTCAGTAACGCTTAAAAAGTTTTAGACGTCGCTCGTTGTTTACTAAAAAGTTACATACAAAAATTGTTAAAAATTAACGTTTTTTGCAATTATTTTATCAAATACTTAAAATTTTAAAAATGTTTCAAATAAAAGTTGTAAGTCTCTTCAAAATACACGTTTTATATCCTATCCGTTTTTATTATATGAGTGATAGTTTTCGAGAAAAACAACGATAAAGACTATAAACCTCATACAATAATAATTATAATATCATACATAATATAGTCCCACTGTATCCGCGCATACACTTTCCTATCCACACAACAAATGGATTGAGTTAGGTTATTTTTTTGGAAGTGGAATCCCCCGCAAGGGGACGGAACCCTCTGTATCCACGCATACACTTTTCACGCATAGAAAGTCTACGTGCGGGCACAGTGTGTTCCGCCCCCCTGCAGGGGGCTCCACTTTAAAAAAATAACCTAACCCAACCCATTTGTTGTGTGGATAGGAAAGTATATATGTAGAAATTGTATGCGCGGATACAGTGGGTTCCGCCTCCTTGCGGGGGACTCCACTTCCAGAATAAAAATAACCTAACCCAACCCTTTTGTTGTGTGGCTAGGAAAGTGTACGCGCGGATACAGTAGGACTATATTATATATTATGTTATAATTAATATTGTATAAGGTTTAGAGTCTTTATCGTTGTTTTTCTCGAAAACTATCACTCGTATAATAAAAATGGATAGGATATAAAATGTGTATTTTGAAGAGACCTACAACTTTTATTTGAAACATTTTTTTAAATTTTCAATATTTGATAAAATAATTGCAAAAAACATCAATTTAAAAAAATTTTTGTAACTTTTTAGTAAACAACGAACGACGGCTAAAACCTTTTAAGCGTTACTCAGGACAATGACCTTGACAACATATATCAAGATCAAGGACATCGGAGCATCCTCCCCTAAACAGGATATTTACCCTATTTTTTATTACATATTCTTGTAGCTGACCTCAAAAGCTTTCCAAAACACTATAATAAAATATTTTTTCATTAAATACTTTTCAAGTTATAAGGCTTCAAAGTTGCAATATTTTGACATAAAATACAAGATATCTCGTAAAATATTCATTTTTCGATTATCTTACCCTAGTACTTTTATGCATAGAATAATGAAACAAATCAATTGGCGTAATTAAAACACATAATTATGTTAAAGTAAAAATGTGTAACTGTTAGTTGCAAATTCAGATTTTTTCTTAAAGATAACTATGTGTTTTCTTTACACCAATTGATTCGTCGGAAAATTGACCGTACTGTTTAAAATAGCCCACCTTGTATATATAATTTTTATTGAATATATATATATATATTATTTGTATTAAATGTTATTTGTTTGGTTTGTATTTATAGAATTATTGAAGCCTATCGACTGCGTTTGCGAATGAAAATTATTGGCATAATTCTATTACATAGAAAAATTAAACTTGTCGACGAGGAAGATCTCTTCGATTCTGGGTTCGTCCCATACTTAAAACTAGACTCATGGGAATTGAGAACATTTGATACAGGAGCTCCGCTTGTATGATCATGAAACCTACTTTAATTTTATGAGGATGACACCAGAAACTTTTGAAGACATTCTTTCTTTGGTCGGACCATATCTCATTAAGCAAACCACAAACTTTCGAGAGCCAATATGTGTGAAAGCTCGGTTATCATTAACACTTCGGTAAGTTATGAAATATTTAATTTTTTAGGTGCCACTTCCTTGGGTTCTATTATTAATATTATAATAATTTTTCGTAACTATTAAATAAGTCATTGAATGACTTTTAAGAGGGTTCCGACAGCATTTCGGAAGCTATCCAGCAAAATGAGATCAATTGTACTAACATTACCAATATGTAACTTATAAAATGGTTTTCTAGTTTACAAAATATATTTAAATAAATAATTTTCCGGCAATCTTTAGATATTTAGCTACTGGAGATTCCTTAAAATCATTGTCTTTGGTCTTCAAAGTTGCGATAGCTACTGCATCTAAAATAATTCGAGAGACATGTAGAACGATATGGTTTAGTATGCAAAATAAATTTTTAACACCATCTGAAGAAAATTGGCTGCATATACAGGGTGTTTCCACAACATACAGATCATTAAGTTGGATTGCCTATCTGACGATCGGCAGGAGCATGCTTTACCGACCTCGCATAATCGAAACATAATAAAATCAGAGGATCAATCATGTAATTTTTTCTTTGTGAAAAGTGAAAAAATAACATATTGATACCCTGCCCACATTTTTGTTTGTAAGAATCATCAAAAATTTTTTATGCCATGGATTTTTTCGCGTGGGTTTCATGCGACACAAAGTATATGAGACTGCCAAGATCCAGAAGATTTTAAAAATAGAATTCATAATACATGTACGAAAATCACTCTTTCACGTATGATTACCAGAGTGAGAAAAAATTTTATGCAGAGAATTGCTTTATGTTTAGAAGAAAATGGAGGTTACATTGAACACATGTTATAAGCATAAAAAAAGGTATTTTGTTTAAATTTATTATATTTTATTTCTTATTTAATCTGTGTTATTATATTTTAATCGTGTTATTGTATTTTAATTGTGTTAATTATGTTATATTTTAATGTTATATTTTAATGGTGTTATCTATTATTTTATTTATATTAAATATTACAATTATACTGCATGTTAAAAGCCGATTTCAGTTTCTTCATTCCCTATTGGATTTGCATTTAAGGGGATCCCGGAGTGACAAGAGAACTCCGACGGATTTGCGTCCTCTTCTTAGTGGAACTAAAATTGTCGATAATACCGATCGATTATTCCGATCGATAATACCGATAAATTTAGTTCCGTCGTTACCAACGTATATATTATTACTTTTATAACCTATATAAGTGACAGCACGTGTGACAGCTGATAGCAACCTTGTGCTGTCACAGAGAGCACACGGTTAGGTGCTGTTCGCCGTGCTATTTTTACTGGCATAGTGCGATCACTGTGCTGTCATTTGTCAGCTAACAAATTTAGGCTATTCTAAATAACCAAACGTGCTAATATGCCAGTACACAATGCAATAAATATGCAGTCCCTATGTGTTTCTTTAGGCATTGTGCTCGTCTGGTGCAGAGTTAGCTGTGGACATCACAATATAGGACGTGTGTACTATGCAGCCATCGTGTGAATATTTGTATATCATCTGTACATTTTGACTGTCTGAACTGATAGGCAACTAAAAAATTAATAATAACTTTAAGAAATTCACTGAAAACTAGAATTATATATACGTAATGTTTATGAAATAAATTGTTTGTTTGAATAGATATATAATTCTTGCTATTTTCAATTACTAAAAACATAGAAACAGGTTTTGAACATTTGTTATAACTTTCAAAACTCATTTATATTTTGCATTATATAGAATATTTCGTGCAACTGTGAGATGTACCACATGAAAGAGAAATAAGACAGTGTGGAAATAAAGAAATCAATTTATATTTTGCATGAGAGCCAGTCGACAGCAAATTTTTTATCATCCATGGCAAAGCGTATCAAAAAACACCAAGCATAAATGTTAGCTTTTATCAGTTAAATTAAAATGACCACTGTTCTCTCTCTCTCTCTCTCTCTCTCTCTCTATATATATATATATATATATATATATATACACACATATAGATAGAGAACTATCCAGATAACACAAGCTATTCCAAAAAAATTTATTTTTATGTCACCAAGTTTGAGTCCCTCTTGAAATACATATAAAATGTATTCTATATGTATTTCAAAAGGGACTCAAAATTGGTGACATAAAAATGAATTCTTTTCGAATAGCTTGTGTTATTTGGGTAGTTTTGTATCTATCTATCTATATATATATATATATATATATATATATATATATATAGAGAGAGAGAGAGAGAGAGAGAGAAAGAGAGAGAGTGGTCATTTTAATTTACCTGATAAAAGCTAACATTTATGCTTGGTGTTTTTTGATACGCTTCTTGCGTGAATTTCTTAAAAAATTATTAATCTTTTAGTTACCTATCAGTTCAGACAATCAAAATGTGATTGTTATGTAACCGCTAATCCAGACTATATGTATATGTATATACAGGGTAGGCCAGATAACCTGTTACTATGATCTCTGAAAATACACATTATAACAAAAAATATTTTAGACAAAAATTGTATGGTTACGAGGGGGCCGTAAGATAATGTCATTGGTTTGACCTTGAATAGTCGTTTGAAGGTCACGTAAAGGTCACTTTCAATTTTTTAAATGGAACACCCTATTTTTCGTTGTATATTCTTGTAGCTTAGCTCGAGAGTTTTCCAAAACACTATGATAAAGTATTTTATCATAAACTTTTCGAGTTATAAAGATTGTTGTGCCTCCGTGAAGGGGCACAGGGTTTTTCGGGATTCGTGCAGGGAAGGCCGGGGATACGGCGGGCAGTGGCCTCTATTTATTTTAATAAAGTTCTTGTTTTTATATGTGTTTGCTTCTTCCTTTTATTATAATAAATAACAGTAGATAGACTCAATGGGTTGGTATTTTGTCACTGCTCCCAGCGAACGTTATGTCACTCGCGTTTGATATCGGTTGAAGCGAGAGAGCGGTATCTCTCGTACGCTCTGTCGCACGGGTAGTCTGATACGCGTCGACTTATCTCAGGCGCGCGTATATCTCTTAGTCATTCGTGTATGACTCTGTTGAATCTGGTTAACAGCTGCCCGTGACGATTATTACTCGTTAGGTTCTAATCAACGACTGCCCGTCGCTTCATCGCGGCGGGTGCTGAGCTTCCCTCCGAATTGCATGGTTTTTCGGAGGGGGTCCCTTAGCAACATGACCAAATATGGTTATGTTGCTGAATTTGCGTTTTAGTGCAGGCGAGGAAGTTCAAAGTCGAATTTCCTCGCTTGTACTTTTAGCAATTCGGTGACACCTTTCCGGTTTCGTGTTCGCACTCGGTCTCGGGCGCGCGTGGCTCGCTGCGTCAGCGGCTCGCGCAATTATCGCTTCGCTCGCGATGCATTCCTGCATCAATATAATTATATGTATATATATATATATATATATATATATATTCATTAAGTCTGTAGCCTTTTCTGGGGCTATAACAAGTTTGAAAGTTACAAACTATTGACATAAGGTACAAAATATCGTAAAATATTCATTTTTCGATTATTATACCTTTTTTTGCACAGAATAATAAGATAAATCGATTAGTGTAAAGAAAACAGATAGTTGTTTATAAACAAAATATGTAATTTGCAACATGCAGTTGCTAATTTTTTTGAAAAGATAACTGTATTTTTTTTACACCAATCGATTCATCTTGTTATTCTATGCGAAAAAGTATTAAGGTATGATAAGCGAAAAATAATTATTTTGCGAGATACTTTATACCTTGTGTCAAAATTTTGTAGCTTTCAAACTTTATAACTCAAAAAGTTTGAAAAAATACTTTATCGTTTAGTGTTTTAGAAAGCTCTCGAGATAAGCTATAAGAAGATGCAATGAAAACTATAGTTTTCTATTTAAAAATTGAAGGTGACCTTCAAATGACTATACAAAGTCAAACTAATTGTACCGTCAAATGTCCCCCTCTGAACCCAATAACTTTTATCTGAAACGTTTTTTTCTAAAACGTATCGTTTATTAGGTATTTGGGTGTATCCACACTTTGGCACACCCTCTATTCATATACATGTAATCGAATTTTATTCTTCTTTGAAAAGCATATATATGCTTTGCATTGCTTACAATATACCCAGATAGCAAAATATATGCATTCTGAGTTCATATTGTTCTCATATTTTGACAAACATAGACACAGATGCGGGCTCATATGCTGCTCAGAATGCAGACATGTCATGATATCTATAAAAGTTCACAAAAGAACGACATAATGAATACATAAATAATGTTTGTACTACTATTGTGTACTCATGTGTGCGTAACTTGTGTTCATGATATGTATCATCATGATATGATTACAATATATACATCATATTTCGATCAATATCATAAGATCATGACGTGATGAAATCTGACCATTGCTATCTGGGTAACTATTGTAAGCAATTTTATGGAATTGTATATCAAATAAAGACAAATAAATGCTATAAAAGCAGATATACTTCTATTTTACTGTTATCTATACTCTGAGATACATACGTTTAAATTAACGTGTACGAGGTGATAGAGCAGTAAAAATATGAAATATTTTAAATATTGAAAATGTAGAATGGGCCCCTCCATCGCCCATTTCCGTGAGAACGCAACCAAAATATTTTATTCATTATTTACGTCTCTCCGATTTCAATTTACGAACAGTATTGAGACATCTTTTTTTCTATTATCAAGATAATGGTATATTATCTAGGAAAAGGCAATAATTTGTTACCTTCTATAATTTTAAAAAGATGCTCTCGCATATATTTAACATTGTTTGAATAATTTTCCTCACAAGGATTGCCTCCTAAGGCTATAGTTGTGGTGAAAGCTGCAGCATAAATGCCACAACTAATGCCATCAGGTTGTTTTTTAACTTTTTCAAAAAAAATGTTATTTTTATTTATTGTAGGATAACGTAGACGAATATAGTTTTTCTCCTTAGGTACCAACTTATCATATGTACAGCCAGGTAGGCTATCATACACACGAAGTTTGGTGCCATCAAAGAAAATACATCGCCAGTGATCACTACAATTCCCTCCAATGATTTGTAAGCTTTTCTTACTTTGGCTGGCTGTAATCATATGAGGGAACTCCAGATATTGCACACTTTGCGTTTCATAATCTGAAGTTTCTCTTACGATACACAAAAAACGATCTAATGATTCATCGTTTATTTTGCTATCGATAGGCAAGATGTTATTCATAATAACAGGAAGAGGAGCAATCGCATTTAAAATTTTTTCATATGTTGCTATATCATCTCTAGTTATATCATAATTGTTAGTTGAATAACTAATTATGATACAATCATCATCTTGCTCTGTATCGAGAACAGCAGCGGTAGCAGTAGCAGTAATTGCTGTTTCTGTGGGCAAAATATCCATTTTAAATCTTTTACTCTCTTGGAGAAGATTTTCACTTTCGTTATTTCGCCGAACAGATTTTCGATTTAACTTTTTAGCTGCTTCCGCTTTTGCTTCTATGATATATTCTGGATCTCTGATTGGCATATGCCTATTATAGCGACTATCCAATATTTCTGAAAGCATGCATTTATGATAAAATCGATCTAAAAAAGGCAGCATTTGATTTTTCCAGAAATCATTGTCGGTATTAACACGCACTATTTTAATACTTTTTGGCGTCCAAACAGCAAAAATACAATATTCTCGCTGTGTTATGTTCAATTGACCTTGAACTTGATAAAAATATTGATGATTTCTATTCATTTTATTAGGATCTTTTTTATCAAAAATGCCTTTCAAATGAGATAATGTCTCTACGGCTTTTTCTGCTGTCAAATGCTCAGCCGACTGAGGACATTTAATTTCTACAAGACCATTTTCTTCAATAAGTCCGTCAGGAGACGCACCCAAAAAGTGATTTTTATTATTGATAAATAATTCGCAAGGTTTTATTTCTTTATTTAATTTCATGGCTAAATCTTTCCTTGCTATTTCCTCTTTATCGCGACCATATTTCATAGCCTCAGTATCAATAGATGAAGGATATAAAATATTTTTTACAGTCATAGCGCAAGACGTTGTTTTTCTCATACGACATACGACTCTAAAATTAGATGCCGTTAACATTTCCCGTCTTAATGACAACCACAATTCGGACTCGTTTTGATCTCTGGTATCAAGTTCAATTTGTTGCCAATTTTTTGCATTTTCGGACAACTTTTCAAAATGATTTTGCTCAAGTTGTTTCAATACATCGGATGGAAGATCCGGTTTTTGCGATTGCGGACCGTAATAACGATCTGTTCCTGACTGTCGTTTGAATTTTTTCTGCCTTCTTTGTGCTTCTCGAGATTTTTTGGTTCTTGCAACTTTTATTTCTCGTTGCTTTTCCAAATTCTCTACGAGAGGCGGAACGTTCTTACACATGTTTTTATGTAATTGTGTAAGTACTTCTTGCGTATTATATTGCAGGACTGCTCCTGCAACTCTAGCGTTGTAAGACCCTCGTTTACCGAAATGAATACGCTTTCCGCCTATTTGTTTGCAGATAATCGAGTTGAACGATTCTGCAAGATTATTCGTCAAATTAAACAATAAGCTGCTGGCGTGAGCACTTAGATATTCGATAGCTTTTTCTATCCTTGGATAGAGACCGTATAATTTTAGAAACGGTACATAATTTTCCTGCGTTTCATCACGGTTCTCTCGACATTTACGACCACGTACTTCGCATCGTTTATGTTCACCAAAAATATGACGGAATGTTTAATATATCTTTTCGTAATTCCTCAGTTTGATTATGTAGAGGTTGCCTTTCTTCTTTTCGTAGAGCTGCTACTTCTATTACTTCCTTTCGTATTTTCTTAATATTGGCGTGTATAACTTTTCGTATTTGTACAAAGCCACGCTGTCTTTGCTGAGTTTTTGACTGAGTCGTCCCAGCTACAGCGTCTAGCTTTTTACACAAATTGCGAAGCAAATGATTGGTGCATTCTATTTTTTTTACTATTACGTTATATTCACAGTATGGTTTGTTATCAGCAATGGCCTGACACTACTGTCACCATCGGCAATAATTGTTTTGTAAATCAGTCCATGCATTTCGAGGCTACATTTAAAACCTTCCACGATGGCATCGCTTTCCATACTTGTGGAGCTTGCGTTGCGATCAAAATTTTTGTAGCATTTGTGAGCTCTTGGTTTAATACCTTTCCGCTCTGCTACGTCACATACGCAGTATTTATTACGGATACCGACGAAGAGAATCTTTCCCGTACGGTAACCAATTATGGCTCCAATACCGGAAGAAGAATCATAGGCGTTGTCGTACGATCTTTTCATCCAACTACCATCCGCTACGACTGTTATATACGGAATACCGTTTATAACTTCATTTTTTTCTAGAGCAAGTTGTTTTTCAATTTCGCCAGCCATTTTCATATTTTCCATGGCTGTTTCTTGAAAAGTATCAATTAACCTTTCCCTATATTCAATATAGGTTTTGTCGGACATACAACGAACATTTATGGCTGCACATAGCTCTTCAAACTGGGCAAAACCAATTCCCGTTGTGATAGTTCCTGCTACAGCAGCTGTATTAATGTCCAATGTTTCCGGTTTTTAAGGTTCTGACCAGATGTTAGCTTCATAATGGCACATTTGGCACTTGAAGAACAATTGTGTCATTAACCCAATGCGACGAGAATTTATGAGTTTCCTTTCAATCTTTAAATTGGCACTCTATTCCTTGCGCATGATTATCGAAAGTCCTGTGAATTTCATTCCACATAAAAGAAATATCAACAATGCGACGACCTTCAGGCATGTTTTCCTGAATACGATTTGTATTTAGAGGACTATTTTCGATAACAAAATCATTGTTATCTTCGCAAAGATCGATATTTTCTCCTTTATTTTTTTGACTTTTCGTTACTCTGGTATCAATTTCCGAATCCATCATTTCAGACAGTGGTACCACTGATTCTCCAATGGATTCTCCAATGGTTGATATTTTGAGTAACAAAGTCGACCATGCAACAACTTTTAGGCATGCTTTCTTGGATATAATTTATATCCAGAGAGCCATTATCGTTATAATTGCTACTTTGATAAATTTTTTCATGTTTACTTATATTTTATGTTCTTGACTCTAAGCATTGCTTTGTTTGGGTACTAATTTCTAAATCCATTATATCGGAAAATAATGTTACGGAAGTAACATCCGATGATGGATTCATCGCTACCCTTACAAACCTCTATGTTTCTGGAGTCATTTGCCTCTTGAGCTTTTAATAATTGTCGCCTACAAAAATATATAAATTAGTATTTTGTAAAATTGCATATTTTCGAAATATTTTTCTGTTGAAATGAAAATGAATCACCTTGTATAATTTAAGAAATACTAAAATCTCTGAAAAATAAGTACAGTCCTTTATTTACATCTATCTGTTACTAAAAATTTACTACAACCAGCACACGAAGTAATCGCCTCTGGCATGTTTTCTAAAACCAGCACCCGAAATAATCGCCTCTGGGATGTTTTCTACTAAAACCAGCACACGAAGTAATCGCCTCTGGCATGTTTTCTAAAACCAGCACACGAAGTAATCGCCTCTGGCATGTTTTCTAAAACCAGCACGCGAAATAATCGCCTCTGGCATGTTTTCTACTAAAACCAGCACACGAAGTAATCGCCTCTGGGATATTTTTTAATAAACAGAGCGCTCATGCAAACCGCATCTGATATAAAGCAGCCAGCTCACGAATAGACTGCCTCTGGCACCACAAAAAAATATACTACAAAAAAATGTCGAACATCAAGATAAACAAAGGACTGTAGTATTATTTTTTAGAGATTATTATTTTACAATTTTTTATTATGTATACATGTATGTATAATTGTATACATATACAGGGTAGCCTAAGGGTTTTGAAACGGTTAAACATCTCGAAAATAAAGTATTTTTACAGAAAAATGTTTCACACAAAAATTGTATGTAGTTTTATGCGGTGCATTACATTGCTATGCTATGATTTTGAATAACGTTGACAAGATCACGTAAAGATTATCTTCAATTTTTTAAACGAAATGACCTATTTTTTTGCATATTCTTGTAGCTTACTTCAAAAGTTTTCCAAAACACTTTGATAAAATATTTTTTCATAACTTTTTGAGTTATGTGGCTTGAATGTTACAGTATTTTAACATAAAATACAAAATATTTTCTAAAATATTCATTTTTTTATCAATTGTATTTTATCGCACAGAATAATGTGACGAATTCATTAGTATAAAGAAAACACATAGTTGCTTTAAAAAAATTTATATATGTAACTGCAAGTTGCAAATTACATATTTTTTTACAAAAGCTATCTATGTTTTCTTTAGATCAATCGATTCTAATTATTCTAAGAGTCTAAATTATTTTGTACA